>NC_084836.1:39507693-39823847 GCF_033115175.1 Lepus europaeus | reverse complement strand
TGGTAGATCTTGAAACACACTTACTTAAGTTTGATTTTGAAAATACTAAATTATTCCAGAAAGGGCTCAAGTTCTCTGGAAGCGTTGCAAATCTTTTTGTGATGCAATGCCAATTACAGGATAATTAGACCTAAAATTTTTACATTGTTTCCTGGGAATCTGGGTGACAATCATACATGAGAATACACTACTAAAACAAAATGCATTCTCTCTTGTTAACTGAGGCAAAGGAAGAACTAGTAAGCAAACATTTTTAAAAAGGCATTTCTGCTGGTGCAAATGGGCACTGATAAGAATAGGGATCATGTTGCAATACGCCAGTTATTTAACTCCTTACTGACAGGTAGTTAAATGATGTTTTGTTTGTTTTCCCACATTTCAGATGTGTTCTGTTTTGCCGCTGACCATAGCAAATAGATATAGATCTGTACTGAGAACCAAGAGGCTAATGGTAGTGCCAACTGAGCCATTAACTAGCTTGAAAGACCATTTAAACCTTCTGTGTCTTATTCTACAATCTATAAAAATAAATAGGTTATAGTAGATTGAGATTAGTACTTGAAAAATATAAATTTTTATATTTCCATAAAAATAAATAGGTTATAGTAGATTGAGGTGTCAAAAGTTTAGTATCAGAAGATACAGAATTTTTAATAGAAATGTTTGCACACACATATTTTCCTGGGAAAAGGACCCATGATTTCACTAGATTCAGAAAGATGTTCATGATTTCCCCAAATCTAAGAACCACAGAATGAGGTATTTTATAAAATTCCTTTTGATCCACAGCTTTTGTGTCAAATATGACATACATAGATTTATTGCATGAAAACCCATGTGCTACATATATGTGCACATTTGTTTGGATGTATATATTTATGCAAATCCATAAAGAACCTTGGATGTTTTAATTCTAATTACAGATGACTTTTCAAGAGTGCAAGCCATTTTAATGTAAAATCAATCTTATTCTGAACTAAATGTTTTTTTTTTTTTCTTTTTGAAATACAGAGTGGACAGTGAGAGAGAGAGAGACAGGGAGAAAGGTCTTCCTTTTTGCCGTTGGTTCACCCTCCAATGGTTGCTGTGGCCGGCACATCACACTGATCCGAAGCTTGGAGCCAGGTGCTTCTCCTGGTCTCCCATGCGGGTGCAGGGCCCAAGGACTTGGGCCATCCTCCACTGCACTCCCGGGCCACAGCAGAGAGCTGGACAGGAAGAGGAGCAACTGGGCAGAATCCGGTGCCCCGACCAGGACTAGAACCCGGGATGCCGGTGCTGCAGGCGGAGGATTAGCCTACTGAGCCACGGCGCTGGCAAAATCAATCTTATTCTGAACTAAATGTGTTAGCATGTTTTGTCTGGGATTTGTATAACCTCACAGTCCCATTTGAAATTTCAAGATTTATGAAGATCAAATATGTTTGTCTACTAATTAAAATGAATCATCTTAAAGAATTCTCACAGAGCCAGCACTGTGGCTTAGCGGGTTAAGGCCGCCAACTGCAGTGCCGGCATCCCATGTGGGCGCTGTTTCAAGTCCCGCCTGCTCCAATTCTGATCCAAATCTTTGCTATGGCCTGGGAAAGCAGTAGATGTCACAGGTCCTTGGGCTCCCACATGGGAGACTTGGAAGAAGCACCTGGCTCCTGGCTTCAGATAGGTGCAGCTCCGGCCACTGTGGCCATTTGGAGAGTGAACCAGCAGGTGGAAGACCTCTCTCTCTCTCTCTCTCTCTCTGCCTCTCTATAAATCTGCCTTTCAAATTAATAAATAAATCTTTAAAAAAATTCCCTTGTACATCCAACAAATATTTGTTAAATTCTCATTGTCTGGCAGACACTATGGTAGGTGTTAAGTTTCTTTTATGATTAAAACAGATGTCTGCCTTCATTCTCCTAAGGTGGATGATGTACTTAAAACTTTCATTAACCTTAATGAAAGCCAAAGAATACCCACAAACCGTAGATTTGAGACTCTTCTATTCTTGAGAAATTTAGGCTATTCTATTTTTTTTTTTCTATCCCCATTGGGGCTCGGGTGCAAAGAACAGAATTGGAAGCATAATAATCTTTAGTTTATTGCACATACTCATCATTGCCCATTGATCCATAAATACCTACCTTTCATTATTTATTTGTGTACACATACACACAATCACAAGCAAACCTCTCCCTGAAACAAAACCTAGGATCACAACCAGCTAAAATTAAAGCTATACACTACTTCCCCTCCTCATATTCATTTCCTGGCTCTCCCAAATGCATTAAATAGAGCATTAATGAAGGGATAGATAAGTTGATCAACTAATCAGAATACTGAAAAACAGATTCACCTGTGTAAAGTATGATGTATAATAATATGACAGGTCAGGAAAGGAATTATAGATTATTTAAATAAAGGGAGCTGGAAGTAAATAGCTATACTATAGACAACAGAAAAAATTATATATCCAACTCATGGCATATAGAAATATAAGCCCTGGATGCATTAAGGACATACATTTCAAAATAAAAACTTTACTTCAATAGAAAATATAGGTATATAGCTTTTAGGCATTGAGGTAGAGAAAGATTTTTAAAGTAATTACCAAAAGCATTGGTTATTAAAATAAATCAATGTGGCCGGCGCCGTGGCTCAATAGGCTAATCCTCCACCTGCAGCGCCTGCACCCCGGGTTCTAGTCCCGGTCGGGGTGCCAGATTCTGTCCTAGTAGCCCCTTTTCCAGTCCAGCTCTCTGCTATAGCCCAGGAGTGCAGTGGAGGATGGCCAAAGTCCTTGGACCCTGCACCCATATGGGAGACCAGGAGAAGCACCTGGCTCCTGGCTTTGGATCAACGCGGTACACCGGGCACAGTGTGCTGGCAGCAGCAGCCATTGGGTGGTGAAACAACAGAAAAGGAAGACCTTTCTCTGTCTCTCATTGTCCACTCTGCCTGTCTAAATAAATAAATAAATAAATGTGAATTTTCAAAATGAATTTCATTAATGGAAAAGCCTTTAACCATAAGTGACAACATAGAATATATTCACCGTATTTACCACCAGTAAATAATATATATTATTATAAGAATATATTTAAAATGCTTGTAGAAGCACAAAATGGTAGAAAAACACATGAACAGATTTTATAGAAAAACACCTATGATCCATAAGTAAAAGAAGGTATATTCAATAAATTAATGATCAAATAAATACAAATGATGACGATAATGAGATACCATTCCAGTACATACAACTGGTAAAAATTTAAATGTCTCATTTACCAAATATTTGAGTTATTATGAATCCAAAATTTATATTTTGCTTTTCACTATATAAATTGGAGCAATCAAATCTGTTTTAATGATGTGTGATTATTCTAAAATTTTCTGACTATGAGTGAAATGAACATGTTTTCCTTTGATTGTAACCCTTGCCTATAATACTGCTGAACTATGGTCTTTTTACTTGTTGAACTTTTTTAGTAGAGCATTAAGATTCAGAGTATAATGTAAATTGAAAATATGTTATCTCAAAAACTCAAAAAGAGCTCTGTGGTCATTCTACTTTTTACTTGTTGAGTATTATGGTTAGTGGTGCATTAAGCCTGTGATTATATTATATTATATTATATTTTTGTGAGAAAAAAAGTAAGGAAGGAAGGAAGCAGACTGATGGAAAGAGAAAGAGAGGAAGGAAGTTTGCCTATCTTAGAATTGTATCTATGAAATGCAAGAAATCTGTTTTCTTTATACTAATAAAAATTTAAAATAAGACAAAACAAAAATCAGAAAGAGAAAAAGAAGAAGGAAGGAAAGAAGGAAGGAAGGGAGGGAGGGAGGAGCTGGAGAGAGAGGCAGGAAGGTAAGTATCATCATATTAAAATTGTATCTATGTACTTCACTAAATCTGTTCTTTTTCTGTTAAAATCACATTAACCTGGCCGGCGCTATGGCTCACTAGGCTAATCCTCCGCCTGCGGCGCCGGCACCCTGGGTTCTAGTCCTGGTTGGGGTGCCAGATTCTGTCCTGGTTGCCCCTCTTCCAGGCCAGCTCTCTGCTGTGGCCCGGGAGTGCAGTGGAGGATGGCCTAAGTGCTTGGGCCCTGCACCTGCATGGGAGACCAGGAGGAAGCACCTGCTCCTGGCTTCAGATCGGCACAGCGTGCCAGCCATAGCGCACTGGCCGCAGCAGCCATTTGGGGGGTGAACCAACGGAAGGAAGACCTTTCTCTCTGTCTCTCTCTCACTGTCTAACTGCCTGTCAAAAAAAAAACAAACAAACAAAAAAAAAAAAAAACAAAAAAAAATCACATTAACCTAAGACTTGTGTTGTAGTAATTATGCATTTGCCGTGACCCTAAGAATCCAATGTATTAAAAAATTCATGAGAAACAAAAATGAAAACTGTTGGCATTGCCTCTTAAAGTTGAACACTGTCATGTAACTTATGCATCTACATACATATCTCGAGAAGTCTTGATCATTTAAATAGAGACCCATGTATGTTAATATTAGTGCCACTCATAATAATAGTGAGATTAGCGTCACTCATAGTAGTGAGAAACCTGGAAACAATTCAAACGTTTATCAATGGGGAGAGTGAGTTAGTAAACTGTGATATATTCACACAATGGAACATCACCCAGAAGCAACTGAATTACAGCAACACAAAATAGACGACTGAAACTTAGCAGCAAATTAGGTGAAAAAGAACATCTCCCAAAGATGCTATCTTTTTATAAAATTTTAAACAAGGAAAATTAATATAAATTTTAGGAAAATACATATGGAATCAGACTACATGAAAAAGCAAGGAAATGATACACACAGATACAGTGGCCATTTTTCAGGGCTGAACCTTTTAAAAGAAAAAAAGGAAGGAGGGAGGAAGGGAAAGAGAAAGGAATTAATAAGTGCCCTATATGTTGCTGAATTATAATTTATATGAATTTTATTTCTTTTTTATATTCAAACTGCTTTCAGGATAAGAGCAAGCTGGTTTAAAAATATGAATTTGTAACTTAACATTCATTTTAGGTGGCTTAA
The DNA here is from genome assembly GCF_033115175.1 of Lepus europaeus. Lineage (NCBI taxonomy): Eukaryota > Metazoa > Chordata > Mammalia > Lagomorpha > Leporidae > Lepus > Lepus europaeus. The sequence goes on along the minus strand of NC_084836.1, from coordinate 39,818,816 downwards.
ACAAGTGAACTTTTCTCCATAAACGTTGGCAATACTGAAGCAAGAAAAGGTTAAATGACTTGTTCAGTGGGGGAAAAAAAAATTGTCATCCTTGGTGCCAAAAATAGAAGTCCTGATTTCCAGTCCTGTGATCTCAACAGAAGACAGAATGTTCACTTTGTCTGATATAAAATACAGCTTCTCCAAGGACTCTCTTATTTTGAACCACCGTGTATGTACATGTAATTACAAGCTCCTGGAAATATGTACTGTTTATTTTATCATTTGTAATAACAAATTGAACGGTGGCACTGTGTATGTACCCAACAGTGGAGCTAATGGCCTTCAAAGTTATTATGGACTATTGGTGAGGGTCTGTTCAGATATCTCTAAGATCAGTGACCCATTTGGGCAATTACAGACTAAGATGGTTCCTGCCACACAGCCCCTGTCCTTGCAACCGGAAACAGACATGACGTCACAAAGACTCTGCGCACCATTGAAACTATGTCTTCGCTCAGAGCAAGCTGCAGAACCAGAACTCTCACAACACTGCAAAAATTCTGCTTTCAGTGACTGAGGCACTCATTCTCTTTTCGCTGTTCTCTGGATAAAAATTATAAATCACATCCTCAGAAAACTCAAGTAAAATGAGCAATTTATTCTCTGTCATTATTTTCTAGTTTAAAAATCTTCATAGTATCTGTCTTCCCTACCCCATTCACAGACAGTCTCACATGGTCACACATTGCTACCATGCAACATGCCAGCCTCTGTATGTGATCTACATGATTATGTAACCTACATGAAGAAAAACAGGCACTCGGCTCTGTAAACTATAGATGAGCAGAACTGGAAAGGCCTTACAGAACAGACGAACTGGTGGAACAGCCTTTCTAAAAGATATCATAGGCCCCTTGGAGGCGGTAATATCTTTATGTGGGGGTGGTTCTGGGAGGAGATAGGATAGCCTCTTGTGAATCCAATAAAGCGGTAGGATTACTTCCAGGAAAATCCACTTGTATGTGTTAACACGGTTTCACTGTGGCCCCCTTCACAATGCAGGTGTTGCCAATGTAACAGTATTAAGAGGTGGGGCCTTCAACAGGTGATTAGGCCATGGTGGGCGGGGGGGGGGGGTCCTTCCTTGGAGGTCCTTATATATAAGAGGTTGCACACAGGGCTACGGCTGGCTTGCTAGCTTGCCCTTCTACCCTCTGCTGTGTGAAGGTAGGAGAAAGCAAGAAGACTTCTCACTGGACGTCAGCTACCAGCATCTTGCTCTTGGACTTTCCGGCCTCCAGAACTGTGAGAAGTGTCTGTTCTGTCCAAATTATCCCTTCTCGGCTATTTGCACAAAGCAGGCTAAGACATGTAAGTGTTCATGCTGTTTACTAGTTTGTATTTGACAGAGTTATTTCACACACGATGGGGGATTATGTGCCTTTTATTTTCCTTGTGAAAACATAACTGCTTCCTGGAAAAAAAAAAAAAACGCATGTTTTTAAAAAGGCTGTTCTGTTTGACTTTGTAAGAAGTTCAAGCGTAGAATGATATTTTATATGGGAATACTGAGGTCAGTTTTAGTAGTCAGTTTCGAGTCTGTGTTAATAGTAGCAAGTGCGCAAAGTTACAGAGGAAATGGCTTTCAAGGGCAAAGAGAATCAAATTCCTATCAGAGCAGAGTGAGCTTCTTTGAAGACACCTGGGCTTTCTGCAAGACATTCAGCTGAACTCAGGCTTTACCATCCTTTGTCCTCAAATCAAATGAGCTTATATTTGAAAAGGCTGGCAGCAACAATGCAGACTTTGTCAGCAAGCAAAGGCATCTGAATCCTTCTTTTAGTCTTGAATAGTCGGAGCAGAAGTAACCTTTAAAAGAACTCTGCACTCCTTCCAGGTGGTTGTAGATCTTCCCTGTGGATAAACTGACAAAGATTTCTCATCTGCACCTTCCTTGCCTTCACTTAAGTTTTTGTTTCAGCACTGGGAAGGTGACCAGTTTACACCTCAATCTCCTCTTCCAAGACGGCAAGATTGTCAGGGCCGTGCTACCAGATCATAGAATCTGTGACTGAAAAAGCATTGGCCTGACATCCATAAGAAATCCCAGCACATATAATCCTCTTTTACCAAACTGTTCTAAATTCAGCTGTCTTTTACTTAAAAAATGAAGGAATAATGGGAAACTTCTGAGTCAATTTCAGCTGAGTGTGTTGAGAACTATGCTCTGGGGTGCCAAGAAACATTTGATAGTAAAAAGAGCATATTTTGCCCCCATTTCTAAGTACCATTCAAGACTATGGCTGTGAGGTTATTGGGCCAATTTTTAACAGGGCAGGCAAGGCAGCTTTGACACTAACGCACGTTGCTGGTAAGGGCAGTTAGTGCCTATGACAAGTGAACCCTCTTCTTTACCAGATGTTAATGTTCTGGATGTTGGATCCAGAAACTCCATATGCACCCATAGAATCAATAAGTTTCCTTGGCAAAGAAACTTGCCACTTGTGAAACAGCTTGCCCTTTAAGGTCTCCATGTGGCATAGCTCATACACACAATAGAACATTATTCACATGTGAGATAAAAATCAGTTTTACTGAAACAGTGATAGTCTTCACCCAGTTAACATGCCGGTTGGCAATGGCACAACTTTTTTTCACCACAACTGACTTCAAAATATTAGCAAAATATCAGAGTTCAGGAGTAGGTTACATCAAGTGAACAGAGATACTATTTTAATTTTTTTCTGATTCTGAACAACCCACCAGTTCAAGTATTTCTAGACAACTTGACTTGAGAAACCTTTCTCTTGTTATTTATGGTTTCTTTTGCCTGGAAACACATCAAGATTTTCATGTTGGGGAAAATAGAAGTTTTGGTAAATTTATATCCTTTTAAAATTGAACATTTTCTCTAGGGGGAAAAATCTATTGTGATTTATGTTCAGGATGCTTAGAAATAAGCTTTTTTTGACTTCATGCTCTCATTGGCAGGAAACTTATCACACAAGAAACAGTCTGGCTTTTGTGTTCCAGCACATTTAGCAATGCAAATAAAATCAACAGAAATGTAAGAGCCATCAAGCTTTCTTTTTTTCTTAGCATTTGCTAATTTAAGCTCAGTTTGATATGAACAGAAAGAAATATGCATAAACATAACGTTAGATACATTTTTATTAACTGATAAATTCAAAGCTATTCTGGGTGTCACATAAGGAACCCATACTACTCTTCTTATGTTTAAATAAAAACATTAAAAACCTATTAAAATGTTAAAAACATTTAAAGCAAAAACGTATTTTTTCATCTTTTTTTTTTTTCACCAAAAGGGAAGGGGACAAAACAATCTAAATAGAAAGCTTCACACATAAACACACATCCACACACACACACATCCACACACACATCCACACACACACATCCCCACCCCTGCACACCCACACCCCTGCACACCCCCCACACGCACCCACACCCCCCACACGCACCCACACCCCCCCCACACGCACCCACACCCCCCCCCACACACGCACCCACACCACACACACGCACCCACCGCCCCCCCCACACACACACCGCCCCACACACATGCACACCTACATCCACACATATGAGGGACTTCAAAACATTTGTGGAAAAAGTGGATTTAAGAGGCAAGTTTATTTGGGTGCAGGAAGATTTTAAATCCACACATACTTCTTTGATAATGCTCACATTTCCAACAAAAATGCATTACCCATAAATGTGTATATACATACACACATATGTATATATTTATGTTTGCTCTTTACCTACAATATAAAGTCTATACATGACCTCCACGTTAAAAAAAAAAATACCTGTTCTAGACAATCTGCAGAATGGGAAAAAATATTTGCAAGCTGTACATCTAACAATATCCAGACAATATAAGGAACTTAACAGTAAAGCAACAAATAACCTGATTTAAAAACCAGCAAAAGACCTTAAGAGTATCCCTTAAGAGAAGACATACAAAAGGTCAACAGTATATGAAAAAATAAGCATCACTAATCATCAGAAAAATACAAAACAGAACCACAAGTGAGACATTATGTCACCCAAGTTGGAATGGTTGTTACCAAAACAGCAAAAGAAGAGAACTGCCAGAAAGGGAAACACATAAATGTTGCTGGTGGGAATATAAATTCGTATAGTCAATGCATAAAGTACTACAGGAGTCATTACCTGACCTCACTTTTGGAATCTACAAAAGGCTGACCTCATAGAAATGCAAGAATTGAGTGAACAGACACTGGGGAGAGGGTGGTCAACAGGTACACAATTACAAATGTGTAGAAGGGTTAAGTTCTCTATTGCACGATAGTGTGACTGTAGTTAATGATGTTATTTTATATTTTGAAATACCTGGAAGAAAAGTTTTTGAATGTTATGACTATAAAGAAATGATAAATACACGAGGTGATGGGTATGCTGTCCGCTCTGGATAAGTATACAATGTATACATGAATTGAAACATCAAACTGTAGTCTTCCTTCATAATCCTTCTCTCCTTACTACAAAGTGTTAAATATAACATCTAATCTCTTATTATAGGAAGTTTCCTATATTAAAAGCCGACTGCTGGGTGAGCTCTAGTTACCCTTAGTTCTCTGAATTCTTCCATTTTTGATCCAGTAGCAAGGCACAGTTTTCCCTTCTCTTGTCCCTTCAAATATTGGGTGACAACATATCATGTTACACATGCTTTTTCTCTGTATGTGGCTAAATATCACCAACTCCTTAATTTGGAGACAGGGTATGAAATCCATTACCATGTAGATTGATTTACTGTAAAGCAATTAGTGTGTCAGTATCTTTATTAAAATGTGGAGCATCCAGTTTAAAAAGTGTATATTTTTTAATGATTGAAAACTATATAACTACTATTTTCTTAACTATTATTCTATCAAGACATATTAAGATTTTAGTTTATTATACTAAAACAACTAAGTTTTTTTTTTAACCATAATAGCTACCATTTCATAGCTCTTTACTCTTTTAACTAGGCATGATATTAGTCAAAATATTTAATTTTTTTATCTATTTGGTTTAATCTTCCTAACAATCCTTTTAAAATTCTTATCTATTTTATCTTTAACCAAAAACCAGATATGATCAGAGAAGTTATGTAAGTTGTATAAGATTGCATAATTAAGAGGAGAGGCCAATTACAGACGTGAATCCAGGTTTATCTGAACCTGTTCTCAGTACTCTTTCTGCACTTCTCTTTTGTAGTATATTAGGCCATTATTTAGCATTTGACAGCCTCCGCCCTCTCCGCTTCTCTCCTTTCCTGCCTTCATTTTCCCTTCCTCTTTCTTCCTTTGATCCCTTGTGCTCTTCATTCTTATTCTTTTTTTTCTTTTTCTTTTCTTTTTTTTTGACAGGCAGAGTGGATAGTGAGAGACAGAGAGAAGTGTCTTGCTTTTTGCCGCTGGTTCACCCTCCAATGGCTGCTGCGGACGGTGCATCGCGCTGATCCGAAGCCAGGAGCCAGGTGCTTCTCCTGGTCTCCCATGTGGGTGCAGGGCCCAAGGACTTGGGCCACCCTTCACTGCCTTCCCGGGCCATAGCAGAGAGCTGGCCTGGAAGAGGGGCAACCAGGATAGAATCCGGCGCCCCAACCGGGACTAGAACCCCATGTGCCGGTGCCGCAAGGCGGAGGATTAGCCTGTTAAGCCACGGTGCCTGCCGCGCTCTTCATTCTTTTTAAGTCCTCTGCCTCTGTTCTCCTTTTTTTCATCATGTCTTATCAATATTTATCCAAATATAGGATTTCTTAGAGTAATCCTGAATCTGTGCTGTATCATACAACCAATAATGAGCACTCTCGGCAGAGGTCAAGTTTGCTGTATAAAACATGAGTAGTTACCTAGAAAAGGGAAGGAAAGCTGATAAATCACACACTGACTCAGGCCTCCATGAGGAAGTTGAACGAATATTGGCTAAATAATTGGCATGACCAGCCATAAATGGTTATGACCAATCTATTGGTCATCAAGACTTAAAAAGGATGGAAAAATCCAACTGAAGCTTGTGCTAATGAGTAGAGGAAAACTGAAACATTTTTGAACAATTTTACTAACAGAATATTAGTCATTTCATGTGGAATTGGCTTACTGTCTTATTCTATGTTAGAATGAACATATTCCAGTAACTATACAATTCATTGGTAAATACTAAAATGCAGTATCTTGTGATGGCCAAAGAAGACAATTCTTGGTGACTATGTCATTTCGTTCAAACAGGCATCTAGAAGTTACAGATGGCAGAATAAGTTCTGTTTGTACACAGCAGATCACTGACAGCACTTCATCACATTCCAGGTCAGTGAGCACATGATCCTGGAAAGCAAGAAGCTTGAATGTTTTAAAAGTATGGTGATGATGACCGCACATTGCTGACCTTTTTTTTTTTTTAAATTAATTTGGTTGCAGAATTCTTAGTATTCTGTTGCAGAAGTGGAATGTCCTCTTAAAATATGATCATTCATACATTTATTGATTTCTTTCTCTGGGGCAAAGACTATGAATTGTTGGGAGAAAAGTCTGTTGGTAGTTGAGCTATCTGCATTGCAATTCACTTCTTTTGGAAAGTTCTATTACTCAACATCATCAAAGTCATCCTATCAGATAAGATGCCAGGAGTCCCGCAGTTTGAGTACTGGCTTTGCTTCTGATTGTAGCTTCCTGCTAACGCATGCTCTGGGAGGCAGCAGGTGATGGGTCAAATATTTGGGGCCTTGCCATCCATGTGGAAGCCCAGGATTGACTTTCTGGCTCCTGACTTTGGCCTGGCCCAGCTCTCTGTTGCAAGCGTTTGGGGAGTGGACTAGTGGGGTAGGAGCTCTTTATCTGTCTTCATCTCTCAAATAAAAAGTTTAAACATCGGCACTTTATAATCATTATGTTTCAAGCCCAAATGCGTAAGTTTAGGCCATTCAAGCTGATTAGTACAGTGTAGAATTAAGACTTGAGGAAGTCACTTAGAATTACAGAAATGGTCATTACTTAGAATATAAGTACCATAAAATCTTTATTTCATCTATCATTCAAGATCCTGTGGGAACATTCTTTCAGCCAGCATATCTCATTGTATAAAAGTTTTATCATGCATCAGCCCATTTATCTGCCATGTACTTTGAAATTACTTGCACAGAGTAGGTGCAACTTAATTATTGATCAGGGTCCTTTTAAGACCTTTCTACAATAAAACACAATTAAGAGAATTATTTCTGACCACTGTGTTCTCTGGATAAAGCTGTGTGTGGATTGATGGTTCAAGTGCGGCTTATCTATGAGAGAGCAGTACCTGTCTCAGCCATCTACAGAGATGATTTTCCCTTGGTTCTGATCACAATGTACTTTTTTCTGTCTTTATTGTCGATTACTGAAAAAAAATGGCAAAGGGAACTTCTAATCTTTTACCTATTTTCTGTATAAACACACACACACACATAAACACAACAATATCATCAAATTATGCTCCTCATATAAGCAGTACACATGTGCCAAGAGCTAATTCAGTGATTCCTTACAAAAGTAAAGCAAAATATCCAATATTCTCAACATACAATAATAGCTTCAGTTACACTTATGTAAGGCAATAAAAAGAATTGGCAAAAGCTCACCCTGCTTTTTGAGCGTAATTTGTGTTTTACAATCTTTTTGGCAATGGTGGAACCTTCACCTGTTCTTCTTTGAATGCAACTAAGAACACTGTGTAATGTATTAACTAGAAAAAAATGTCAGAAAAAACTTGGGTAATCTTACAACCAAAATTCTGAGTAATACTTGAATAAGAACCCACAAATTCAAATGTTTCTTGCCAGCCTAACAGAGACCAGGAATGAAAGTGTCCTTGACTAAATAAAATCTAATTTTCAGATGTTGGTTGTCACACTTCTTTATTTATTAGCTTTTGGATTCACCTGTTTGGAGATACATATCTGAAAGGGGAGGAGAGAGAGAGTATCTTTCATTCATAGGTTTTCTCCTCAGAAGCCCACAACAGCCTGGGGTGGGCCAGCCCAAAGCCAAGAACTGAGAACATAACGTGAGATCTCCCACATTGGGTGGCAGGGACCTAGGTACTTGAGTATCACCTGCTACCACCTATGGTGCATACTATCAGGAAGATGGATTGGAAGTAGAGGTGGGACTTGAACCCTGGTACTCTAGTATGGAATGTGGGCATTCTAAGGGCATCTCAACCCTGTGTCTAACACCTGCCCCTCATATTTTATAATTTTATTGAAGAACTTTTCACCAGACAGTATTATTCAGTATTGTTACATACCTTTACCTTTTACCATTGCTTCCCTTAGAAAATACCAAGCAACACAAAAATAATAATGAAAATGCCAAACGGAAAATGCAAACAATACTACACAAATGGTGTGAAATGTTAGCCATGATGAAGTGACCTCTAAAATTTGTGGATAAGATGCATTGCTGTAAAGAACAAAATTATTACTAAGCATGTTCCTGCAAATAGAAAATTAATTGAACTAGTGCAAATTTGTAAAACATGAATTAGAAAATTATATCATCTGTTTTTTCTTTTGGAATGGCTGGATTGCCTATAGACCAGTTATAGACTTTCATGGACTACTAAAAATGCATTCACCCACTTTGCTACAGGCAGTTTAATAACTATAAAACCTGTCCAAAGTCCCCATAGTTACTGTCTTTTTACTATTAGGGTAAAAAGGCCTGTGTGTTTATTTGAAGAGAATCTATACCACATTACTAATTTCTCCTTCACATTTCAGACTTAGTTAACTTTTGGTCATCTGTACACGGAAGTCTAAAAAGCATCATCAACTGATTACATTCAGAAGGAAGCTCTTGGGATGATTTTTTCCAAACCTAGTCCACTTCCAAAGATTCTCATTTTATTATATCATTCATCTGATTGTTTAAGCCTAAACCTGAGACTCAAATGCATTTTTCCTTATCTCCCTGATTCCACATATCCACCACATCAACAGTTACTGTTGACTTTGCTCAGCAAAACCTATGTGGCCTCTGACTACTTTCCACCAGCTGTGCGCTCACCTCTGCCCACATTGCTATCATCTTGTGTCTCAGCTGATTTATTCTTTAATTTATTACTGATCACTCCTGTTCTTACTCATGTATGGACACCTGTATCCTCACAGCAACCAGAGAAAAGTTTTTACAAAGCTATTCAGATCAGTTCAGAATTCTACAAAGGCTTCCTACCATGCTTAGAATGAAGTCAAATACTCTTAAAGTGGCTTGTGTGGCCTTAACATAATCTGTTTTCCAGCTGCCTCAGTCAAACTTGTGTGGTAGTATTCCTTCTATGGAATAATACCATTCTTGTCTCTGAGTATTTTCGTTTCTGGTTTCCTCTGCCTGAAACATTATATCACCCCATACTTGTGTGTCTTGTTCCATCATTTTAATTTAGTTTTTGCTGACCAGTCTAAAGTAAATAGAGCCTCGCTCTCATCTGGTCAAATTCTTCATTATTTCTGTCATTACTCTTGTCATTTTCAGATATTACACTGTATACTAATTAATCATCATTTTCTCCCCCTTGGAATGTAAGTTCCATGAAGGTAATGACTATGCACTGATCATGAGCTATATAGCCCGTACACAGAAATATGTATTTGGTAACTTCTATCCTTTAGTTAGGTCCATGAGGAATGGGATACTAAGACACAGAAAAGGTGATAGACTCTTTGAAAAGAAAACCTTCAGCCATCTAAGTTCAGAGGAATCCTACTCAGTGAAGAAAGAAGAGCACGTAGAAAGGTAGACTTTGTCTAGGGAGTGACTCTTGGAGTTGAAACAAGGAGTTTCTAGATACTTGCCCTCCTAAGAGAAGCCAGTGGCAGAGAACTCACACACTTGCAGAAATTTCCTTAAGAGGAAATTCACTTTGATTAAGTGAATAGGTTAAATCTTAGAGATGCAATTATGGTTATTTACTTAAGTTTTTCAATATTAATGAAAATTAAACAATGAACATCTGCACCTATAATTTAGCACCAGGACAATATAAGTCAAATTTCAGCAAAGTCCAAATTTTAACTGCATTGTGTAGGCTATAATATTAATCTGTATTTACCATGCCTTTGTATTTCTCTCCTAGTTAGTAGGGGCATTTAGTGACTTCTCATAAACTAGCATTACTGAGGCAAAGGAATATGGATTAGCCACAAATGGAATTGCAGAGAGGTAGAAGGTGGATATAAGAGTTCCTTGAGAGGTGTATGCCCTGTGCTACGACAAAGTCTGCGGGCAGTCACTGGGTACTTCTAGCAAGGCAAATATGCTGTATTTATGAACTTGAAGTTCTAATTAACATCTTGTGATCCGTTGCCTGATGGGTAAGAGGTAATGGGTCACTGAATAAAACAATATAGATTTTACATTTCAAGTCGTTTCTTTTAATCAACTAAATTCATTAGTTGAATATTCAATTCCACCACAAGCCAAGAAAGTTCACGTAGTCCTTTCAACAGACTTGTTTCATCTTGCTCTTTTTGAGATCATTAGCCAAGCAAGCATTACAAAGATTTGCTGGAAAGGAATGCAGGCCTGTTGAGATTTTTTTTTATTATTGTACTACTAATAATTATTGGGATAACTGTATAACTGTAACTCTAGTCAGTTGGAGGTTACTCTTTCAGACTGACCTGTGAAAGACTTTGTTGAGTGTTCTAGGAAAACCCAGCCTCTGCTAATCATGATTATTTGTACCTGAAATTCTAGGCAGCTTCATGCGACCATTAAATAGTTTAGACTGTAGGCAACAGTCACCGGCTGAGGCAACCCCTTCATTGGTATCCAAAGATTCACATTTTTAATATGCATGTATAAATCCTGGGTGGGTTTAATTTACACATAATTTAGCCTGCTAAATTCTTAATCTGTCCAAAGAGCTAAGGACACAAAGTTAAAATGCAATTCCAATCTTAATTGTTTCAACTGTTTGTGTGGAAAACACCTGTAATTATTTTTAAAAGTAAGACATATGGCTGCGTACTTATCAAAATCTCAGTATCATACCTCTCGAATAGCTGTACAAAACTCACTCTGAAGCACTTTTTTGAGGGATTGTAGCTTGTGCACGGGTACTTCTCCAGATTCCTGTAGTTTTTCCAATAATTCAATTGCTCTTGCAACATCTGAATAAAAAAAAAAAATGAAGAGACCTAAAATAAACTCTCATCAGTGAAGTATCATTATTCCAATTGAGTGGAGACATTATTCCTATTGAAAAACCAAGTGGAATTAATTTCAAAATAAGGCTTTATAATTCATACCTTGTTGATTTCATCTTTTGGTAAAGGTCACCTGAATCTTTTCCACACAATTTGTTACTTAATGCATCCTCCTTAATGGCTTTGCACACATGTTATTTCTGTCACACAGATCAACTTGCAAATCTATTCATGCAAGAAGATCAGGAAACATGTCTACCTTTTATTCCAATACCCCAATGATCAAACTAGTTCTGTCAGTTTTCTGAGATTTTTTTTTTCCAGTTTGACATTTCCCATATTACAGTTTTCACAGCCTCAGTGTTACGTGTATTAGTATAATAATTTGATTGATGTGTATCTCCTCAACTTGGCTATTGAGTAGATAATTGTTGGGTTTGGTCACCAATGTATTCCCCAGTGTTCGGTTTGATACAGTTAATAAATATTTGATGGATAAGGGAATTAATTAATGCACTCCTCCAGTTTTCTGTCATTACATTATTATAGGCCCTCATTATCTTGCCTCTAACTGGAATCATTTATTCTCCTCCTGCCTACTCTTAGGGTGTACAAAGTTATCTTCTTTTTTTTTTTTTTTTTACTGTTTTTATCACATTGTTCAGGTGGCATCCTTGTCAAAAATAATTAATTTATAAACATAAGGGTTTATTTCTAGACATTTAATTTGGTTCATTTGATCTATTTTTGTGCCAATATCATAAGATCTTTATCTGGGTATTAAGTTTTGAAATGGGACAATGTGATTGCTTTGTTCTTTTTCTTTTTTTTTAAATTAAACTTTTATTTAATGAATATAAATTTCCAAAGTACAGCTTATGGGTTACAATGGCTTCCCCCTTCCAAAATTTCCCTAGGCTCTAGTCATGAGTTGCCAGGGCTATGGAAGCCTTTAGGGTTCGCCGACTTCGATCTTATTCCGATAGGGTCATAGTCAAAGTGGAAGTTCTCTCCTCCCTTCAGAGAAAGGTACCTCCTTCTTTGATGGCCCCGTTCTTTCCACTGGGATCTCACTCCCAGAGATCTTTCATTTAGGTCTTCTTTTTTTTTTTTCTTTTCCATGGTTTCTTGGCTTTCCATGCCTCAAAGTTATCTTCTTAAAACAAAAACCTGACCATGTATACATATGTAGCTCTCAATTTCTAAAACAGTACCAAGCAAATGAGTTTTCAGTAACAACTGACATAATTGCCTCTTTTACTGGACAATATCAAAGGTTAATATTATCAAGGAACATAATGTCTTTTATAGCCATAAACTTAAAAATTCCTGGGTTATTTGACATTGCCAAAAGAAAATGACGTAAAGAAAGGCCATTTAATAAATACTTAGGGTAAATTTTTCTATCCCTGCTGCCACAGTCAGTGGATTCGGCGAAGTCACCTATGTATACATGGAATGACAGGATGCAAATTTCTTCATTCTTAGGTGGCTAGTTCTAGAAAGTATCCCATATTCTTGTCATATGATTCTGAAAGCATCCATGCAAGCGGACACCCATCCACTCATCAATCCACTCATCCATCCATTTATTCATGCATGCAACTGTCCATCTATTCAATAATTTGAGGCCCTATTACACATGGCACTGAGCTTAATAAAGAATAAGATAGGCTTCCTTTCTTAACCCATGGTTTAATGAGAAAGGAATATAGTAGCACAGCCATTTATAATAAAACTGCTATCACTTCAGAATCCAGGTGAGGTTAGCATAGGTGTATGTATCTAATCAAAGTAAATAACCAGAAAGTGACTGAAGTATTATTTTGATTGCCAATGATAGCCTAAAGTAACATAAATCACAAAATCAGTTTAGTTTTTAAAGTTTTATTTATTTATTTGAAAGGCAGAGTTACAGTCAGAGGCAGAGAGAGAGAGAGGTCTTCCATCTGCTAGTTCACTCCTCAAATGGCTGCAATGGCCAGAGCTGTGACAATCCAAAGCCAGAAGCTTCTTTAGGGTCTCCCACGTGAGTACAGGAGCCCAAGGACTTAGGCTATCTTGCACTGCTTTCCCTGGCCATAGCAGAGAGCTGGATCAGAAGTGGAGCCGGCGGGACTTGAACCTGCACCCATATGGGATGCTGGCACTGCAGGCGTGGCTTTACCCACTAAGCCACAGCGCTAGCCCCTAAGAAATTAATTTAACACCACCAGTTTCCAAAATTTTTCTTTAAGTACATAAACCGGAAGTCAACATAGTCAAGTGGGCAATACTGGTTGCATCCATAATCAATCAGATATCAAGCTGAGATTTTATGCATTTCTAACTGCATAAAACACTCTAGCAGATGCCCACAGGTGCACAGAACTCTCAACATGTTTAGAACTGAGCTCATTATTGATTTTTACCTGGAAACTAGCTCTTCTCTTCCTATACTCAAAATTCGCAACAGTGTCTCTCTACCCCCAGCCTGCCTTCAAAGCTAGACCACAGCATCATCTTTTATCCTATACACCACCCACCACTGCATGTGGTTTGTGGGCAAGGGATGTATATTTTATCTCAAAAATGCTTTCTGAATGGAGCCCTTTCACTTTATTATTTCAGGGAATGCTGCATAATTTCTCACCTACTAATTTAATTCATCCTTAAATTAGTCTTGTCTGTTCTGGTCCATCTTCCATTCTGCTTCCAGAGTAACTGTCCTGAATAAATACATCTAATTATTACTACCCTGCACATAAAAGCTTCTTACCTTCCCCAGCCTTAGGTGGTGGAGTTCCAACCACTTAGACTTTTAAGTAAGACCCTTAACAGTCAACCTCTTCTCAGGTCAGGACACCCTCTGCTGCCCATCCTACACTTGGGCCATGGACCTAGCACATAACTCTATGTCTCTATGGCTTGCTCCATCCATCTGTATTGCTGGGATGCTGCTCATTCATTCATTCAGCAGTGTTAGGCATTGTGCTATGCACAGGAAACACAGCAGCAGTGGGGGCAGCACTTAGTCTTGTGCTCATGGAACTCCCAGGCTTGAGGGAGCGCACAGATGAATGGTAAAGTAGCCATGTGGTGTGAATAAAATACAAAATACTGTTCCATGGATGTCTAATAATGGGGAAAGTGCAGAAACAATAAAAATGACACCAGAGCCAGGAGTGCAGTGCAGCCGCCTAAGCTGCAGCCTGTGATGAAAGCATTCCGTGTCATAGGGCCGGTTCTAGTCCTGGCTGCTCTGCTTCTGATCCATCCCTGCTGACGTGTCTGGAAAATCAGCAGAAGATGGCCCTAGTGCTTGGTTCCATGCCACCCACGTGGGAGACCCGGATGGAGTTCTTGGCTCTTCAGTCTGGCCCTGCCCTAGCCATTTCAGCCATTTGGGGAGTAAACCAGTGATTGGAAGCTCTCTGTATCTCCCCCTCTGTCACTCTGCCTTTCAAGTAAACAAATATTAAAAAGGAAAGAAAATGACACTAATCTGAGCATTCCACAGTTCTCAACTTATGTGGTATGTTGAAGTTATCTGGAGTGCATTTAAAAATTATCAGTGCCTGAGGACCACTCCGAATGCATTAAAAGCAGAATCTAGAACAGCGGTTGTCGACCTTGGCTGGATATTGGAAATACCTGGGGAGTTTTAAAAACCACAGACTCACCATGGGGTCAGTTGCACCCCATGGATTCTGATGTGATTTGGACAAGGTGGGGTTGGACATGGGTTTTCTGAAGTCCATCATATGATGCTACAGCACTGCGGTAGCTGGATGCTCTGAAATTCCCTGGTGTGATTCTAATCTGCAGCCACAGTTGAGGATTCCTACTACGGATCAATGCTTTTAAACCATGAATATGCTCCACATTCTCCCGGGAGAGCTCACTGGCACACAGTTTCCTAACCTCTTCCCACAGTGAGGGATGCTGGTGCTGGTGGTCTGAGGACAAGACCCAGGAATCTGCTCTGAAGTGTATGCTCAAAGGGATCACAGATCCCAGAAAGAGAAGACTGCACAGATGACCATTCAGATTGCTTTCATCTCCAGCATTCCAGGAATCCTGTTCTCTGTAGTGTCCTTTGATAGAGCGTATAAGAGGCTACTGAATGGGATTCCCCTAGGAATCTCAGAATTACTGGAAAAAGTTCATTGATGGAACTGATTAATGTTAACAGCCACTCCCATTTTAGAATGGTGGGCCTTGGTGAAGGCTGCACAAGGGAATTGTGTGAATTTTTTTGAACCATCCTGTGTTTGCAGATCAATTAATTAAAAGTATAGAAGCGTGGGATCCACTCATCAAGTTCCTTCACAGCTTGCAGATGAGCATCTGAGCATGAAAATAAAAATATTATTCAACAAAGAGCTATCAAGGAAGCCAGATACATCTCCATTAGGACGCATTAAAAGCTCGGCTGACCCTGCTACATTACACCATAGGCATTCTTCAGTCATTACAAGAGGTACCTGGGAGACGAGAGAAAACTCAAGGACAGTTGTTAAGTCATTAATAGGGACATATATAAGTTTTTTTTTCATTTCCCTTCTATCAACTAAGGGAAGAAGGTTCTAATAGAACCAACTGTCAGTTGCGAGTGTCTGAAAGAGTTGCGAGTGTCTGAAAGAAGGGAAACTAGTGTCTGTTTCCTGGTTGCAAGGACAACAGACTCAGATCTGCTGGCCTCACAGGTCTCTCTGCAGAGCAATGCTGCACTGGAGCAGGGCCGACTGGAGCGTGAACCATCTTTGTGAACCACCGAGGGAATTGCCGCATGAGGTCAAGGAAACGGCAGGCGAGAAAACCTAAAGGGAGTCTAAAAACCAAAAGTAGGGGAGATCAGCTTTCTCCGACCCAGGCTTGGCTGCTCTTAGAAACAAAGAGGTGGTAGATGATATATGGACAGGGGACTAGTGTTTTAAACAGAATTCTGATTCTCTTTGGCTCTGTACCAGAACCCTATGGAACCAGGATCCAGAACAAAACCAAGTTGGATCACTAAATTAGTAGTCTGTGTTTACCAACAGCTCAGATGAGAAGGATTATTAGCTAAGGACTGGGGTGGCTTCGAGACAAACACCTTGAAAGCAAGACCTACTCTTCATTTTATCTGCCACTCTCCAATGAATACTTGTACCCACTTTGTGAGGCAAATCCTTGTGTATTACACTCGGCACCCTCACCCTCTCTCATGCGACCTACTCCATTATTTCCCACTCCTATAAGCTATGAAAACAGATTTCTAATGACCTTTTAAAATTAATACATAAACAGATTTCATAGATATGTTTCCAAGAATACAGCAACACTTCGTTCCCACTCTCCTGCTTCCTTTCTTTCTAATTTTTTGTGACAACAACAGATAATGTTGAACATCGCTGCCCCCCATCTTCTCTCCCACATGTCCACCTGCCATGTCTTGCCCTCCAGTGTGTCAGGCTGCAGCAACAAGACCCACGGCAGATGCAACCTTTTCATCTTGGACTCCCCAGGCTTGAGAACTGTCAGAAATAAACTCCTTCTCTTTATAAGTTACACAGCCTGATACTGTTTTGGCATCACCAAACACACTTCATATCGTAAGAGGGCAGCAAGCCTGTGGGAGGCATTTTGGGCCTGTCCACTAACCTCTACCTTCCCGCGGTTCTTGGTCTACGATGGAGAAGGGTGGTTCAAAGATCTTTGAAATGCATTTGACTCCTACAGCCATACCAATCTCTTTCGTAAATAATTACTCAGCCACACTTTAGGTATTCTCTCCAAGCATGTTTTATTCACTCTTCAGGTGGTCAGGCTGCAAGTTTTCCAAATGGTACCATTCTCTTTTAAAGTTCTATCTTTAAGTCATTCATTTGCTTTTGTATCTGCACAGAGATGAAAGTAGCTACATAGAAGCATGCATACTCTGCACTAAGATAAATTTCTTTTGCCAGATACTCTAGTTCATCACTGTTAAACTGTACATTCATTCCAGAAGGCCCTAGGATATGGACATAATTCTGCCAAGTTCTTTGCAAGTACATACAAGGATGGTCTGTGGTCCAGTTTCTAATGCCCTGTTCCTCATTTCCATGGGTGATTTCATCAGAATGGTGTTTACTGTTCATATTTCTATCAACGTTCTCAACACAACTACATAAGTAATTTCTGAGAAGTTCCAGACTTGTCCCCATTTTGTCATTTTCTGAGACCTCACCAGAACCCAACGTCTCCTTCATTCAGAGCAATCCGGGCTCCTCCAGCCCGCTCCTCCAGACTCTTCCAGCCTCTGCCCATTATGCAGTTCCAAAGCCACTTCTACGTTTTCAGAGCTTTTTTTCAATAGCAACAGCTCCACTTCTCAGTATCAATTTTCTGCTATTCATTTTTCACTGCTCTGAAGGAACACCACTGGATAATTAATAAGGAAAAGAAATTTATTTCTGACAGTTACAGAAACTGGAAAGTTAAAAAACATGGCGCCGACGACTGGTGGGGACTTCATACTACATAAACATGGCAGAAAAGCAAACAAGCATGTGGGACACGGAGCTCTTTGATAATAAAACCCTCCCTGGGTGACTAACCAACTCCCATGTTAAAGGAGTTAATCCATTCGAGGGTAGCACCCTCGGGAGCTAAGCACCCCCTATAGGTTCCATCTGTTAATACTGTTACAATGACAAATTAAATTTCAACTTCCATTTTGGAGGGCACAACGAGACTATCACATTAGGTCACAGTATACTAAGAGCTTTACATCTTTTAACCTATTATAAAAACCCTATATGATGATAAATATCCACATTTTGCAAATGACAAAATTGAGTCTTATGGAGAGTTCAAGTAACCTGCTAACTAGTAGGAAATCTGGATTTGGAGCCCAGGGCTGAGTGATTCTAAACCCTGTGCCTGTTATTTTTATTTCAATCACAGCTTCACTCTTAGCAGCTTTTTCTTCAACATTCAGTCCTTTTATAACAGATCAGTGCTCTGCAGGATTTTTTGGTCAGAGGCTCAGCTCTTAATCTTCCGTGCCTTGATAGAGATTAACCCTATTTGAGTTATCGGGAACCTTTTTCAGGTAGCATGTAATGATCCTCAGAATCACCCAAAGCACTCTTAAATAATAAAGTGGGGTGGGTCCCAGCACTGGCTGCCCATTGGATCACCTGAGAGCACTGAGAAACACAGATGCCTACACCTTCTTCAGATATATTTCTGAAATTGTTGATGGGGGTATGGCCGGGCATGGAAGCCTCCCCAGTAATTATAACGTATGTTCATGTTGAGAATCATTCATAGAGAGGCTCAAGATACATCCCGGGAAGTTAATAACAGTTACTTGTAGTACTAATTACTGCCATTGTATTTATTAAGTCACTGTTCTAACATTTTATTCCTCTAAATAGCATGATGGGGCAGGTTCTTTATTATCCCCATTTTATGGAAGAGGGAACTGGGAGCCACAGGATTAAAGATCACTTCTCCAAGTGCTAGCCAGTGAGGGAGCTGAGATATAACTCTAGAATCTAGGCTACATTTGAGATGTGACTCGGTACTCCTTATACTTAAAGTCATTCCCAGGATTCATTGTGCTTCAAGGTTGTAACAGACATAAACCTAATCTGATCAACAAATCCATGTCTGAGGTTCTTAAATTGTAGTCAACATAAAAACTGATTCCTAGGCTATTTAAAGTGAGACTTCTAAAAAAGAGGCTAAGGTGAAATATTAATATCTGCTTTTTAGTTGTCATCTCAGATGCTTCTGATGCAGGAATGGGTCACAAATGCACTTACAAGTTTCTGAGTGTTTAACACATGAACTATAACAATGTGAGTCAATGGCCACCATTTATTCAGTGTTTATTTGCCCTACTTCAATCATCTTATAAAAGCCTCTTATTAATTAATTCTATTATTAAGAGATCACTGGTATTTTTACTGTGCCACTAAAGAGAACCAAAAAACAGAAAAATGAATAATTTGGCCGAGAGCTGTATAACTAATGAATGGTTGGGCCAGGATTGAAGACTGGCTGTGTTTGTCTCCAGTGCGCATGCTCACGTTTATCCCTCCATCCTGCCACTGGAAAGGGATTAGAAATAAAACAATAAAATTCACTCAGCTTTTAGATATAACAACATATACCACTGTGAGCTGGGGCAAATAGTCAAAATACTGCCCAAAGCCTCAACACCTATTATAATCCATATATTCCTATTGATTACACTGGATCATTCAAAATAATATCATCAATTGCCTAAAGAAAGGTGACAAATGTTAGAAAGACTTCCTGCAAAATAAGTGGAACATTATGAACAAAACAAAAGCAACAACAAAACCTGGCCATTTGAAAATACTGGAATTTAAGTGGGATGAGGTTCCAGTAATCTGGAATACTCCAATTATCATCTTTATCATCTTTAATGAGTTAATTCTGTTGATAGACTGTGCAGCTTGACCCAGGACTCCTCAGAAGCTGGAACTTGGATGAAGATGGAGCTGGCTCAGTCAAAGTTACTGTCCACTAATTCCACAAAAATTTATTGATCACCATGGCAAAAAAATATAAATTATCTATCATGAAGTCACCCACAACCCTTTTATCCCTTGTCGTCATCTTCTACCAAAGCTGAAAAATGAGCATACTTCTCTTTTCAGACTCTATTGCAATTTAGTCAAGTTGTTTTAAGTAAAAAGTCACTGGGTATGGCTTTCAGAGGCATTAAAAAGGGACAAACTTTTGGCATTTGTCTTCATCATCCTTGCAACATTCCTCTTCTCCCTTTAACAAAAGTTACAATGCTTTAAAGTGCCTAGAATTGTGACCATGACGATGACTGCCATGTGGATGGCAAAGCAGGAAGAGGAAGGGATCTAGCCCTTGATGTCATTGTTGTACCAGCCCATATTCTTTACTGTGAGACCAATAGACACTTTATTTGGTATTCTCTCATGTGCCACCAAATGCAAGCTAACTGATACGAGAGCACATGTCTTGAAAGGCATTGTTCTGGGGCTGGCATTGTGGCGTAGCAGGTAAAGCCACTGTCTACAGCACCATTGGACACTGGTTCAAGTCCTGGCTGCTCCAATTCCACCCAGCTCCCTGCTAATGTACTTGGAAAAGTAGCAGAAGATGGCCCAAGTGCTTTGGCCCCTGTACCCATGTGGGAGACTCAGAGGAAGCTCCTGGCACCTAGTTTTGGTCTGGCCCAGCCCTGGCCATTGTAGCCATTTGGGGAGTGAACAAGTGGATGGAAAATCCACCCCCCTCTACCTCTCCCTCTCCCTTTCCCTCTCCCCTCCCCCGCCATGACTGTGCCTTTCAAATAAAAATAAATCTTAAAGACTATAAAGGACAATAAAGGTATTATTCTAACTTTCAAGGATGAGGCTGATGTGATAAAGAAACTGGACTAGCATAGAGTGATCATCAAGAAAATTCTCTTGTTGAGACTTGAATGTTGAGAAGGAATCAGCTGTATCAAAGTCCAGGGGAAGAGCTTCTACACAAAGAGAATAGCAGGCAGAGGCCCTCAAGTGAGGGGAGCAAGCCTAAAAGGTTAGACGAGGCATTATAAGTAGAAGATTGTCATTGAGGTAGAGAGAGATAGAAACAGTGGTCTGTTGGTAAGATTAACAGTTCTCTAAAACAAACAGACAAAAAGCAAATAAAAACAGATTAAAGACAACTCCCCCTCCCGATTTATAACAAATATCTACTGATTTCTCTAGTGAAAATACCTCTACCATGGCTGACTTGAAGCTACCAGTATGATGGCACTGGCTTGCAAAGTTCAGTTACTTCTCACAAGCTGGAGAACATCAACCACAGTACCCCACTAGAAGGGAGACAATGTTCTAGATGCAAATAGGGACCAGATTTTGTACAATGGTTTTATAAGAGAGTTTGACGCTGGCATCATGGCTACTGGGAACTATTGGAAAGCATTCGGCAGAAGATGTGATCTGATTCATGTTTTACAAACATCACTAAGAATGTTGTTTGGACTACTAATTATAGTGGACCAAAGGTGTATCCAGTATCCTGCTTTAGTGCTACTGGCAAGAGATGGTGGGAGCTTAGAGTAGAAGTTGGCAGTAGGCATGGTACAGCATGGGCAGCTTTAACGCACAGGTGGGTGGAAGAAGAGTCAGTACTCACAGTGGATGCACAGCTTTGTAAGATGAGAATCTCCACAGAATGCCTGGCAGGCAGAAAAGGATACGTTGGTGAATACAGTACCATGCAGTGCTTGGCAAATAATTGTGGCTGTTGCCTGGTCTATGAATAAATGATGCAAACAGATTTAATAAGTACCAGGAATAACAAGGTGGAAGAACCCTGAACACAGAATCATGTTAAAAGGAGATAATAAGAGGATGGCATTTTTTTTCTGATTGATTCTTTCTCTGTCCATACAAGATTGCTTAATCTGAGGTCAATAAGTGATTATGTAAAATGTTTCCTCACTGCACCAAACAGCTGGAGAATATAGGGAGAGGCCTGAATGTCAGAGAGACTTGGGAACTATACAATGTAATAACGCTGACTTGATACAGTTATTGTTAAAAAATAAATGAGAATTTAAGTATAATTTAGATTTTAATCTGAAGTGCCTGGCAAGTGTGACCCACATATGACATCTGCATTGTCCTTTCTCCAACCCTTTGTTCCTGTAAGTTCTCACTTTCTGTTTTGTTAATGGCAATGTTTGAAGAGGAAAAATAAAGTTATAGGAAGGGAATTACACAACTCAAATTTTCTTTGTTAAAGTGACAAAATATCTTCATTTTAGAAGACATTATCTTACACTGGATCAAAGTTTAAGCCCAACAGCTATAAATAACTGCATCTAGCCATAAGTAGTGTAACCAGCACAGTACCGTAGCAGTCACTATTGAGAGTGCGTTTTAAAGGCTGTACACCAAGCATTGGTTCATTGCTAGCCAAATGATGTATCTAAAAACTGCCAAAGAATACTTAGTTACAAAACCCAGTACCGTACAACAGATTAGAGCAGAATATGGCAAGAAAAGGCATAGGCTTAGATTAGAAGCTGAAAACACAGACAGCTGTGTACCAACAAAATAAAACAAATGGTCAATACTGCACCATACTTTGATTAATGTGATATGAAGGGAAATTCTGCCAACCTGCAAGTTGCTAATGAGACAAGACAATTAGTGTATTCTACTCATCCGACAGTCACCTCTGTTTTGATCCACAAACAACATGGGATGTTCCTTAAATGCAGACTAACTGTTTAATTCAAGGAAGGACAGGCTCAGTTTAATGTGTTCAAATTTTTTAAAAGTGTACTTATTACATGGGTAAAATATTCAACTCCATATTTATTTTCAAACATTTCATGAACTTTTCTTCATGGGATTTAGGACAACATTGAAGTGCATTACAAAACAGGAGAAATGTGACAATACAAAAAAATTTTAAATGATGCATTTATATAATGAAAAAATCCTGAGCTAGACTGCTCAAAACATTCACCAAAAACATTGCAATCAAGGGAACAATTTATACTACAAATTGGAAAGCTATACTTGCTAAGAGTCTCAGAAATGGAAGATACCTATTTCATTTGAAAGTGATTACTTACTCAATAAACAGATCTTTAGGTAGGCAAACCTTAAGATACCACGTTGTTTGTTAAACAATTGCCGTTATGCGACTGGAATGAGTAATGTGTTCTAAGATTGTCTAAGAACTACAGCCAGCATTTGGTTTTTCCCTCTTTCCCTTGTGTTACAACTCATCTAATTTTGTTTCCCTGAGCTAATGCTGAAGTTTCATTTGCCTACCATCACCTGAGACGTGGTGATGTCAAGTTTCACTTTTTTGGCGTGAGCTTTTATTTCTTTCTCCTTATTAGACATGATATCTTTTATTTGTAGCCTTACTTTTCCATTTAATCTTGTATGATGTCTTTACTTCATGATAGCTACCTACTGTATTGTCTTATTCCTAGTCAGAGTGCAATTAGTTTCCTTCATTTTTTCTTGCTTCCATCCTTGACAGCATCCATGTAAACAAACATCTGACTTGCTTGTGTTTGGAGGGACAAGGAGGAATTAGACTTGGCCAAACCGCAATCTGTTCTTGCATGTCTGAAAGAAGCTGAATATTAACTCCATCTTACAGGCTAAACACCAGAGCTCCTGTTTCCTATTCATTTTTGTACAAACTATGGTTTCCAATGTACAATCTTGGCAGCTGTGACACATAAAATTGTTGAATAGTACTGATCGTATTGAATTAAATTTTATTATTACATTTATTTAAGTATTTGCATTCTTATTAACCTTGGTACTATGTTAATTTCTATTTGACAAGGTACAGATTTCTTACAAAATATGAAGTCTTACAAAATGAGGATTTAAGTTAGGATTGCACTCCATCATTTTAACAATGACCAAATTAAGTCTTCAACAAGTGAGCAATAAGAACCAATGAGTATGACTTGAAGGTAGATCAGAGTTCATTTTAGCACTCATGAAAACTTTAAGGGAAGTAATTTTTTGAAGCTGTCTTGGAAAGACATTTTATTTCATATTTCAATTTTTATTTTTTGAAAGGCAGTGAGACAGAGAGAGGAAGAGAGGCAGCGATTTCTCATCTGCTGGTTCACCCCTCAAGTGTCTACAATCGCCAGGGCTGAGACAGGCTGAAACCAGCAGCCAGCAACTCAATCCAGGTCTCCCACATGGGTGGCAGGGACCCAACCACTTGAATCACTGCCTGTTATTTCGTGGGGTTTGCATTAGCAGGACCCTAGAGTTGGAAGCAGAGCTGGAACGCAGACTTGGACACTCTGATATGGGGTACAGGTATCTGAACTGCTGTGCCAAATGCCTGCCCCTGGGGGAGGCATTTTTAAGTATATAGTCTGACTACAACATTTTATATGCAGACAATTTTTTCTTGGGTTTCTTAGAAAATAAACATGTGTTTGTTAGGTATTGAAGTACACTGGCTTATTATATGGCTGTAGGCATAAAATAAAACTAGCATGTACAGATTAACAATATGATAACTTCATAACATACCACCAGCAACCAACTTGCATGTCCACACTGTTCCTTATTTACACTTTATCTATGACTCCAAATAATTTTAGATGCAGTTAGACAAAAGAACAGAACATATTTCTTAGAGCTTTAATTTTCAATTGAAATCTGAGTATTTTGCTTTTCCTTCTATAACTGATGGATCAAATGATCTCTCAATAAAAGTTAGTCAAATATTATTTATGTTAAAATACAAGGCACAAAAAATTGTCAGTTTTATTATTTCCTTAGCTTAGTATTAAAAAAAAAAGACCCTACCTTTTATATTGGTAGTGATTTCACTTATGTGTGTGGCAACTAGGATTTTTTTTTCCTAGTGATTATTATCAGTAAATCCCAATTCCCCTTTTCATAATGCTCAGGAAATTGGCAGAGAAAGACTATCAGAAAATTGCTGGAGAGACAACCAATCAAGTGATGTGTTCTCAGAGAGTTTGTTACAAAGAAACTACAAATTTTACTTCTGTCTTCAAATGCATCCTATACTAGAAAATGGATGAATATTTTTATCTAAACTGACACTTTGATATATTATTTTGCAATGAAGCTACTTAATAGTATGTTTCCTTTTTTTTTTTTTTTAACCTCATCACCACTACATCATGCTGTCATCCAAGTTCTTAGTTACTTTGGGAATTTTAGGGTAAAGACATTGTTGTGCAACCTACATCTTTAAAAGATGATTAAAAGGCAAAGTGAAGATTGCTATTTGCAGGAATTGTTAGGGTTAGCAGTGCACGTATTTTGTTGAATGTGATTACCATCAGGAAGTAGAAAAGTGATCTAAATTCTCAAGTAAAAATCATACAGTAATGAGTCTTTTCTCATTATTTTAGATTTCCTAGGGCAGATTTCTATTGATATTTCTTTCATAAACTAAATTTTAGGACTACAGAGGGAAGAAAACTGTTTAGTAATTTTCTGCATTTGCATAACAAATAGTAACTAATGAAGTAGTTATTTAGCTATAAGTACAGTTATATGAAATACTGAATAGTTTAAAAATTATAAAAACCCAACTAGAGTATGTTATTTTATAAATACAAACAAAACTAATAATTGAGCATTTTCTGGAGTAAATATGAATTCCAGACCTATGCTTCAGATATCTTTCTACATTTAAAACAACCTTTTAAAATTTTCATCTATGTTTTCAAGATTATCAGTAATCAATTTTTGTGCAAAATGAAACCTTGCAAAGATATTTCCACATAATTTAACTGAGGGAATAGGTTAAAATTTAAAGACCTAACTTAAGTTTTATTTATTGATCAGAAAATTGCACACACTTATTAGGTACAACATAAGCACTGAGACATGCTGTCCACCAGTCAAAACCAAGCAAATCAACACGTCAGTGCCTCACATACTTACCAGCTTTTGTGGTGAGGACACTTACAGCCTACTTTTCTAGTGATTTTCAATATACAGTTATAAATATCGCCATCGTGTACAATATACCTCTTCAGTTTATTTCTCTTATCTAACAAAATTTTCTTCCTTTGACCAACATCTTCCTAACCCCCACCGCCCACTCCCATTATTATCCTATTCCCTGGCAACCACCATTGTATTCTCCTAAGAATTCAACTTTTTAAGCTTTTATACGTAAGTGAGATCATACGGTATTTGTCTCTGTCTGCCTGGGTCATTTCACTGAGCAGAATGTAATCTAGCTCTATCCATTTGTCACAACTGCCACGATTTCCCTTTATTAACAACACTGAAGAGTGCTTCATTGTGTCTATATCCATTGTCCTTATTCATTCATCTGATAAACAGGTTGATTCTATATCTTGGCTATTGTGATTGACATTGCAGTAAAACTGGGAGTACCGGTATCTTTTCAACAGATTGATTTTATTTCTGTTGGATATGTACCTAGTAGAAGCATTGCTATTTCTATTTTTTAATAACCCCCACCCAATTTTACATTTTATATTCCCACCATCAGTATGCAAGGGTTCCCTTTCTTTAAATCCTCTCTAACAGTTATTATCTTTATTGTTTTATGAATGATAATCTCTCTACACGTATGAAGTGTTATCTCATTGTGACTTTAATTTGTATTTCCCTGATTACAGATTTTGAGCATTTTTGTTTTCATGTGTCTGTTGGCCTTTTGTGTCTTCTTTTGAGAAATACCTATTTAGGTCCTTTGCCCATTTTTAAAAATTGCATTATTTATTTTCTTGCTATTGAGTTGTCAGAGTTGCATATATATTTTGGATACGAAACCTTTATTAAAAGTCTGGTTTGCAAATATATGCCCTTACACATTTTTTTTCTTCACTCCTTGATTGTTTCCTTTGCTGCTCAAAAGCTTTTTGGTTTGATATGATCCCATTTCTCTATTTTTAATTTTGCTATCTATGCATTTGGGATCACTAAAAAAAAAAAAAAGACCAAAAATTATAGCTCAGAACAATGTCATGGAGCTGTCCTCCTGTTTTATTTCAATAGCTATACAGCATCAGGTTCTACAGTTAAATCTTTAATCCATTTGGGCTGATTTCTATGTGTGGCATGAGATAAGGGTATTCTCCATTCTTCATCATCTGGATGTCTAATTTCTCCAAAATCATTCATTGTAGAGACTATTTTTACCATTCATGTATTCTTGGCATCTTTGAAAAAACCTATGATAAATGCATGGTTTTTTTCTGGGCTCTCCAGTCTGTTCCACAGGTCTCCGTGTCTGTCTCTATGCTATTGCTTGATATTTGGTTATTTTTAGTCTGGAGTGAACAAGAAGTTTGAAGTCAGGTGGTATGATTCCTCAAGCTTTGTTCTTTTTGCTCAAAATTGCTTTGGGCATTTTGTGTCTTCTCTGTGGTCCTGCACAAATTTTAGGATTTTTTTCCTATTTCCTTGAAGAATGGCATTGGAATTTTGATGAGAATTACATGGAAATGGTAGATCAGTTTGGATAGCAAAGACTTTTTTTTTTTGTATAGAATTGTTTGGGATTTTATTTACACGAGTGTCAGACAACAGACATTTGTTTATAAAAGTTGCTTCCCCCCCCTACTAAATGTTTGTTTAAACAATTGTTTTTTTTTAAATTAAACTTTTATTTAATGAATATAAATTTCCAAAGTACAGCTTATGGGTTACAATGGCTTCCCCCTCCCAAAACTTCCCTCCCCCCCGCAACCCTCCCCTTTCCCGCTCCCTCTCCCCTTCCAATCACATCATGATTCATTTTCAATTCTCTTTATATACAGAAGATCAGTTTAGTATATATTAGGTAACGATTTCAACAGTTTGCCGCCATATAGCAACACATAGTGAAAAAAAAATACTGTTGGAGTACTAGTTATAGCATTAAATAACAGTGTACAGCACATTAAAGACAGAGATCCTACATAATATTGTTTTTAAAAAAATTAATTAATTTTCTATGCCATTTCCAATTTAACACCAGGGTTTTTTTTTTTTTCATTTCCAATTATCTTTATATACAGAAGATCGATTCAGTATATAATTAGTAAAGATCACATCAGTTTGTACCCACACAGAAACACAAAGTGTAAAAATACTGTTTCAGTACTAGTTATAGCATCACTGCACATTAGACAACACATTAGGGACAGATCCCACATGGGATGTAAGTACACAGTGACTCCTGTTGCTGACTTAACAATTTGACACTCTTGTTTATGGCGTCAGTAATCTCCCTAGGCTCTAGTCATGAGTTGCCAGGGCTATGGAAGCCTTTAGAGTTCGCTGACTTTGATCTTATTCCGATAGGGTCATAGTCAAAGTGGAAGTTCTCTCCTCCCTTCAGAGAAAGGTACTTCCTTCTTTGATGGCCCCGTTCTTTCCACTGGGATCTCACTCACAGAGATCTTTCATTTAGGTCTTCTTCTTTTTTTTTTCCTTTTCCATGGTGTCTTGGATTTCCATGCCTAAAATACTCTCATGGGCTCTTCCGCCAGATCCAAATGCCTTAAGGGCTGATTCTGAGGCCAGAGTGTTGTTTAGGACGCCTGCCATTCTATGAGTCTGCTGTGTATCCCATTTCCCATGTTGGATCTAATACTAGCAAAGACATTTTAACACTCAATTATTGTAATCCATGAATATGGGATGTTTCCATTTACTTTTCCCTTCAATTTCTTTCATCAGTGTTTTATAGTTTTTAATGCATAGGTCTTTAGCCTCCTCAGTTAAATTTATTCTTAAAATTGTCTGTAGTTAATGTAAATAGGATTATTTTTCTGATTTCTTTATTGGATAACTCATAGCTATTTAATGTTTCTAAGTCACCAAATTCATTTTACTAAGATTTAGAATCATGGGTAGGCATATGATTAGCCAGTTTCTTTAAAAACTTAGTTTTATAATAATAATTTTCTTTGTTATTATATCATTCATCACATTTTATTTAATAGAGTCTAGCTAGTATTTTATTTAACTGGATGCAAAACATTATTTTTCCATTAATTTTAACATGTGCTCTGGACTAGCTGAAAATACTTCGCAGCTATCTTTCTTTGAAGAAAAAAATCTTTGTAGATTCATCTTGACCTGAGACCTCATCAGGTATGGGTTTTAGCTTTTTATTTTCTATTTCTATTGGATATTCTGACTTTCTACTAGTTCCAAGTCAATTTTAAGAATTTCTATCTATGGCCTTAGGATGTAAATTTAATCTAAGATTTCACATTTCTTTTCTGATGTTGTATATAGTACTTTATACTTTTTAAAAGCCTTCTGTTATTTATAGTTGTGTTCTATTTCTGATTTCAGTTATTTATTTTTATTGGTGCTCCTTTTCTTGGTGAAACATTAAAAACAAGCAAGAAACCCCCACCCCAAAATATCTTTTGTTTCAATGCAACATTTATTTACTGACACTTGGTTTTATCCTAATTATTGCTGTATGTGTAGCTTGGTTAGGGATATGTGTGTGAGTATGTGTGTGTTATGTTTTCTGCAGAATCTCATGTGGCTCTATCTTTCTTCCTTGGATACCGACGGAATTATTTCTTTCTAGTCTATAATCATTTAGTTTTAAGTGCTCATTTCCAAGAAAAAAATGTTTTCCACAGTAATGATTATAAGAGGATTATAATTTTGTTCTTTACTTTTTTTTTTGTTTTTGTTATATAATTGTCAGAGACGATTGCCTGCTATTTCTCATTTTGGATTTGTAATAAACATTTTTGGAATTTACGTGATAAATATTGCACAGATGTTTGAAAATCTTAGAGAAGACAGAAACAAACATAAATGTGTGCTCAAGGTTGCTAAATGCTGTGTTGAAGCCTCAAGTAGGTTTACAAATCTTTGTCTATCTTAGCTGCCAATCTATGAGAATGTGGTTAAATTACTATTTTTTTTTACTAGCAGATTGCATGTTGTACCTATATATTGCAAAGCTATAATGCTAGGTACACAAAGGTTAGGATGCTGACAGCTTCTTGCTAACTTTTCTGTAAATTAAATATCACCTTTTGTCACATTTAATTTTGACTTGAATTCTACTTTGACAGATATTTTAATATTATTTTACCATATTTTTATGTTAAATTTCCAATTAACATTTTCCATCTTTTGTATTTTGAATTTTCTCCTTATGACTGCCTCTCTTATCACAATAGCTTAGTTTTTTCTAGTTTGATCTTTTTCCTGACTTTTTAAAAGTACATAATTCTGTTTATTCTTGTGTAATTTTCTTCAGATAGATGCCTTAATAAAGGTGGTCATTCTCAAAGAATTGATGATTCTTTTTAGTTTTGCTTAATATTTATACTTAAAGATTTAGATTAAATTATGTCTGCTATGATCAATTTCCAGTAACCTATCACCAGATAGTTTCTTTCTTTCTTTTGAGCTTTATCTATTTATCTTGAAGGAGAGATAGAGAGAAAGAGAGAAAGAGATCTTCCATCTGCTGAATCATTCCCCAAATGGCTTCAATGGTTGGGGGCTAGGCCAAATGGAAGCCAGGAGTCAGGAACTTTATCTGGGTCTCTCATGTGGTAGGCAGTGGCCCAAATACCCAGGCCATTAGCAAGGAATTGGATCAGAAATGTCACAGCTGGGACACAAACTGGTGCCAATATGAGATGCTAGTGTCGCAGGCCATGGCTTTATCTGCTACGCCAGAATGCCAACCCCTAGATAAAGTTTTTAATAAAAGCATATTCTGGGGCTGGTGTTGTGATGCAGGTTAAGCTGCAGCTTGCAACACTGGCAGCCCATATTGATGTGCTGATTTGAGTCCTAGCTACTCTGCTTCTGATCCAGCTTCCTGCTAATGTGCCTAAGAAAGCAGCAGCAGATGGCCCAAGGACTTGGGTCCCTGACATCCATGTGGGAGACCTGGATGGATTCTGGGCTCCTGGCCCTGCCCTGGCCATTGCAGCCATTTGCGGAATGAACCAGCAAATGGAAAATCTATCTCTCCCTGTTAGTCTGCATTTCAAATGATGAATGAACAAATAAGTGAATCTTTAAAAGTAAGATCCTATTTCCAGAACTAGATGTGCAGTGCCTGAGAAATGGAATATTTAACATAAAGGAGTAAAGATATGATTTGTCATCCCTAGCCTTTGAAAGGTGTCAGCAAATATTGCTAGCCTATTTTCTCATTTCAGTTCCCACACTAAAATTTAGATATCCTATTTTGCAGGGTAATACTGGGGAGTTTAACCCAAGAATAAGTGCTGTTCTCAGCATTTTAAAGATTTTTTTTAATGTTATTTGAAAGAGAGAGATCTTATTTTATCAACTGGTATGCTCTCCAAGTACCCACAACTTTTTGCCAAGGTTGGGTCAAGTAGAAGCCAAGGGCCAGGATCTCAGTCTAGGTCTCCCAGGTGGGTGGCAGGGACCCAAGTACATAAGCCATCATCTGCTGCCCTCTGGGGTGCACCTTAGCAAGAAGTTGACTGGAAGCCCAGTAGCCACCCCTGGATACAGGATGCAGATACCCCAAGTGGCAGCTTGACTGCTGAGCCAAATGGCCACCCAAGGTGCTCCTCCTCCTAAGTGTAGAGAAGTGAGAGAAGACAGTGAATCCACCTGGTGATTCCAATTCAATTCTTCAATCACTTGTCCAGTGTTTGAACCAGGACTCTCTTGTACCTTTTATATTTGAGTTTATGGTTTTTCTGGCTTTCCCTGGGGGAACTTAACCTTATTTTGCACTAGCCTTCATAGGTGGATGCTTTGGGTTTTAGTTTTCTCTGTGGTCAGTATACCGCAGTATGAGAAAGAAGATAGGGGCTAGAGAGAATTGGAAGCGAGGAGGCTTGATGTTAGAGGACAGGGAGGGAGTGTGAAACGTCCAACTGCCTGAGTCAGATCTCTATTCAGAACTTTCATATTGTGTCCCTTCAGACAATTCAACCAATCTGAGTATGACTTTCAATGAAACACAGCTCACAACAGAACACACCTGATTACATGCATATTGTGTGTTTATATGTATTTTTGAGAATTAAGCTATAAATGAAAATGCTTAACACTGTACGTGGCACATACTGAATGCTTAATACACACTCCTCCTGGTTGTTATCACCATCATTTTCACTCAGCACTTTGATTTTATCTGTCTGATATATTCTAGTAATTCTTCAAAATAATTTGTCTTTAATAACATACTTCTTCCCCCAGCACCTTTTAAAATTTACTGTTTGCATTACATTTTTTGACATTATGATATTTTGGGTGGCAAGGAATAAAGCCATATATGCTTTACCTACCATCTTGATTCAAATTATCTTTTTATTATCATCAGTTTCGCATGAAATGCATTATGTTATGGGAAGAACCACTGATGTGGAAGTCAACAGTCTGGTTTCTAGTTTTAAAATTGTTGAGCTAACTATTTGAAATTTACTTGATTTCTGTTAGCTTCAGCATTTTTATCAATAAAATTATTGTGTTTAGACTAATTGATCTCTTCTGATATTAAAAAATTCACATAACATATGGTTCAATTATCAGCAGTGTTATTCATTAATAGGGCATTTCAAATTGGTGGGAAGAGGGCAATCTGAGATCTGGGACAAATGGATCTAGTACTGTATTATACCAAGGTGGCTTTTTTAAAGAGAGTAGAAAAGGAAGAATGCTCAAAGAATAGGGCAGATTAGGTACAAAATCCTGTTCCAAGGTAACATGACAATAAACATAGAGTAGTAAAATAAAATGTGTTATTTTAAAGTGTTGTAGGCAGACAACCTAATTTGAATCATTATTTGTGCCAGAAAGTAATGTCTATAGAAGAAATAAACTCTTCAGATTGAAGCTCCCCTAATGATGATCAAATGAGTCCTCATAAATTTGTAGATAGGGCAACTGAAATAAAATTATTGCCCAAGATCTAAAAATTCAAGCATGGCTTGGTAATCTGAAATATCACCAATTATGTCAGGACTAGGACTCAGGTACTCCAAATTCCCAGCCAGATCTACTCTTCCTATACTACTTAATATGTATTTTTATAAATATTCATTTATTTGAAATGCTGACTTAGGGACACACACACACACACAGATATCTACCATCCACTAGTTCACTCCCCAAATGGTGCAATGGCCAGTGTTGGGCCATGCCAAAGCCAGGAGCCAGATACTCCATCCAAGTCTCCAACATTGTTGCAAGGACCCAAAGACTCAAGCCATCTTCTGCTGTTTTCCTGTTATGAGTAGGGAGCTGAATTGGAATTGGAGCAGCTGGGACCTGAACCAGCACTCTTATGGGATGATGGCATTACAGGCATAGCTCACCCTGTTACACCACAATGCTGGCCCTGGATTGTCCATCTGCTGGTTTACTACCCCAAACACCTGCAACAGCCAGGGCTGTGCCAGGCTGAAGCCAAGAGCCAGGAATGCCCTTTGTCTCCCACATGGGAGGCAAGGGCCAAAGTATTTGGACCATCTTCTACTGCCACCCTAGGTTTATTAAAAGGAAGTGTGATTGGAAGCAGAGCAGCTGGGATACAAACCAGCACTCCAATATGGAATATAAGAACACACGCAATTATTTAACATACTATGACACAATACTGACCCCGGTGTTTAAATATCAATGAATTTTAATCTATTATCATTGTCTATTATGGTTTTGCTTTTTACATTTACCCTATAAAATCTTGTTCTAACTCAAAATCTCAAAGGTCTTCTTCTATACTCTGTTCTAAAGGAATGTAGTTTTAGGTCTTACATTGAGATCTTTGGCCCATTTGTGTTCATTTTGGGTATACTATGTAGCATTGAGGTTCTTGTGGTTTTACATATGAGTATTCATTCATTGAAAAGATTGTCCTTTCTCCATTAAATTTCCATAGCACAGTGTTGAGTATCAATTTGTTATTTATTTATGGCCATATTCTAGAATCCATTCTATTTTATTGATCCATGTATACACATTCCCACCAACATCACACTCCCTTGATTACTGTATCTTTACGGTAACTTATGGAAAATGGTAGTGTAGGCCCACTATATTAATCCATTCAGGCTACTATAACAAAACACCATAGACCACGTGGCTTATCAGCAACAGAAACGTGTTTATCATGATTCTGGAGATGTAGAAACCCAAGATTATGCCATTGACAATTCACGGTTTGGTGAGGGCCACGTTTCCATTGATGGCACCTTCTTGCTGTGTCCCCACATAGAAGAGGCAAAGAAGCTCTGTGGAGCATCCTTAATTCCTGCACATACTTTGTTAGTCTTAACTTTAAGTATTCCATTATTCTGATGCAATTTGTGTATTTTTTTTTTGTTTCTTTTTTTTTTTTTTTTTTTTTTGGACCGGCAGAGTGGATAGTGAGAGAGAGAGAGAGAGAGACAGAGAGAAAGGTCTTCCTTTTTGCAGTTGGTTCACCCGCCAATAGCCGCTGCAGCCGGCGCACCACGCTGATCCGAAGCTTGGAGCCAGGTGCTTCTCCTGGTCTCCCATGCGGGTGCAGGGCCCAAGGACTTGGGCCATCCTTCACTGCCTTCCCGGGCCATAGCAGAGAGCTGGCCTGGAAGAGGGGCAACCGGGATAGAATCCGGTGCCCCAACCGGGACTAGAACCCGGTGTACCGGCGCCACAAGGCGGAGGATTAGCCTGTTGAGCCACGGCGCCGGCCTTTTTATTTTTTTAAAAATTATTTATTTGAAAGGTAGAGTTACAGAGAGAGGAGGAGAGACAGACATACACACACACACAGTAACAGAGAGATCTTCCATCCACTGGTTTATTCCCCAAACGGCCTCAACAGCCAGTGCTGGGCCAGGCAAAAGTCAAGAGCCAGGAGCTTCATCCGGGTCTCCCATGTGGGTGTAGGGACCCAGGGTCATTAGCAGGGAGCTGGATCAAAAGTGGAGCAGAGGGGACTCGTATTGGCATCCATAGGGGATGTAGACATTGCAAGCAGCAGCTTAATCTGCTATGCTACAATGCTAGACCATATTTTTTAAAGTTTAGTTTTCAGTTGTTCATTGCTATCACATAGAAATATGGCTGATATTTTTATGTTAACCATATATCTTTTCTCTTTACTAAAGTTATTTATTAGTACTATTAGATTTACTGATGGGCTATATAGGACTTTCTGGATAGACATCCATGTTGTATATGGATTAAAAACAGCTTACCTCTTCCATTTAAATAGGAACCTTACTTACTTCTTTAATTTGCCTTATACTGAAACCTCTCATAAAATGCTGTATAAAAGATGAAAGCAGGCACCTTTGCTTTCTTCTCAGTCCTAATTGAAGAAGCCTTTTATCACAAAGTGTGACATCTGCTATAGGTTGATTTGTTTGTTTGTTTTTATAGAGGCCATTTATTAGGTTGTGGGTATTTTCTTTTATTTCCACTTTTCTAAGTGTTTCTATCATGAATAGATATGGCAATTAGCCCAATGCTCTTTCTATATCTATTATTATAATCATGGGATTTTTGTTTTGTTAATTGATTTGGATTGATTTTCAAATGTTAAATGGAGGATGAACCCATTTCATGTTGATATATTTTCTTCTTTATAGGTATGTGAGCATGCCACGAAAAGTTTGTGAAAATGTAAAATTAAAAAAAAAAATGTGGGAAAGACATTGAAATCCAGACATAATTTTTTTCATAACATGGATTTCCATGAACATTTTGAAGAACCTGCATATATACAACTAATTTTTTTGCCAAAATAAAATTGTATTTTGATTGCATTTTGTACGAACTTTCTGAAGTTTCCTTCTGTGTATACCCATACCTTGTATGTACCTTTGCATAGATACAATGGGCTACAATTTTTCACAACTGTGAAACAATTATATACTTATATCCATGAGAAATATTTATTTTAGATTTATTTTCTTAGATATATTTTCTTATATATATTATTTTCTTAGATATATTTTCTTATGTATATTATTTTCTTGGTTTGGAGGTCAGGGTATTTTTGTATTATTAAAATGATGGAAATATTCCCTTTTTAGTATTTTCTGGAAGTGTCTTTGTTGAACTGGCAATATTTCTTACTTATAGAATTCCCATGGGGGCTGGCATTGAGGCATAGAGGATAAATTTGCTAGTTGCAATGCAGGCATTCTATATGGGCACCTGCTCGTACCCTGAATGCTCCAATTCTGACCCAGCTCCACGCTAATGGCTTTGGAAAAAGCAGAAAAAGCCCTAAACCCTTGGGTCCCTGCAGCCCACATGGGAGAATGAGATGAAGCTCTTGGCTTGGGGCTGCAACTTGGCCCAGTACTGGCTGTTGCAGCCATCTGGGGAGTGAACCAGCAGATAGAAGATTTCTCTCTCCCTCTCCCTCTACCTTCCTCTCTGTAAGTCTGATTTTTGTATAAACTAATATTTAAAAAAAATAATTTACCAGTGAATGAAACCATCAGTTCAGGAATTAGTCTCTGTGGGAATTTTTAAAAATACAAATTATTCAATTCATAAAAATACCTATTCCTTTTTCAGTGAGCTTCTATTGCTTGCATTTATTCAAGAATTTGTTAATTTTTATCTAACTTATTGATTATTTTTTATAAATTGGTCATATTCCCTTGTGTTAGTTAAAACTGATATACTAGGGTACTTCAAAATATTTGTAGAAGATGGAAATAAAAGATGTTTATTTAATGCAAAAGCATTTTGAAATCCATGATATGCATTTTCCATACTATTTGAAGACAGTTTACATGGTAAACATTAAAATGTTTTTGCACCAAAATAAAATTAATTAATTCTATTTTCCATGAATTTTAGGTAAACTTGTGAGGCAGGTAATTTTTTTTAATTTTTTACTTCAATTTTAATTAATTTTTTACTTCAATTTTAATTAATTTTTACCAGATTCCATATGCTTTATAGATACAGTCTAACAACATAATGATATTTTCATCCTCCCTCCCTTCACTCACCCTCCTTTCTCCCATCATTCTTTTTTTTTTTCAGTTTTTCAGATAATATATTTTAAATTTACATTAAAGTAAAAAGGCTTAATACTTCACTGAATAAGAAGTAAAACAAGTAAAAAGCAAAAGACTCTAGTGGGAATATAGACAATGGCTATAAACAACAGTTGAATGTATAATTGACCATTTCGTCCATATAAAGATTTTGGTCAATTAGTCACTCATAATTTTTTTCAGTGAAATGCAACCATTGACAATGTAACATCTAAACATTTCATGTGTAGTTATAACAACTAAGTTGATTTAGACTTTAATCCATTTACTCTCAACAGTTTATGAACAGAAATAATTTTATGCAGATTGCAAAGAAAATAAATACTCTTATTTACCACAGATCAGGGAAACATGATATTTGTCTTTTTCAGACTGGCTTATTTCACTAAATATAACTGTATCCAGTTGCATCAAATTTGTTGTGAAAGACATGATTTCATTCTTTTTTACAGCTGAGTAATACTCCATAGTGTATATATAATATTTATAATACATTTTCTAAATCTAGTCAAAGGTTGATAGGCATCTCAGTTGATTCCAAATTTTTGCTATTGTGAAATGAGCTGCAATAAACACAGGGGTACAGATAGCTCTTCGTATGCTGACTTGCTTTTGTTTGAGTAAATTCCCAGGAGTGGGATGGCTGGGTCATATGTTAGATCTATTTTTGGTTTTCTGAGGATTCTCCATACTGTCTTCCATTGTGGCTGTACTAGTTTACAATTCCCACCAACAATGGATTAGGTAACCTCCTCCCCCCGCCACACACACAATCTTGCCAGCATTTATTGTTTTTTGATTTCTATCTGATAGCATTCTAAGTAGGGTGAGGTGAAACCTCACTGTGGTTTTATTTGCATTTCCTTGATGACTAGGGATCCTGAGCATTTTTCACATGTCTTTTGGCCATTTGAATTTCTTTCTTTTTTTAACCCAGAAACCTTTATTTAAGGCATATAAACTTCATGCATTTCATAAATACAAATTTAGGAGCACAGTGATTGTTCCCACCCTACCTACCCTTCCACCTGCACTCCCACCCTTCTTCCTCCTCCCTCTCCTATACCTATTGTCTTATTTTTTACTAAGATCTATTTTAGCTAACTTTATACTCATAAGATTAACCCTAAATTAGGTAAAGAGCTCAACAAATAGTATGAAGAGAAAGAAAACTGTTCCTCAGTAGTCCAGACAAGGGCTGTTCAAGGTCATCCCATCTAAAGTGTCAATTTCACTTCTGGATTATGTTTTAGATACTCTATTAGTTACCACAGATCAGGGAGGACATATAGTATTTACTGCTGTATAGTATTCCATGGTGTACATATCCCATAATTTCTTTTTCCAGTCTTCAGCTGATGGACATTTGGGTTGATTCCATACCTTAGCTATTGTGAATTGAGATGTAATAAACATAGGGAGTACAGATAAGCTTTTCATATGCTGATTTCTTTTTGATTTGGGTAAATTCCCAAGAGTAGGATGGCTAGATCTTATGGTAGGTCTATATTTAAATTTATGAGGTATCTCCATACTGTCTTCCACAATTGCTCTATCAGTTTACAATCCCACCAACAGTGGATTAGGGTACCCTTTTCCCCATATCCTCTCCAGCATTTGTTGTTTGTTGCTTTCTGTATAAAGGCCATTCTAACCGGGGTGAGGTGAAACATCATTGTGGTTTTGATTTGCATTTCCTAACAGCTTGTGATCCTTAGGATTTTTTCATGTGTCTGTTTGCCATTTTAGTTTTCTCTTTCAGAAAATGTCTGCTTAAGTCCTTTGCCCATTTTTTAACTGGATTGTTTGTTGAGCTTCTTGAGTTCTTTTTGTATCATGGATATTAATCTTTTATCAGTTGCATAGTTTGCAAATATTTTCTCCAATTCTGTCAGTAGTCTCTTAACTTTGTGAAGTGACTCCTTCACAGACGCTTCTTCACTTGATATAATCACATTTGTCTATTTTGGCCTTTATTGCATATGCTTCTTGCGACTTTTCCAAGAAATCTTTGTGTATGCCAGTGTCTTGCAGAGTTTCTCCAATGTTTACCTCTAGTACTGTGATAGTATCAGGTTACAGATTTAGATCCTTGATTTTTTAATATTGTATAGGATGTAAGTTAGGGGTCATGTTTCATACTTCGAACTGTTGAAAAGTTTGTTCTTTCTCCAGGGATTGATTTTCCCTCCTTTGTTAAAGATTACTTGGTGGTAGATGCATGGAATGATTTCTGTGTATTCTGTTCCATTGGTTTTCATGTCTATTTTTGTGCAAGTACTAGGCTGTTTTGATTATAATCGCAAACCAGTATGTCTTGAAATCTGTTACTATCACGCTTCCCACTTTGTTTTTGTTGTTTATGATTATTTAAGCTATTTTGGGTGTCTTGTATTTCCATATGCATTTTAGCACCATTTTTTCCAGATCTAAGAATGTCCTAGATATTTTGATGGAGATCACACTGAATCTGTAAATTTCTATAGGTAGTATGGACACTTTCATGATATTAATTCTTCTAATCTATGAACAAAGATTTTTATTTCCATTTTTTATCTTCTATTTCTCTCTTTAATATTTTGTAATTTTCATCATGAAGTTCTTTGACTTCCTTGACTAAATTTATTCCAACGTCTTTACATCTTTTGTAGCTATTGTGAATGGGACTGATCTTATAAGTTCCTTCTCAGCCATGGCCTTGTCTATGTACACAAAGGCTATGATTTTTGTGTGTTAACTTTATATTCTGCAACTATACTAAACTCTATTATTAGCTTGAATACATCTTGAATAGATGTAGTCTTTCAGTTTCCCAATACTTAGGATTGTGTCACCTGAAAACAGGGATAATTTGACTTCCTCCTTGCCAATTTGTATTCCTTTATTTTATTTTATTTATTTATTTATTTATTTTTGGACAGGCAGAGTGGACAGTGAGAGAGAAAAAGACAGAGAGAAAGGTCTTCCTTTGCCGTTGGTTCACCCTCCAATGGCCGCAGCGGCCGGCGTGCTGTGGCCGGCGCACTGTGCTGATCCGAAGCCAGGAGCCAGGTGCTTCTCCTGGTCTCCCATGCAGGTGCAGGGCCCAAGCACTTGGGCCATCCTCCACTGCACTCCCGGGCCATAGCAGAGAGCTGGCCTGGAAGAGGGGCAACCGGGACAGAATCCGGTGCCCCGACCGGGACTAGAACCCGGTGTGCCGGCGCCGCAAGGCGGAGGATTAGCCTGTTGAGCCACGGCGCCGGCCATCCTTTAATTTCTTTTTCTTGCTTAAAGGATCTGGCTAACACTTCCAGGACTATAATAAATAGCAATGGTGAAAGTGGGCAACCTTGTATGGTTCTAGATCTTAGAATACTTCCAACTTTTCCCCATTCAATAAGATGCTGGCTATGCATTTATCATAAATTGCCTTGATTGTGTTGAGTAATGTTCCTTCTACACCCTATTTGCTTAAGATTTTCATCATGAAAGGATGTTGTATCTTATCAGATGCTTTCTCAGCATCTGTTGGGCTAAGCATATCGTTTTTATTTTTCAGTTTGCTAATGTGACACATCACATTTATTGATCTGCATTATGTTGAAGCATTCCTGAATACCAGGGATATATCCCACTTGGTCCAAGTGGATGATCTTTCTGATGAGTTGTTGGATTTGATCAGCTAATTTTTGCATCTATTTTCATCAGTAATATTGGTCTTCAGTTCTCTTTTTTTGTACCTTTTTCTGATTTAGGTATTAAGGTCATGCTGGCTACATAGAAAGTGCTTAGGAGGATTCCTTCCCTTTCAGTTGTTTTGAATAGTTTGAGAAGAATTGCAATGAGCTCTTCTTTAAAAGTTTGGTAGAATTCAGCAGTGAAGCCATCTGATTGTGGACTTTTCATTCTTGGGAGGGTCTTTATTATCGATTCAATCTACATCCTGGTTATTGATTTGTTGGGTTTTCAATGTCTTTGTGCTTCAATTTTGATAGATTGTATGTGTCCAAATACCCATATTCTAGATTTTCCAATTTGTTCATATACAGCAGTCTGCAGTAATTCCTGATGATTATTTTTATTTCTGTGGTATTAGTTGTTAGATCTCCTTTTTCATCTTTGATTTTATTGATTTGAGTCTTCTCTCTCTTTTTGGATTAGTTGGGCTGATGGTGTATCAATTTTGTTTATTTTTTCAAAAGACCAGCTCCTCATTTCATTGATTTTTTTGTTTTTTGGTTTCAATTTTATTTATTCCCTATTTCTTTCCTCCTATTAATTTTGGGTTTAGTTTGTTTTTGTTTTTCTAGGTCCTTGAGATGCATTGATCTTGAGGTAGCTACTAATTGCTCAACACTGCTTTTGCTGTATCACATTAAGTTTTTTTAAAAAGATTTTTATTTATTTTATTTGAGAGTTAGAGTTATAGACAGTGAGAGGGAGAGTCAGAGATAAAGGTCTTCCTTCTGATGGTTCATTCCCCAAATGGCTGCAATGGCTGGAGCTGTGCCGATCTGAAGCCAGAAGCCAGGTGCTTCTTATTGGTCTCCCACGTGGATACAGGGGCCCAAGGACTTGGGCCATTTTCTACTGCTTTCCCAGGCCACAGCAGAGAGCTGGACTGGAAGAGGGGCAGCCAGGACTAGAACCAGTGCCCACATGGGATGTAGCGCCGCAGGCGGAGGATTAACCTACTGTGCCACGGTGCCAGCCCCTTACATAAATTTTGATTTGTTGTGTTGTCATCTTCATTCATTTCCAAGATTTTTTAAGTTTCCTTTTTGATTTCTTTGATGACCCACTGTTCATTCAGCATCATGTTGTTCAGTCTCCATATGTTTGCATATTTCCTAGAGGTTCTTGAGTTGTTAATTTCAAGCTTCAATCCATGTGGACAGAAAATATACATGGTATGATTTCAAGTTTTTGAATTTGCTGAGCCTTTCTTTATGGCCTAGCATATGGTCTATCCTAGAGAAGGTTCTGTGCACTCATGAGAAGAATGTGTTTTCTTTAACTGTGGCATGAAATGTCCTCTAGATATCAGTTGAGTCCATTTGATCCATAGTGTAGATTAGCTCTGTTGCTTCTTTGTTGATTTTCTATCTGGTTGATCTGCCCATTGATGAAAGTGGGGTGTTGAAGTCCCCCATTACTTTTGTATTGGAGTCTATTTCTATTTCTCCCTTTGAATCCATTAACATTTATTTTAAACAGCCAGGTGCCATAGCATTGGGTGCATATACATTTATTATAGCCACATCTTCCTGTTAAATTGATCCCTTAATCATTACATAATGCCCGTGTTTGTCTCTTTTAGCAGTTTTTGGGTTGAAATCTCTTTTGTCTGATATTAATATGGCTATACCTCCTCATTATTGCTTTCCATTATAATGGAATATCTTTTTCCATCCTTTTACTTTCAGTCTGTGTATATCTACGATGATGAGTTGTGTTTCCTGCAAATAGATGGGTTTTATTTTTTAATCTATTCAGCCCATCTGCATCTTTTAATTGGAGAATTTTGGCCATTTACATTCAGAGTTACTGTTGATAAGTAACAATTCGGTCCTGTCATTTTTTTATAACTATTCCTATTGATTACTTTGGATTTCCTTTGACCTTTTGCTAAGATATTTTCTTTCACATTGTTTCATAATGATGACTATTCTGTGTTTCTGTGTATGTAGCACATCCTTTAGCATCTTTCATAAGGTGGGATAAGTGGTGATGAAATTTTTCAATTTCTGTTTGTTATGGAAGGTCTTTATTTCAGCTTCATTCATAAATGAGAGTTTTGCAGAGTACAGTGTTCTGTATTGACAGTTTCTTTCATTTAAGACTCTGACTATGTTTATCCACCTGCATTCTCTGCTGGTCTGTAGGGTTTCTGATGAGAAATGAGCTGTGAGTACAATTGGAGACCTTCTGAAGGCAATCCATCTTTTCTGTCATGCACATTTTAGAAACTTTTCTTTACATTTTAGTGTTAAAAGTTTAACTACAAGTGTAATGGTTAAGATCTTTTCTGGTCATGTTTATTAGGAGTTCTGTGGGCTTCCTGTACTTGCACATCCCTTTCCTTTTCCAAATTAGGGATGTTTTTTGTAACTATTTCACTGAACAGGCCTTTTTTTTAACTTTTATTTAATGAATATAAATTTCCAATGTACAGCTTATGGATTACAATGGCTTCCCCCCCTATAACTTCCCTCCCACCGCAACCCTCCACTTTCCCGCTCCCTCTCCCCTTCCATTCACATCAGGATTCATTTTCAATTATCTTTATATACAGAAGATCAGTTTAGTATATATTAAGTAAAGATTTCAACAGTTTGCACCCACATAGAAACACAAAGTGAAAAATACTATTGGAGTACTAGTTATAGCATTGAATCACAATGTACAGCACATTAAGGACAGAGATCCTACATGATATTTTTTAAAAATTGATTAATTTTCTATGCAATGTCCATTTTAACACCAAGTTTTTCTTTTTTTCATTTTCAATTATCTCTATATACAGAAGATCAATTCAGTATATACTAAGTAAAGGTTTCATCAGTTTGCACTCACACAGAAACACAAAGTGTAAAAATACTGTTTAAGTACTAGTTATAGCATTACTTCACATTAGACAATACATTAAGAACAGATCCCACATGACAATTTGACACTCTTGTTTATGGCATCAGTAATCTCCCTAGGCTCTAGTCATGAGTTGCCGAGGCTATGGAAGCCTTTAGGGTTCTCCGACTTCGATCTTATTCTGACAGGGTCATAGTCAAAGTGGAAGTTCTCTCCTCCCTTCAGAGAAAGGTACCTCCTTCTTTGATGGCCCCATTCTTTCCACTGGAATCTCACTTGCAGAGATCTTTCATTTAGTTCTTTTTTTTTTTTTTTGAACAGGCCTTCTAATCCATTCTCTTTTTCCACACCTTCAGAACTCCAACGACCCATGTGTTGGGTTGTTTGATAATATATATCCCATAAATCTCCAATACTACTTTTAATCGTTCTCATTTCTCCTCCTCCTCCTGTTTCTTCTTCTTGGTCTGACTCAGATATTTATAAAGATTTGTCTTCTAGCTTGGATATTCTTTCTTTTGCCTCACCAAGTCTGTTGTTAAGGTTTTTCACTGTATTTTTTTCACCTGTATTTGACATATTAAATTCTTCATTTCTAGTATTTCAGTCTAATTTCTCTTCAAAATCTCAATCTCATGGGGAAATTTTTCATTCACATCATGTATGGATTTGTTTATCTCATGAATTTATTTCTCATTGCTTGTGATTATCCCTATGATCATTATATTTTCAGGAATTTCATCAATCTCTTCATCTTCATGTTCTAATACTGCAGTGTTGTTATGTTTCTTTGAGGGAGTTGTGATGTTTACCTTGATGTTTCTTGTATTTTTGCATTTATTTTTAGAAATCTGTGGAAACACTTGATGGTTTTCTCCACTGATGGGTTTTATCTTTGAACTATGCCTCTGTAGCTTAGTGGAGTGTCTGCTCCTTCAGTGAACACTTAGAGACATATGCTGGGTGGGGCTGCAGAGAACTCTGGTCAGTGCTCAAGGTTGGGGCAAGAATCCAGTGTGACACCCAAGTTAGGCATGGTAGATCTCTATTGTCAGCAGAGGGGAGGATATGAATGCATCTTTTGGCATAATCATACCCTCACCTCCTCTCTTCCAAAGTAATCAGTGCTTGAGGTTAGCCCACAGTGGGCACAACCATCACCCATGCTGGTGCATGAATTGCACAAAGGATCTGTACAGCAGTCCTCAGTGTGAGCACAGAATTCTCAGCAATAATCCACCCCAAGCAGTCATAGATCTCTGAGCCTCCAATGCCAGACATAATATTTGCCCAAAGACCCTGCTATACCCCATGCCCTACCATGCAGTCACAGCGTGCAAGACTCCCATGGTCATGGTGTGCAGGGAATCTCCTCTCTATCATGTGAGCCTGTCCTGTCCATGGAGCATACAGAGTTGTTGTCAGGGTCAGCTGCCTGTGGGTACTCTGCCTTGGCAGTTTGAGCCCCACTCACTACTGCACATATGTGCTTTCCATGGCATTCCTCTTTCTTCTGTAGAATTTCCATCGTGAACTCATCTCCAACTCTCCCCCTGGGAATATACTTC
Organism: Lepus europaeus; assembly: GCF_033115175.1. NCBI lineage: Eukaryota > Metazoa > Chordata > Mammalia > Lagomorpha > Leporidae > Lepus > Lepus europaeus. Next base: position 39,773,971 of record NC_084836.1, on the reverse strand, counting down.
CTCTGCTTTTTTCCTGTTATCTTCCCCTGGTCAAAATCAGCACATCTTTTCCCTATTGAGCTATCCAGGAATCTGAGACAGGTAAATTTTAATCTGTTTTCTTCTAGCTCATGAATCTGTCTTTTCTTGTCTCTATCACTATGAATTACTTAATTTGGCATCTCTTTAATGTTACAGTGCCAGTCTTTTTCCTACTGCCTCAAAACCCATTCTCTCAGGAATTATTTGTCTTGCCTTTTGTCCAAAGACCATTGCTTATTTTTACAGGAGAAGGTGGTTATATCCAAAATGTTTGTGTTTAGTTCCTCCTGACTATTGGGGTATTAATATTTTAAACTCGAATTTCTTTTCTGAGACCCAGAATCATACACAAAATGGCATGCCTAACATCTCTTCCTGGACTATTAAAAGCATCTCAAGCTCAACTTATTCAAGCCTAAAATCATCTTTCTGCCCATATTTTCCACTTCCAGTTTGTTCCCTTGAAGAATAATGCTACCTCTCATCCAAATATGTAGGCTAAAAATTCAGTTACATCTTGTGTTGTATTGTCCTCTGTGTCTTCTCCAGTGGTAATTAATTTGCATTCCTGTTAGTTCTACCATGTTAGAGAATGTCTTGGGAGAATTTATCTATGGCTGTGTATCTTCACAAGTCTTTCTCACAGTCAATCAGTATTATTTGCCTGAACTACTCCAGTAGTTTCCAGCACATTTGTTTGCTCCATTTTGGCTCTTATTAGAATCTATTTTGAATTCAAGAGCACTTTTTTTTTTCATAAAACACTGCTCAGTTGGATATTATTTCAAACATTTAAAACATTTTAAATGTAAAACATTAAAACATTTCAGTGGCTTTCCATTCCTTTTTGAAAGAGTGAGTTTCCTGACGTGGAAGATAAGGCTTCCGTAGGTCAAGTACTCCAGCTTCTTCTGGCACCATCTTCTTCTTTGACACTTAGGACATGCTCACTCTGCTGTGATCTATGTCAAAGTCTTGTTCATTTTTCTCTTTTAATCTTTTTTTCCACTGAATGCTTATGTATGCATTAGATCTCAGGGCAAACATCATGTCCTCAGAGAAGCTTTTCTAGAACATTCCTCTCTGTTATCCTAGGATCCACTTATTCTCTCATAAATCTAGTAAACAACTAGTAAGTGTCTAATATACATTATGGTTCTTTTATAGTATCATTCCTATTTATTTCCTATGACTTAGAACTACTGTAATTTCACGTTGATCACCATGATTATTATTTTTTAATTCATTCATTATTTGAGAGACAAATAGAGCACTTTGAGAGATAGAGATACAAATACAGTGCTCCCACCCACTGGTTAGCTTCCAAATGCCAACAGTCTTCCTGGGCTGAAGCCAGGAAGTAGAAATTCAATCCAGTTCTCCCATTTGAATGGCAGGGTTCCAGTCACTTCGGTTATCACCACTCCCTCGTAATGCCTACATTAGCAGAAACCTGGGATAGGGAATTGGAACTGGGAATAAAATCCAGATATTGTGAACCAAGGCACTCTGGTGTGCGATGTAGGCTTCCCAACTAGCATTTTAATCACTTGGTCAAATCGCCTTGCCATAAATATCTCCTCTAGATTATAAGCTTCATGAGACAAGAATTCAGATTGTATTTTCGTCTCCCTTGGTGCCCATCTTAAGGCCTGTAGCATGGCAGGCATTCATTAAACATTATTCAAGAGGTAAATAAACCAAAAGAAAACACTTGTGTACAAGATGGAAGGAATATTTTAGGAGAAGTTTGCATTGCTCAATGCTATTCAACACGCACTACTTCAAAGATTGTTCACTAAATCTATAATCCTATTTCAGTCTTTGTATCCATGAAAATGTATCAGAAACTTTAAAAAAATGAGTTTTTAAGGAAGTTCTAGCAGATGCAAGCTTGAAGGTTCAATTGAAGACTCTAAACATGAAGAATTAATTTTTAAATTTACAATTTAATTATAGAAAAACCAATGCAGCAACCTCCTATTCCATTAAAATATAGTTTAATATTCTTTCAGGTATTCATTTCATTGGGTGGGTATTATGGCACAATGGTTTAGGAAACCATTTGAGATGCATACATCCCATATTGCAGTGCCTGGGTTCAGGTTCTGCTTCTGTGCCAGCTTCCTGCTGATGTGCACCCTAGAAAGTAGTAGATGTTGAACCATTTGCTTAGGACTCTGTCACCCAAGAGGGAATGTTGGAGTTCCTGGCTCCTGGCTTCAGCTTGTTCCAGCCTTCACTGTTGCAGGCATTTGGGAAGTTAACCAGGGAATGGAAGATATCTCTCCTGGCTTCTTAAATAAATAAAAACAGGCAAATACAGTCTTAAAAATTTTAATCCCACATTTAGATAAGGTCATAAAAGACAGGGTGAGGATAGTAACCAATAATCCTAAGAGTGGCATTAACCAGGTCTGAACAATTATACAGCATTAAATGGGGAAGAGGACCATCAGTATACACAGATTGGGAGTAGAGCCATTGGTGGTAGAGTAGAGGTTATGATTACAAAGGAATGAGGCCCAAGTGCGCTAGACAGGGTCTAGAACAAAGGACAGAGTCATTATTAGAGGAGCTAAGAAAGGTGCTAAGCTACAATTAAGTTTTCTGATTGAGAGGCAAATAGAACTTGACAGAAGGGGCTTGATAATAATCTGGTGGGCTTTAGGCCTTGTAAGTTAAGAGGCCCAGACCTATCTATCTCTTCACATGGGGTACATCCTAAGGGAGGTGTGAACCTCCTAGGGGAAGGCACTCTGTTGACTTTCATTACTTGGCTGGCCTGGGAGGAGAGCTGGCCAGGTAAAGGCAGGTGGCATCTCTAACAAGAAATTTACAGTTCTGCCTGCAATGTTGCTGACCCTACTTGGCTGTCCCCTCAGCTGCAGTCGTCACTTTGGAGGCTGGGCTGAGTGAAGGGCTTTTCAGCTTAGAGCCAATAAGATCTGTGGCTCTGACCTGGGCATCCTTCGACTCCAGGGCAGGTCCATTTCCAGTGATCCAACTCTTGGCAGAGCTGCCAGGGCTCTTCACAAGCTGACTTCTGCTGAAGCCCAGGCTTACCACATTGCAAGCCACTGCAGTGGACTGGCCTGTTGGGTCTGCTTGAGGGCAGATCACTGTACAGATCAGCCATTAATAGGCCTGCCATCCATTGCTTCTGATGCCAAGCTTTCTTTTCCTCCTGGTTTTTTGTTAAATATGATCAGAGTCGGCGAACTTGGAAGGCTTCCATAGCCTTGGTAACTCATGATGAGAGCCTAGGGTGGTTACTGGCGCCATAAACTAGAGTGTCAATTTGTTGGGTCAACAACAGGAGTCACTGTGCACTTGCTCCTCATGTGGGATCTCTGTCCTTAATGTGCTGTACATTGTGACTTAATGCTATAACTAGTACTCAAACAGTATGTTTCACTTTGTGTTTCTATGTGGGTGCAAACTGTTGAAATCTTTACTTAATATATACTAAACTGATCTTCTGTATATAAAGAGAATTGAAAATGAATCTTGATGTGATTGGAAGGGGAGAGGGAGCGGGAGAGGGGAGGGTTGCGGGTGGGAGGGAAGTTATGCGAAGGGGAAGCCATTGCAATCCATAAGCTGTACACTGGAAATTTATATTCATTAAATAAAAGTTAAAAAAATAAAAAAATAAAAATATAACCATTTCTAACATAATATAATTATTAAAACATAATATAATTAAAAATATAAAAGAATAGAATATCCTATCTAATTTTATTTCCATCCCAACCTAAATTTTTAGCTACTAAAAAGTCTGCATTAAGATTTAGGAAACTACTTGGAATTTAAAGAGAGAACTTGGTTCCCCTGCATCAAATCATGTCTTTATTACGGGGACTATAATAATAAGTTTTGTGGTGGAAATGGTGGTTTTCTTCCTGTAGTCAAATATTTCTTGTACCTGATACAATACTAAATAAATGTATTCACATCCAAAAAAAAATTTTAATCCCATAGAACATTAGATGTCTTTAGATACTTCTACCTTTTCTAGTTCATGAATCATTAAGATATAATTGACTGAAATAAACAGGCAAATGCAATAAACTTGAAAGAGCTTGTTTAACAAGGTTTTGAATTATAATATATACCTTAGTTTTGTTCCATTAGTAAGAAGATTAAATAAAATAAGCTTAGCATTGTTTTATGTTTTGAACAAAGATCCAAGTATTTAATTCACATTTTTAATGCAACACAAATTACTCATGCATAAGCCAGTTTAATTTGGAAGGCATTATTTTTCAAGTGGCATTAAGATAAACCATTCCTGTGCAAATCTACTGAGTATTTTGTCTTGTCTTAATTCTATTTACCCTGAATACCTTAAGTCAGGTGCAAGTTACTTCATCGTTTCATTAATGCTTTAACTTTATTTATTTTCTTTATATTTAGGTTATGTCTAAAAGATTCTCTTAGGAATCTCTCTTCTACATATGTCTCAGTGTCAACACTTATTAATGCATATAAATGATGTAAAAAAGAGGGAATTGTTATGCTGGCTTATTAAGCATTGATGGGTGGGGGCAGCCTTCGTATCTTTACTTGACATTTCAATAACAGAATGCCATCTCAAATGCCAAAGAAGTTTAAAAGTAGTGACTGAGAAAAAGTTGCATTGTCTGTTTGAAAATCACAGTTTACATAAAAAGCCTTAGGTTATTCTCATGTAGGGAGTAGGGATGGGGGATGGGATATACCTAACATGACGATCACATGGAAGGAACATTTTTTTTCATTTATTAAACTTTTATTTAATGAATATAAATTTCCAAAGTACAGCTTATGGGTTACAATGGCTTCCCCCCTCCCATAACTTCCCTCCCGCCCGCAAACCTCCCCTTTCCCGCTCCCTCTCCCCTTCCATTCACATCAAGATTCATTTTCAATTCTCTTTATATACAGAAGATCAGTTTAGTATATATTAAGTAAAGATTTCAACAGTTTGCCCCATATAGCAACACAAAGTGAAAAAACTACCGTTGGAGTACTAGTTATAGCATTAAATCACAATGTACAGCACATTAAAGACAGAAATCCTACATAATATTTTTTTTAATTAATTAATTTTCTATGCCATTTCCAATTTAACACCAGGTTGTTTTTTTTCGTTTCCAATTATCTTTATATACAGAAGATCAATTGGAAGGAACATTTTTAACCAAAATAGATGTGACATTAATGTGACAATTCTTATTAATCCTGAATCTCCTTTCTAAAGAAATATTCTACAGAAACAAAAATACCCCACACATATTTGGGAGTTGAGGAGATTAAAGGTCATCTAAGCCAAGCCAGTCTCCAGAAAACTGCAAACAGAAATCTTTTTGAGGAACTCCACCACTATACCTGCATTTCTATTACCATACTGGCTAATGAACTGTACATTTCAAATAAGAATTTTAGAAATTCTAGAATATCAATCTCATTTCAAACAAAAATAACAATAAAACAAATGAATTTCTTGTTGAAATAAAATCAGGATTTGTTTCTATTTGCAATTAAAATGTCAAATGCAATAATTCACATGGCAGTGAGTATGTTGAAGAAAACACAGGTGCCTAATTCACAAGCTACTAAGAAACAGTATAAAGGTGACCATCTGGGGAAAGCTGGCTGACTTAATTTTCCTATGAGCTTACCGTCTGCTCCATATTTCTCTTCCAAAGTCTACATTCTGACCTTGAAAGTGCATCTAGATGGTTTGCTACATGCATTTCCTTCTAAACATAAATGCAGGTTGACCTAATGATGCAAAGGATGTAAGCACAACAAAGGTCATGTTGTATTTGATTTAATCTCAGTTTTCTGATTTTTTAAGAGTTTCATTTCTGGAGCGGACATTTTCAGTCATACTAGACATTTCTACACTTTCTATGATACACACGCACACACACACACACTGACAAACATAGTCCTAAGAAACAAGTACTGCTTTGAGAAGGGTAGTTCAGAGCCAGGTGCAGAAGGTAGATATCTGAGATTGTACAGCCATGGAGATAGGAACCTAGAATCGTAATCCTGCTGTGGACACAACAACCTGCAGGAGGAAAAGCAAAGCTAGGGGAGTGAGGAATTCCTGACTTGTCAGAAACCACTGCCTGCCCAAGCCTCTTGAGCAGGGCAGGATTTCTGCAGGAACCATCACTCTTCACCGCCATGATGCATGAATATCCTGAGCAGGAGAGCCTTTTTTTCTTGGCTTTCTTTTTATATCTCAGTTGGAATTCTGAAAATGATGCTCATCAAACTGCACAAGTACTTTCATAAGTACTTGCTACCCCATACTTTCTATAACTAGTCTTTTGCTCTGTTGGACATTTTTTTCCTTAAAAAAAAAAAATCTCATCTGTAGCTATCACAGTTTCTGCATGCCTAACACCTACTTTAATCATTTTGAGATTATGTTCCATCACTATATGATATTCATTCTTTAAAACCTCCTAGCCTTGGCCAGTGCCGCGGCTCACTAGGCTAATCCTCCACCTGTGGCGCCGGCACCCCGGGTTCTAGTCCTGGTTGGGCGCCGGATTCTGTCCCGGTTGCTCCTCTTCCAGTCCAGCTCTCTGCTGTGGCCCAGGAGGGCATTGGAGGATGGCCCAAGTGCTTGGGTCCTGCACCTGCATGGGAGACCAGGAGGAAGCACCTGGCTCCTGGGTTTGGATCAGCGCAGCACGCCGGCCGTAGTGGCCATTTGGGGAGTGAACCAACGGAAGGAAGACCTTTCTCTCTGTATGTCTCTCTAACTCTGCCTGTCAAAAAAAAAAAAAAAAAATCCCTTCCAGCCTTAAACCCTTTCCCCTCAAAGCCCAAGTTCAAACTTGGTGGTCACTCAGGATCTGCTTCAGACACATTAATTGTTAAAGGACACTTTATGGGTCAGCATATTTCCCCTTTGACCCTTTCCTTTTTTATTTTTACCACCTATTAATCATTAAGTTTTGCCTATTAAAACTTCTTCCTTCCTGACTGTTACTATAACTCCTGCTTAAGTTTAGGACAGATTGTTCAAATTACGTAGTATAAGCAGTCTTCTAAAACTTGATGTGAAATGCATATTATCAAAAAACAATGTAGGATTTCAAAGTCTTTTTCATTAAAATAAGTTTATGTGTTACTTCTGTTTTCCACAAACCTTCGAATTATGCTGATGTCATCTAAAATTGTCAAGCTGTTAGAAAGAATAATAAAGTTCTTTGAATGGAGTTCTGCAGACTGTGTAAAAAGCATATCATATATAACAGTTAAAAAACATCTCCAGTGGTTTGTTAAACCACTGTTTGGGAAACCCAGTATCTCCTAATGTATTATATCATGGAGTTTTGTTTAAGGAGCATCCAATGAACTCTTCCAGAGTAATGTTCATTAAACACTGATCTCCATATATTCAATCCTGCAACCATTTTTCATATTAGTTAATACTCAGCACACATCATTTCATTTCCCTGCTGAAAGTTTTCACTCTAAACAAAGCTCAGCACTCCTATTTTTGAGTATATGCAGCTCCCATGTTTCACCTTATCATTCATAGCTTCATTCATCTCTGTAGCCCCTCCAATGTAAAACTTAGCATCTATTGAGCTGCAACTGCCTCTGCTCATATTGAATGTGCTCCACAAATAAATTTTGTACCATCACTTAGCAACTAATCACACACAATTATGATGCTCTAGGCAATCCCTTTTCTCTCTCTTTAATGTCAGAAAAATTGAGATGGATAGAAATCTCCCATTCACTAGCTTATTCCCCCAAATATATGCAAAAGTAGGGGTTAGGCCAAGCTGAAACCAGGAGATGGGAACGAATCCCGGTCTCCCATGTGGATGGCAGTTATCCAGCCACCTCCCACGGTGCACGCTAGAAGGAAACTAGAATCAGGCATGGAGCCAGGACTTGACCCCTGGCTCTCTGACATGAAATGCAGCATCTTAACTACCAAGCAAATGCCGACCCCTCTTTTAATGGCTTCTTGAGCTCCCCAAACTTGGATTAAACTGTGTTGAACAAAAATATATCTGGATTTTTTCACCATGGTTTGATAAAACCTAACATAGATGATAAAGCTATGTGAACCAAATATTTTTTGGCAAACCAGTTTGTTACATTACATGTTTACTCTAAAATAAAGCTGGTATGTGGTGCTTAGCACAACCAAGTCAGCTGGGAAACTGGTGACTGAATGTGGAATGATCATATATCTGTGATCTCTTTTTTTCTTTTCTTTTTTTTTTTTTTTTTGACAGGCAGAGTTAAAGAGAGAGAGACAGAGAGAAAGGTCTTCCTTTTTCTGTTGGTTTACCCCCCAAATGGCCACCACGGCTGACGCACTGAGGCCGGCTCACTGCGCCAATATGAAGCCAAGAGCCAGGTGGTTCCTCCTGGTCTCCCATGCGGGTGCAGGGACAAAGGACTTGGGCCATCCTCCACTGCACTCCCGGGCCACAGCAGAGAGCTGGACTGGAAGAGGAGCAACCAGGACAGAATCTGGGGTGCCGAATATCAAAATATATACTCTTGTCCAAGTTATAAGGAAAAGCAACATCTCTTGAAAATATTTCTTAACCATAACAAATTTCAGGCTATAATTTTAGCTGAAATGGCACATATTTGCTCAAGAAATATGTAATTGAGCATATGATTTTGGCCAAGCATTGGAGTAGGCATGAAGTCATCAACAAGATGGATATAGTTATGACCACAAAGTATGGTTCTTACCATTATCACAGACATAGGAATTTCAAGCCTGTCAAATACTATTTGTCCTGTAACTACTTTCCTATTTCTTTATTCTCTTTGAAAGAAAAATGTCTTCAAAAAGTTCCTTGCACTGCCTCTACCTTTTATATTCCCATCCTCCTTTGAATTTACTCCAGTGAAACCTTGACCCATTATATCAATACTGTCAGGACCATGGATAACCTCCATCATTTTAGATGCAATGATCAATTCCCAGGTTACACCTTAGCTCACCTGTTAGCATTTCCCACACACAATCCTTCCCGTCTGTGTAAAACACTCACTCACTTGATTTCTGATCACCACTCGCTAATGGTTTTCCTTCTGGCTCATCTTGTCAGTCTATACATTTTGGAATTACCCAGTGTTGAGTCACTAAACTTCATGTCTTTCTACCCACCACATGGCTCTAAATGGCACATATATGTTCAGATTTCTCATATTTAAATCTCCATTGTGAACTTTCACCTCGAGTTGTAGAATTTTTCATAATTTCCACTTCTTCATTTGGGTGTCTAATATATATCTCAATATGTCCAAAACCTACATTGCACTTGGGTGTAACTTCTTTCTCCCTTATCTTTGAGTCTTAATAGAACTGAAGCTTCAACCTTTCAGAAACTTGGGCCACACGATTTGTCGTTGACTTGTTTCCCTCACATTCTGTTTTCAATCCTTCATCAAACCTTGCTGGTTAAGTCTCCATAATATATCCAGAATTTGATCACAGACCACTAACTTTCCTACCATTACTGCTCTGATCAAAAACACCATCACTCTCATAGTAGAAAGTTTTAGTAACTTTCTGATTAAACTCCCAGCTTACTGTTTACTTCTTATGGTCATCAGATTATGTAACTCCTCTGCAAATTCCCTCCTGTGGCATGTAGGAGTGACATACCCAGACTTATGTAATGTGCTGTGCATTTACTTGTTCATTTACCACTTATCTGCCCCTCACTCCCACAACAATGAAGTAAAAGCTTCCAGAGAGTTAGGACACTGCTATTATATTCACTACTGCAACTGCAGTGCCCAAGATGGGGGTTGGAAAGTGGTGGGAATGCAATATATGTTGAGTGGTTGAATGAATTTACAAAAGGGCACTACAGGGTACTATGGAAGCATAAGAGAGAGGACAGAACATGGGCTAGGGAAACAAAAAAAATATTGTTGAGGAATCTGAAACCTGAATGCTAAGAAGTAGGGAGTTTCCAGGAAAAGGGAAGAGGAAGAAAGAGAAGAACCTTCCAATAAAGACAGCAACAACTCCAAGACTCTGACTTTATCCATTCTGTGTTCCAAGTACTTGTGGGAAACCTGGATGATGTTCCAGGCTCCTGGCTTCAGCCTGGCCCAGTCAAGGCCATTTTGGCCATTTGGGAAAGTGAACCAGCAGATGGAAGATTCTCTCTCTCTCTGTGTCTCTCTCTGTCTCTCTGTCTCTCTCCGTCTCTGTCTCTTCCTATATCTCTGCCTTTAAAATAAATAAAATGAAGTCTTTCAATAAATAAGTATTTGTCATATGGTCAGTTAAAAAAAGGCTATAAAAACATGAACTGAAAATAAAGAATGATGAAGTTAGAGAAAGAAGACTGTTTAGATATGGTGGATAGCATCTCCGATTAGGTGACATGAAGTTCAGAATAACTTATCACCTGAGGAAGAAGCATTCTGGGTAAGGAAAGGGTGAATTCAGGAGAGAAGGATATATTTGTAGCTGGAAACAACTCAAAATAAAGGTATTAGAAAGCAGCGGGGGCCGGCCCTGTGGCACAGTGGGTTAACGCTCTGGCCTGAAGCGCTGGCATCCCATATGGGCGCCGGTTCCAATCCTGGCTGCTCCACTTCTGATCCAGCTCTCTGCTGTGGCCTCAGAAAGCAGTAGAAGATGGCCCAAGTCCTTGGGCCCCTGCACCCACATGGGAAGCCTGGAAGAAGCTCCTGGCTCCTGGCTTCAGATCGGCACAGCTCCAGCCATTACAGCCAATTGGGGAGTGAACCATTGGATGGAAGACCTCTCTCTCTCTGCCTCTCCTTCTCTCTGTGTAACTCTGACTTTCAAGTAAATAAATAAATCTTTAAAAAAAAAAAAGAGGCCGGCGCTGTGGCTCACTAGGCTAATTCTTTGCCTGCGGCACTGGCACCCCGGGTTCTAGTCCCGGTCGGCGTGCTGGATTCTGTCTCGGTTGCCCCTCTTCCAGTCCAGCTCTCTGCTGTGGCCCGGGAGGGCAGTGAAGGATGGCCCAAGTTCCTGGGCCCTGCACCCGCATGGGAGACCAGGAGAAGCACCTGGCTCCTGGCTTCAGATCAGCACGGTACGCTGGCCATAGCGGCCATTTTGGGGGTGAACCAATGGAAGGAAGACCTTTCTCTCTGTCTCTCTCTCTCTCTGTCCACTTTGCCTGTCCAAAAAAAAAAAAAAAAAAGTAGCATCAGCTGAAGCTGGAGAAGAAAACAATTTATCACTAGAGGACCTGCCAAACCAGCTGAATTGAGGCTGTGGAATAATGGAGGCCACTGAAGGTATTAATGCAAGAGATGACATAATCAAAATAATATTTAAGAAAAATAAAAGACAAGATAAATCTGGTTGTTTTAATACTCAAGCCATGATAGTTTCCTCTTAAATTCAAGAGTCATTTCAGAAACAAGGCTATAGTATTAGTTAAAAGGAAAATGGTGCTAGTTGGTGGGCTTTTTCCTGAGTGTGCACATACAGAAATGGTGTTATAAAAACAATCCTTAGGGTTTTTAAATTTTCTAAATGAAATTGAACATCATTTTACTTTTTAAAACCTTTCAGAATTCTTTTGTTGTTGTTGTTTATTTGAAATGTGGACTAACACACACACACACACACAGGGGCGGGAGTAGGGATTCCATTCTCTGGTTCATTCCCAAAATGGCCACAGTGGCTGAGCCACACTGAAGCCAGGAACTCCATCAGGGTCTCTCACATGCATAGCCAAGGGGTCAAGTACCTGGGCCCTCTTCTGTCGCTTTTCCCAGGCACATTGTTAGGGAGCCGGATAGTAAGCTGAGAAGCAGGACTGAAACTGGCGCTCCAGTATGGGAAGCCAGCATTGCAAGAGGCAGCTTAATCCACTGCTCCACAATGCCAGCCCCTTTTCTCATTGTTTGAATTACCCTTTTCAAATTTGCCTATTATTTCAGCATCATTTTCTAAATTTATGGTCTTTTCGCTTACATTATATAGTTTGTGATTGTAAATATGTTGTCAGTCTGGATTCATTAAGTCGAAATCTTTCAGCTTTTTAAGCATACTCTTTCCTCCGAATTTCTGACTGCTCTCCCTGAAGCATAGGGTTCATTTATGTATTGGTTTGCTGTGGGCAATGACTCACTCCAATGTTCTGTCTGCCTCTGATGTGTTGTCAGTGCTTAATTGCGAGCGCACCTTTGGCAGGAATTACTTGTTCGAAGGGAACCCATGTGGATAGATATTTCATAACAGAGCTTTTGTTTTCCCCTCTCAACCTGCCCTAGCCTAGGACCCATTTCTTGATAGATGCGTTCCTAAACCAAGTGGCTGGCATATGTTCAGACTCAAGCTAAGCGATACAGTTTAGTTGATGGGAATGATGCCGATCGAATGCATCATCTCCAGCTCCTGCGTCGCTCCCAGCCATGGGGTTATTTATAAGTATGGGAACATTTATGCCCTTTTAATCTACTTCAACCAAATCATCAGCTCACATATCTGCCATTCCAGCTTTACTTTCCTTTACATTTCTGACACCAGGATATTACACTTTATTTGCAGTCTAAGAAACAGATTTTTAATTGTTTTATCTGGCATATTTTGATGTTTATAACAGAAGAGATTATGTGTTAGTCTGTCAGATTACCAATTCACTTAACTTAGTCTCTAAATTGGATTTTAATTTGAAATATAAGGAACAACATATAGAGACTCTGAATCACCAAATAGTTGCTTAGATGTACAATTAGTTACCCAAAATGAAGCAGAATGCAAAAAAAAAAAATGCTTTCATGTCTCTTTTCCCAACTGCAAAACAGTTTCTTAGTCTTCTAGGTGAGCATAAATTATACCTAATGTGAAATGAGTTAACTTTCAAAAACAGTAATAACAGAAGTAGAGAAGCCCCTCTAAGTAGACTTGAAACACAGAGATGAGTTGTGGCTCTGCAGGGGAACTGAGCATACTAAGTGTTAAATCAGGATCTTGAAAAAGTTCAAGGAAATTGCATATTATGAATAAATTCTGCATGGATTTCGATTTTTTGCACCAAACTACACATTTGTTTATTTTTCCAAGAACATTCTGAAGTACTCTCCTCAGGTGTGTAAAAAAACTGAGCTGAAGCTTTTACCAAATTGATAATAGGCCAAGTATGAGCCAGCATTGGAGTATAGGACCTCTGAGAGTGGCACAGACTTTTTCCCACAAACTTGCACTGAGTGTTGCCACAAAAGAGTGGATTAGAGCAGAAGACTAGAAGTGAATAACTAGAAAGCAGAATACTAAAACTGAGGTAAGAGGTGGCATGGGGTGGGAGGAAGGAGGCAGAGAATTGTCTTCATTCCAGAATCTTATACCAATATTATCAAAGGTGTCCCACCACTAAGAGTTAGGGACCCTCCATGGACAGAAGGCAGACCCAGAAAGCACCATCCTGGAGACCCAGGCACAGAGGGCCTTGGACCATGGCTGAGCCATGACCAAGAGAGACTTTTGTCCTTCATCACCAGGCTAGTAAGTGCCAAATAACAGGCAAAGCAGTAAGTCCCTGGTGGAGAGTGAAGGGCTAAGAGAACCCCCTTGTGATACATGTGCACGGCAGGAGGCTGCCTATGGAGCTCCTCAACTGGTTAAGCTGAAAGAAAGAAACATAAATTTGCTGTTTACCAAATTTTCAATGCTTTTAAAGCAGGAGTCCACAGGCAATTCTCTCCAAAGGGCCATAGAGTGAATACTTTAGGCTTCATAGATCAAATTGTCTCTGTGGCAACTACTCAATGCTGCAGTTGTAGCACAAAAGCAGCCATCAACAATCTGTCAACAGATGAGTGTGGGCTGTGTTACAATAAAACTTTATTGATAGACACTTAATGTAATTTGCATGTGTCACAAAATTTGTAAAAAAATATTTATTTGAAAGGCAGAATGAGAGAGAGAGAAAGAGAGAATCCTCCATTCACTGGCTTACTCCCTGAATGGTTGCAACAGCCAGGGGAAGTCCAGAGCCTGGAATCCATCTGGGTCTCCCCTGTGGGTGCAAGGGCCCAAGCACTTGAGCCATCATCCGCTGCTTTCCCAGGCCATAGCAGAGAGCTGGATAGGAAATGGAGCAGGTGGGACTTGGACCCAGAACTCTAATGGGACGCTGGCACCACAGATGGCAGCCCAACCCACTGCGCTATAACGCTGGCCACCACAAAACATTCTTCTGTCAGGTAATTCAACCATTTAAAATTGTGGAAGCCATTGTTAAGTCACCGGCTGGATTTAGTCAGGGGGCTGCAGTTTGTGAGACTGAATTTAATGCAAAATTAGTAGCAGTAAATTATGCATTTACAGCATAGGTATAACAGTAGCATAAAAGATGGGATGGAACAATTAGAAGTATATTGGATGTATAGAAATAATGTTATATTAAGGAAGACTATAGTAAATCAGAGAGATATATTACAAAATCTAGGATCATTACTACAAACAATAAATTAAAGACAGGTAAGATAAGAAAGGGCCTCCACTAATGTTGGATCAGAAAGTGTCACTTGCATATAAAACCAGTGATTAGTTGGAACTCCTACACATTTGGAAAGTTTGTAATTTATAGAGAGAGAATTTCAGCTTGAAACATTTTCAGGAGAAACTTTTAAGACAAAAATAATTAAATGTATTCTGAAGCTCTGAAAATGATGGAGAGTGATCTAAGGGAAGAAGCTTTGTAAACTTGTTAGTACATGTAAGGCGAGACTTCTAAGCCTGAGGAGGTAGGAGATGAAACTAAGCAGAAAAACGGGCTTGTAATGTGCACCACTATCTTGCCTCTGGCTGATCTGTTTAGCTACTTAAGGTAGAGGATAGTTCAGGCCAAAATCATGTTGAGCTCAGGATCAGGCAGTGATTAAGACAACGTGACACCGTCTTGGCTCTGCAGTGCTATGGGCTGTTTGTGTTCCTCCAAAATTCATCTCCGATGACAGTACTAGAAAGTAAGACATTTAGGATGTTATTAGTCCACGAAGGAAGAATCCTGCATGAATGAGATTGATGCCCTTATAAAAGCGGCCACACAGAGCTTCCTTGCCCCTTCTAGGACCTTGTGAGGACATGGCAGGAAGGCGCCATGTAAGAACCAGGAAACAAGGACTAAGCAGATACCACGTATGTTAGTTCCTTGATCTTGGAAATCTCAATCCCCATCAACTGTGAGAAACAAATGAATGTTTTTGTAAGCTACCCAGCCTGTGAGGTTGTGTTCTAGCAGCCTGGACTAAGATTGACCGCTATAACAAAATACCATAAACTGGGTGGCTTTAACAACTTAGATTTATTTAAAATCGATCTGAAAGTTAGAACTCCCAAGATCAAGTAGTCAGCAGATTTGGCCTGGAAAGTGCCTTGGTCAAGTTTATGGACAAAAGCTTTCTGCATCCATCCTCTCCTATTTGTGTGTGTGTGTGTGTGTGTGTAGGCATGTGTGTAGAAAAGGGACATGAAGTGGGGGAGGAACTGTGGTCTCCACCTCTTCTTATAAGGATAGTAATCCAGTAATCATGCAAAATCTACCCTCCTGATCTCATCTAAACCCAAGTACCTCCTAAGGCTCTACCTCCACGGATACTATCACATTAGCAGGTTAGAGTTTCAGATATGTATTTTGGGGGACAGGACCACTCGGTTTATAATACATACTCATGTTAACATTTTCCTATTGGTATTTATCACTTGGATGCCAAACTGGCAATATTTGAAAAACGTGCAAAATCCAAAGAAACTGGGTATCTTACTTATTCAGAGGCACGTGTCTGTCAACTTCAACTGCCTAAAATAATCCTGAGAAGCTGGGATGCTGACAAAGTTCCCTGTCAACTAGCAGAGGCAGGACCTCGGGATTCCCCTATTACTGAACACTAAGTTTTACTGCTTCATTAGTTTGTCTTCCATTATCTCTTGGCAAAAAAAAAAAAAAAAAATTCCAGAGAACATATGCCATACCGAAGAGGGAAAGGAAACAGATCCTATGTATTTCGTTAAAAATAAAATTTTTGGCTTTAAAAATAAGTTGCAGTTTTCTGTGTTACTTAGGTAAAACACTGCTTCCACATTTAGTACTAGACAAGAAAGATATTACTCTGACCACTGAAATCCATGCTCTAAAACCCCAAGGCATGTATTTAATGATGACGGGTAAGCAAAGTATGTTTGTACCCTTCAAGATACTCAGAATTAATCTTTTAGGGAAAAGAAAAGTTCCAATTTGCAGTTCATGCCTGAGGTTCGCATTGTTCTGTGCTCCTAAATTCCTCTTTCTTCTTTCTTGGAGGCAGATTCTGTAGGAGAGGGGAGTTGGGGCCCTGTTACAACTTTTTCACTTCCTTACTGAACCTGTCAACATTCTGGGTCTATAAAGAAATTTTATTCGTACATTACAGATCAGCAAAAGGCAATCTTAATGTCACAGTCATTATTTCTTGGTTCCCTGGCACATACTGGGTAGAAGAAATAGAATATTGTTGGTAGCTTCTTATAATTCTGTCTGTTATAATTTTTACTCTAGGAAATTAACAACCACTTTTAACAAAAAGCACAACCATTTATGAAACACCTGCTCTTTGCCAATAATTGTGCTGCACATTTGAGGTTTATCATTTAAATTAATCTTCACCAACATCAGTATACATTTTTTTATAAGCATTGGAGAAAGTGCTATCATTTTTCTGGGGCAACATGCTCTCCTGTTGTGCCTCCTAGGTGACTTTCTGTTCTCTGAAGCCTTGGCAAGTACCTCAGGCTCTGCTGTTACTTACAAGTTCATATTCCTTGGGGTGTATATGATCTTGCCTTTGACAATGTGGTCTAAGGTCTCAATAATAAGCAGGGCTGAGCACCAATTCCCTTTATTTAGCCTCTGTATCCTTCAATTCCCAATTCCTCAAAATACTAATAGTACCTGCTTCATGAGTTTGTCAGGAGGGGTAACTGAAACCAAACATGAAATACAATGCCTAGCATGTAGTAAATTCTCAATGTGTGTGAGCTGTTGTTAAAATGCTCAAAATATAATACCATAAATAATCTGCTTAATGTCTACCTTGATCCCTAGATAGCTGGTTCTATCCATAGCCCTTGGCTTGGTATCTGGTACAGACCAGGCTCTCATTTGCTTTTTCTCAAATGGCCAAGTGAAGGAAAGAGGAGTAAAAGGAATGTATCACTGTGCAAAGTGAGGGTCCTTTTTCCCACATAAGTATGAACAAAATGAAATGTGGACAGAGTAGGCATAGGTTTTCATAGTCAGGAGGGGGCAGAATTACAGCTCAAGTCCATGTCTATTGAAATCTGAAGCCCCTGCATTTTTCATATATTTCACTGGAAAAAAAAATGCCCGGACCTAGGAAGAAAAGGCAGGGAAAATCAATTGTAATTGAGTGCTAACTATGGACCTGGGGCTGTTCTAAGCACTTGTATATAATTTCTCAGTTAATGACATCCTTCTGAGGTAGAGACCATTAAAACTTTCAATATTATATGTGAAAACTTAAGTACTGAACGGGTGCTAATGGGTCAAGTTTATATAGCCAGTAACAGATTGGGATCTTATGGACAGGAGAGGCTAGATAGGACTGGGACCCAACCTTCTGGATCCAGAGCTCACAGCTCCAGTTGCCACATGTTTGCCTCTTACAGCATCATGGGATGTTCTGCAATTAAATAGAATCATAAAAATATTCATAAATCATTTCAGAAAGTATTTTCCCCTGTTAAGTATATAGTACATTTCATTTATTTATTTCTTAAATGTATTTGAAAGGCAGAGTAACAGAGTGAACAAGAGAGACAGGCAGACCTTTCATCCATCGATTCATTCTGCAAATGCCTGTAACAGTCAGGACTGGGCCAGGTCAAAGCCAGGAGCTTCCACGTGGTCTCCTAGGTAGTGGCAGAAACCTAAGTATTTGGGTCATCATCTGCTGCCTTCCCAGGCACAATAGCAGGCAACTGGATTGGAAAAGGGGGCGAGGCTTGAACCTGAGCACTCCACTGTGGAATGCAAGCATCCCACAAAGTGACTTAACTCTGTGCCACGAAGCCTTTTCATAGCTGTACGAGTACATGATATATTTATAACTTCAAATCAAAAACCACTGTTTGATGCCATTTTCCAATTTGTTCTTCACCTTTTGCTTGTACATTGCCAGACTAATTCCTAGAAGGTACCAGTTCTAATTTTGAGCAGAACAAATATAGGACATTATTTTCTTATAAAAATCTATCACCTTGTGGCTGGCGCCGCACTGCGGCTCAATAGGCTAATCCTCCACCTTGCGGCGCCAGCACTTCGGGTTCTAGTCCTGGTCCGGGCACCAGATTCTGTCCCGGTTGCCCCTCTTCCAGGCCAGCTCTCTGCTGTGGCCAGGGAGTGCAGTGGAGGATGGCCCAAGTGCTTGGGCCCTGCACCCCATGGGAGACCAGGAGAAGCACCTGGCCATCGGATCAGCGCGGTGCACCGGCCGCAGCGCACCAACCGCAGCGGCCATTGGAGGGTGAACCAACGGCAAAAAGGAAGACCTTTCTCTCTGTCTCTCTCTCTCACTGTCTACTCTGCCTGTCTAAAAAAAAAAAGAAAAAAAAAATCTATCACCTTGTATCCTCTGTTCATTTATCTAATATTACCACCAGCAGCTATGCAATATTTTAAGACAACCCACCAATTTATTCAGCAAACATTTGAGTTCTTATCTTTCAGGCAATGTGATAGGCAATGGGTACACAAAGATAAATATAAATAAACTTGCTTTTAAGGTGACAAGAATAATCTGTGTCTTGCAATAAGTGTGCTAACAGTATTTATTTTAAAAGTATTACTGAAGCACTATGAAAAATGTGATTTGAGGGAAAGAGTGTGTTGTCAAATTAAGTTGAGTATACAAAAAACGGCAGGCATATCCAAATGCTTCCTGCTTCTAGAGAAAACCAAAATCACCCAGGGCCTGCTTCTTGGTACAGACTGAAGGTAGCACATCTCTGTCCCTTCTTCTGGCAGGACACACAGGTCTCAGGACAAACATAATGATCATTGTTGAGCGGTTGCCAGCATCAGCCCTGGTCCAGTCACTGCTCGTTTTGCAGTTTGCCATTTTACAGATAAGAAAACTGAGATTCAAAACAGTCAAATAACTTTGATGGAAGTTGCAGTGCTACGAAGTAGAAAAGCTGGGATTCAAACTTGGGTAGACAAGCTCTCGAGTGTATGTGTTCAAGGATCCTGTGGTTTCCCAAATAGGCAATAGTCCAGACGTGAATTAGAGAAAGATTGGGCGCTAGAAGAGAACAGCAGTAGAATGTCACCTTAGAATTTGTGGAGTGCCTGCCACCCATTATCTCATTTATTCCTTACAACAAATCTTGTAGATTAGGTATTATCACCAGACTGCATTCTTCCTTTCTGTTCCATTCCCCCTTCACCTGTTATGTTTTGGTCACTGCTTTCTTTATATATTTATTAAAGATTTATTAATTTATTTGATAGAGTTAGGCAGAGAGGGAAAGAGGTCTTCCATCCTCATGTTCTCTCCCCAGTTAGCCAGAACAGCCTGGGCTGGGCCAGGCCAAAGCCAGGAGCCAGGAGCTTCTTCCAGGTCTCCAAAGTAGGTGGCAGGGGTCTATGTACTTGGGTCATCTTCCACTGCTTTTCCCAGGCATTTGCAGGGAGCTGGGATTGGAACTGGAGCAGCAGGGACACAGACTGGTGCTCATATGGGATGTTGGTGTAACAGGAGGTAGCTTTACCTGCTATACTACCACGCCAGTCCCTGCTTTCTAATGCACCCACCAATGTGATCATCTATGCACTTGCTTTTTCCTCTTCTCAAAAAGCATTCTTTTCCCATCTTCACACAGCTGTCTTGCTCTGACAGCACGTCCTCACTACCTAAGTAGCTCTCAGTCCCTACAACTCTTTACTTCTCATCTCCACACTTACTAACTGAAGTCTGATTTCATACTATTTGTGTACACTCTTTAAATATTTTGTTAGTCTATCCTAACCATCACATAGAAAAACAGCACCATGAACAGAATCAGTCCAGTGTCTTTGGTTCTGTATCCCCCATCCCTAAACATACAGTAGGTACAGTGTGTGGTAAACATTCATATATATTAACTACATTTGTGTTTCTACATTTTTATTTTTCATGTTTCTGCCTTTTCAAAGTTGTGTTCACTGTTGTTAGCTATGACAGCTTTCACTTACCTGGATGTGAGGTTGTTTGGACATTATTTGGATGTAGGATTACTGATTCATGCAGATCAGCAATTGTATCTCTTTAGCAAACTCACACCTTCTAGAGTTTTTCAGTTGATAATCAAATAATCTGAAAACGACACCTTTGACAATTCTTCTTTAATTTCATTACTTGCTATTTTTCATCTTGTAGCATTGCTTACATCATTTTTGTACTGTTCTTTATGTTAATCAAGATTCTCAATCTTTCATCTGTAACTGCAGTATTTGTCATTGGCATGTGATGGCTAGTGTTTATCATGTTAAAGAAGTTCCTTATTCACATTTTTTTCAAAGTTACTTGTTTTGAAATCAGATATTAATATTACCTTTCATCACATGCCTTTATCAAAATATACTGAGATTGCTGACTTTTTTTCCTTTAAACTTTTGATCTTGTAAAGAATCAACAATCACTTGTTTGCTAATGTTGAATGTTCCTTGGAAATAAGTGGTTCTCAAATGGATGAGACAGTACTGCTCTTCAGTTAACATGATTCTGTAAGTATTGAGATTTAGGTTGGTACTTAATGCCTGGAAATTAGGGATACTAAACCCCTTTCCTGACAAATAAGTTTAATGCCCCAATTATCAGTGCTGTCTCATTTGAGAACCACTGCAATGAATGAGATAGATGTTTCGGTGTTTTAAAACACTAATGTGATTAATATGCTAACACAGAGTGACTTCCAATTTTGAATCATTCAAGCATTTTTTAAAAATAATCCTTGCTAAGTTATGGTATATTAGTGTTATACTATGTTACTAGTATTAGATAGCCTTTTATTTTAAAGAGATATTTACATGTTCCGTATTTTAATAATAATATTGCTCATTATAAACTTATTAAATCAAACCTCCAATGTTTTCCAAATCAGTTATTCTTAGACAAGATTGTTCTAGTCACAGAGCAGTTGATGAGTCTCACATTATAATATGATTCAATCTAATTAATGAAAGCTACATTAATTTATATATATATTTTATTTTATTTAAGCTTTATTTATTTATTTATTTGAAAGGTAGAGTTACAGAGAGGAAGCGGCAGAGAGAGGTCTTCTATCTGCTGATTCACTCCCCAGATGTTTTGCTTCTGATCCAGCTCCCTGCTAATATTCTTGGAAGGGCAAGCAAAGATGACCCAAGTACTTCAGCCCCTGACACCTTTGCAGGAGACTCTGGTAGAGTCCCTTGTGCCTGGCTTCAGCCTGGACCAGTCTTAGCTATTGCGGCCACTCAGGGAATGAGCCAGTGGATAGGAGATCTCTCTCTCTCTCTCTCTCTCTCTCTGTCTCTATCTCTGATTCTCTCTCACTGCCTTTCAAATAAATAAATCTTTTAAAAATATAATAATATGCCTTATATTTTTCTTCCAGAAGGAAACAGATACATAGATCTATACAGTTTCCTAAAATGCTTTTATTTTTTGTTATTTGCCCATTAGCAATTACTGCTATTTTCCAACTTTCCCCCAAAATCACTTTCAGCAGTCCTGTAATTATATTCCATAGTTCTTCACTGCTGTTGGACAGACTTAGCTCTGATTTGATCTCCCCCATCTAACTTTGGGACTTAAATTTTCGGGCTATTTTGTGGCTACCATTTTTCTATCCTTTATGGATAAAGGTAATTCTCCTAAAGATAATAGAAGATTTTCATATTGAAATTTAACCACCACCACACTGGGTAAGTAATCAAAAATAGCAGAACTAGTTGGACTTGAAATAGCTACAGTGTTTCTAAGGGAAGTTATCTTCGGTTTGAATTAGAAGCCCTAGTTCTTGTCCAAGCCAGGTAGGTATCTGAGCAGAACTTCAAAATAAGCTTTACTCTCAAATGATTTTTTTCAGTTGAAACTTTGGATATATTTATTTTTATTAAGAAACGCTTCAAATCAGGTAGCACATTGCTTAGCAAAACTCAATCAAAAAACAAAAAATAACTTTTATAACACAGACTAGAAATAAAACACTGATTGCATCAATCTGACTTTTTTCAAGGCTACATTTACATTTTCCAAGAGTGATTTCAAATTAAATCCATTTTAACTTGTATATCAACAAAGATCCATCACTCATCTATTTCTTGGTTATAAAAATAATACAATGTAGGTTATTTTTTTTTAATTTGACAGGTAGAGTTATAGACAGTGAGAGAGAGACAGAGAAAGGTCTTCCTTCCATTGGTTCACCCCCAAAATGGCCACTACAGCGGGTGCTGCACCCATCCGAAGCCAGGAGCCAGGTGCTTCTTCCTGGTCTCCCATGCAGGAGCAAGGGCCCAAGCACTTGAGCCATCCTCCACTGCCTTCCTGGTCCACAGCAGAGAGCTGGACTGGAAGAGGAGCAACCGGGACTAGAACCTGATGCCCATATGGGATGCCAGCACCATAGGTGGAGGATTAACCGAGTGAGCCACGGCGCCAGCCCCAATGTAGCTTATTTGTATGTGTTGAGGGGATATCAAATTCTGTAGCATTCTCCTTACATTAAAAAAAAGTCATTTGAGGCTGGTGTTGTGGTACAGTGGGTTAAGCTGCCACTGCAATGCTGGCATCCCATATGGGCACCAGTTTGAGTCCTGGCTCCTCCATTTACAATCCAGCTTCCTGCTAATGCACCTGGGAAAGTAGTGAAAGATGGTCCAACTTCTTGGACCCCTGTACCTATGTGGGAGACCCAGATAATGCTTCCTGGCCCAGCCTGGGCTGTTGCAGCCATGTGGGGAGTGAATAAGTGGATGGAAGAGCTCTCTCTCTCTTCCTCTATCTTTCCCTCTCTCTCTAACTCTACTTTCAAATAAATAAAATAAATCTTAAAAAAAAAGAAAAAACTCTATTTAATCTGTACTTGACATTCGTTTTTCTGCTCCAATTCACCAGTTAAAACAGCTGCAAGTATGCAGCCAACGGATTCAGAGCTATGAATATCAACAGCAACACCTCACATCCTCTTGTCGCTCTGGAGAGCACTCCTCTCTTAGGAGTTTCCACTCACACACACTGGCAAAGTGACAAACTAACATAGGCACTACTTACACATTATTATAGGTTGAAAGGGGTTTTTTGTTTTTTCTTTTGGTATTAAGAATACTCCATGGGGGCCGGCGCTGTGGCACAGCCAGTTAACGTCCTGGCCTGAAGCACCAGCATCCCATATAGGTGCTGGTTCGAGACCCGGCTGCTGCACTTCCGATCCAGCTCTCTGCTGTGGCCTGGGAAAGAAGTAGAAGATAGCCCAAGTCCTTGGGCCCCAGCACCCATGTGGGAGACCCCGAGGAGGTTCCTGGCTCCTGGCTTCAGATCAGTACAGCTCCGGCCATTCTGGCCATTTGGGGAGTGAACCAGCGGATGGAATACCTCTCTCTGCCTCTCCTCTCTCTGTGTAACTCTGTCTTTCAAATAAATAAATCTTTAATAATAATAATAAAAAAGAATACTCCATGATAGCTAGTCCAGCTAAGTCAATTTTATTCATTGATTCACTCAATCAATGAACAAACATGTAGTGTGCCAGTTATGTGCCACACCGTGTGCTGGGTTCTGCACAAAAATCCAACATGATTTCTGACCTGACTGACGGCATGTTCTAACAGCCGGATATCAAGTATTTAAAAAAACAATTCTCTCCAGGAGATACAGACTTTGCACAAGTAACACCATTGCTAATAACCCAACACACCTTACCATTTGACATTACTCCCTAAATGGTCCGGTCCATTTGCCCAACTAAATAGCTAGTCACAGTTGTGATCCATGAAAAAAGATCCCAGAAACAAAAGCCTTAATTTCATGAATGATAGGTGCACACCAAATACACCTCTCAGGCTACAGACAGCTGACACAGCAAACCAGCAGGTATTCACTAGAGTACTTTTTATTTTTCTGCAAGCCCTATCATTAATTTATGTATTTCTTCTAACTTTCAAAACTTGATATAAAATTCTCCTTATGGAGTGTCATTCGGCCTAGTACTGAGATGCCTGTGTCCCATATCAGAGTACCTGGGTTTAACCCACGCTCCAGCTCCTGACTCCAGTTTTGCAGCAATGTAGAACCTGGGGGGACAGTGGTACTGGTTCCTGAGACCCATGTGAGTGGCTCCCTCCCCTACCCAGAAGTATCAGGTACTTTTGAACTGAACCAGTGGATGTGAATGCTTTCTCTCTCGCTCTCCCTCTCCCTCCCTCCTCCTCCACCTTTCAAATAAAAAAATAAATAAATAAATGAAAACTCTCCTTGTTTTGTAGTAGAAACATATTGGTGATTTGGGTTCTTCCTTTTGTAACTTTTCATTTACAAAAAACAACTCAGATGTGGCAACATTCTGACTCCTGGAAGGTATTCCATGACTCTATAGCACAAAATGAAACAAACAACATTGAAGTGCTCCCCTAAAAAAAGGTCAATAAAAGTAATTTTTGAAATGTTTATTAGGGCCAAAGAAAATGTGAGAAAGCAAGTGAGCACTTAACATTTGTAGCCTAAACCCTATCTGGGTGCTGATGTGGGAAGGTGTTAGGACAAGGGACATAAAATATACTTGGCTCCTCTTTTTTCTTCCCTAATCAAAACCATCAGGGCATGCATCTTTCAAACCACATAAAACTAAATTTAATTGTTTATTTTCCTTCTTTCTTGATCTTGCTTCATGTTGGAAAAAATACTTAACAAGGAGAGAGAGAAGGGGCAAGCCCCTTTGGACTGTGAGCAAAAGCAATTTTCAGGCAAATACAGATTTTATAAAAACTGGTGACTACAGCTGATTAGAAAAGCTATAGGCTGCCCAAGGCTTGAATTGGAAGATACATGAAGTAATAAGCTCTGCATGCCTTGAAAAGTGAAAAGGGAAAAGAGAAAATTTTAATGTATCACAAATCCTGTGAAAAGTGTGGCACCAGTGGGATTTTCATTTACATTCCATTTTTGTTCTTATGGGTTTTTTCCCCTATAAGGTTGAAATCCAGAAAATAATAGCTCTGGGTTTTATATTTCACATTTTTAAAGGACAAAAGTTGGGCTTTTTCAAAAGGGAAGGCACACTAAGATTTGTTTAATTAATACTTTAAATTACAACTTAAAGAAGCCAAGAAGCAAAGATTTCAATTTTTGCAATTTGTCCAAATTAAATTAACTCACAAAAAGAGTCAGATGATAGTAATACCAATCTTTCATCTTAAAGAGATACTTAAATGCAGATTGTAAGCTGCTGGTTATGTCAAAAGGTAGATATCAAACATTTTAAATTACAAAATTTCAATAAACTTCTGGAAATGTTTTAATTACTGATTTTACTCCAAGAGTTGGTTTTGCATTCTTTGTAGACCAATGCGTTTTTAAAATACCATTTGATTTTAAAAATTAGGGAGAAAAGATAAGCAAAAATGAAATTTGGAAGAATTCTTTCATAGTTTCATTTCTGACCTTGAGGTGGAAAGTGAAGGAGAGTTGGAGCTCTCCTACTTAAGACAGTGGCTAAATTCACACAGTATTTAATATAATGAGGCATTTCTATATTCTTTAATATGACAGTATTAAGCATTATGGATTGCACCTTGCCTCATTCCCTAGAGTTTAGCTGAAGGTCATTCCTGGTTTTAGAGATTAAAATCTAGGCAAGCTAACCTCTGCTGTAGGGGGAAAGTTGCTGTGGGCATTTTAAAGTCTGGAAGGAAAGAATTCCACACTAATCTCCTTAACAGTATCTTTTGGCCATAAGAGTAAATCTCATGTACTACTTCCTGAACGACTGACCACATCAACCATTAGACTGAAAAATTAATGTCTCATATTGTGGTCACTTGGATTCAACATGTAGATTTATGCAGAGTGACATGTAAATTACAGTGCTTAGTATATATTTGAAAATCTAATTATAATATATGTTATTCTAGCCTAGCAATAAGAGGGAAAAGCTATTAAGTAGACCTCCTTTGGTATGCATAACCAAATTTCTGCCCCAGAATGCATCCATAGAGTTCAATTATTTCCTGGTAATTTTATTTTTGATCATTTTTTTTTTTTTTTGGTTATAGGTGGTAGCAAAATTGTGGATGTGAATTTGGGAATGTACTTTGTATAAGTCCTCTTTTTTATCTCTCCAAAGGTTTTTCCTAAGGATCCTGTTAATATAATACATCCAAAATCGATTTACATTTTCCTTTCTCCGTGAGTCTTCCTTTACCAACACTACCTAAAGGTCCATCCCAATTATTCCGGACCACAATGACATGTTTGTTTTCATCAGAGTACTTTGTGTGTTCAGCTCATCTGAAATCCAGAGGATAGGAGTCTGACATAGTGGTTTAGATACCATCTCCTACACAGAATGGACGGCTTGGGTTCAAACCCCACTTCCAGCTCCCAACTTCAGTTTCCTATTACCACAGGCCCAGGAAAAAAGCAAGAGATGCCTCAAGTAATTGAGTTCCTGCCACTCACATGAGAAACATGATTGAGTTCTGTGCTCTCACCTTCTGCCTCCGCTCACTCCTGGCCATGGAAGGATTTAGAGGGTGCAACAGAGTGTACACTCCCAAATGAATAAATAATTCTAAACTATCCTAAATATGAGTTGCATCATCTCTCCCCTGGCTACCAACCTGATGCATCTTGTCTTCCACCATTTTGCCCCTTGCTCACTTTTTCACACTTGACTTCCTTGATGTTCCCAGGATGCACACACGAGTGTGCATCTACATCCTGAACACATTTCCCCAAGTATCTTTAAAGTTTCCTTCCTCACTTAGGATGGCTTTCCCTGACTCATAAATCTAAAACAGCAGCACCCATCACTCTGTTTTATCCAGTTTTATTTCTTGTCCCTAACACTAATAGTTACGTATGTATACATATTTGCATGTGTGCACATATATATATATATATATATATTTGTATGACTTAACTTATGTGATTAAAGCAAAACTTGGTGTAAGTAACACTTATTTGTTAAATTAAGTAATTCCTTCTTAATTACCTCTCTCTACCACTAGACTGTTACAGACCATAAAAGCAGAAACTTTGTTCATGGTATTTCCATAGCATCTTTTAAATAGTAGGTGATAAACAGATATTGAATGAATTTTTTATGTGGGTGTAGGAGTTCTTTAGTCTCTTTCCCTTAGTGGGCTGTAATTACCACAAAAAACAGACTTATGTCTGTTGAGTGCTTCAATGTATACTGATTCCACAGCAGGGTCCAGTTTATGAAAAATGTAATTTGAAATCCATCCACAGCTTATTGATAATACACACTTGCTACAAATTGTGAAACAAGCACTCAAGAAGTAGAGGACAAGGGTGAACAGGAACCTACTCTGGCCAAAGCCACCCAGGGATCCCCACACGGTTAACGTGACGTTTTCATGGGTGGATGGAAGAGTTCAGTACAGATAGAGGGTCATGAGAGTCTGAATTCACCCTGAGGGTTATTTCAGGGTTCAACCTGACCCTTGAAATAAATTACTTCCCGAAGACCCAAGAAGCCAGGTGCATACTTCTAAGGTTTATAAGTTCACAGTGTATGCCATCTGAATTCGGGGAGAGGTAAATCTCTGGACAATGATGCCACTAATATAGTGACTTTGAAACCATCTCATTACTTCTGTCATGTTTTTCATCTTTAAAATGAAGACACTAGAAAAGAGCTAGCAACCCTAGAATTGTGGCGTATGGACTTAGATTCCCTGAGATGCCTTTGGAAAGCTTTGCCAAGCATCTTTCTTCCTTCCTCTCCTTTGCTCATCTTCCCAGCATTCTTCTTGGTTAAAAACCACACTGTTGGCAAGCAGTGTCTGGGTAGAAACTCATCATGTGTATAGGGTAAAGGGAGGTTAAGCTCCAAGGGCCCGTGTTATCACGTTCATCTTTTCCAGGACCAAAACTATGAAACTATGAACTGTGCTTCAGTTCACTAGTAAGGCCCTGCATT
The DNA here is from genome assembly GCF_033115175.1 of Lepus europaeus. Taxonomy (NCBI): domain Eukaryota; kingdom Metazoa; phylum Chordata; class Mammalia; order Lagomorpha; family Leporidae; genus Lepus; species Lepus europaeus. Next base: position 39,745,761 of record NC_084836.1, on the reverse strand, counting down.
TTAACATTGCTTAAGTTACTGCTTTCCTTAGCTTACACTACCTTACAGCAATTTCTGATTTTATCATTAGGGACTGTGACAGATACTGAGAATTCAAAATGAATTTGCAAATGGGCACCATGGTATGGTGAAGTGGGATAAGCCACCACTTGCCACTCCAGCACGTCAGACTGGAATGCCAGTTTTCATCCAGCTTCCTGCAAAGGCACTTGGAAAGGCAGGAGAAGATGGCCAAGAACTTAGACCACTGTCACCCGTTTGGAAGACCTAAATGGACTTCCTGGTTCCTGGCTTCAGCCTGGCCCAGTTCCTGCTATTGCAGGCTATTTGGGGAGTGAGCCAGCAGGTGGATGATCTCTCTCTCTCCCCCTCTCTGGTACTCTGCCTCTCAAATAATAAATAAGTCTTTTTAGAAAAAAAAATGATCTTTTCCTCAAGGAGCTCCAGTCAATGGGAGATAAATGCAGTCCAATGGGAGGCAAACTCAATAGAATGTGAAAAGAGCTTTGAAGAGGCCAGAGCAGTGGGTAAATTTAGAACCCATCAAAGGCTAGCAAAAGTGGCCCAGGAGAGGGGTGATCTGGAAAATCTCCCAGTAGATAACCAAAAACTGTGTCTTAACGTCAGTTAACTGAATTGTCCACTGCTAAATCTGCACTGTCAGAATCATCTAATCTGAAGTCCTGATGTGGCACAGAAGAAAAGTGATGTCCACAGAGTTTAGCTGGCTCATACGAAGTGAATACGAAAGTGGCGGCTAGGATGCAGAGAAATACTGATACAGAGAAATACTCTTTAAAAGACATCCTTCTTGGGGCCGGCACTGTGACTCAGTGGGTTAACGCCCTGGCCTGAAATGCCGGCATCCCATATAGGCGCCGGTTGTAGTCCCGGCTGCTCCACTTCTGATCCAGCTCTCTGCTATGGCCTGGGAAAGCAGCAGAGGATGGTTCAAGTCCTTGGGCCCCTGCACCCGTGTAGGAGACCGGGAAGAAGCTCCTGGCTCCTGGCTTCGGATCGGAGCAGCTCTGGCCGTTGCAGCCAGTTGGAGAGTGAACCATCAGACGGAAGACCTCTCTCTCTGCCTTTCAAATAAATAAATAAATCTTTTAAAAAAATAAAGATATCCCTCTTTTTAAGGAAATATTTTAGAAATCCTTCTTATAAGCTTAATGATTAAATATCATCATTTCAATAAGATGGAAAATGTTTATAGGTAGACTTCATATGCAGCAGTGTCTAGATTGCAGCCTGCATGAGCTGCTGGGGAACTTATTCAAACTCGTCTTTTCTGCTTGCCTCCGGAGCTACTGCATGGACAACCACACGGAGGACAGGCACAGTGGAGAATCAATCTTGAGGCGGCAGGGTAGTAGGTTAAGCCCGCACTGTGGCTGCATCGCATACCCCAGGGACGGGTCCTGCGCTTCCCATCAGCCTGCAGTGGATGCATCCTGGGAGGCAGCTGATGTACCCACAGGCACTGGGGACCCTGTTACCCACATGAGAGACTTGGATGGAGATGGGGGCTCCGGGATTCAGCCAGGCTCAGCCTTGGCTGTTGCAGGCATTTGGGAAGTAAAGCACAGAATGGAAGACCTCTCTGCCTCTCTCTGGACTTTAAATTAAAATGAATAAACAAATGTATTTTTTAAAGAGTAAATTTAATGAGTATCTCCTCTTAACAACTGGCTGAGGCATCCTAGGGTTAAGGTAAAACCCCAAAAGTGTAATAACATTATTAGCAGTAGTAGTAGGCATAGTATATAAAATTACTCAGGAATGCAATATTCTTGGAGGTTTCGCTCCTACCATCATCGTTTGACTTGGGATATTTAGTGACTGTGATTTTCATAATGGGACAATGTAACAGCTCATCACATTACCACAGAAGTACTTGGGAAATCCATAGTTTCTAATAGCTTCCCATCTGTTGGGCTCTTAGTGGCGATGGATTTATCCTGCTTAGTGCAGCTGCTGATATTGGGGGTGAAATCGTGGATTATACAATAGATTTCTGAGCTCTTTAACTACAGTTGCATGTTTGCTGGTTTGCCAATCAACGTCTCCTAATATAAAATCAATCATGCTGTTATTTTGCAACTCTTACCTAAGTAAGGTTACCATGGGTTCACACAACATCTGTTCTCGCACCGAGAGAGAGTTAAAAGTCAAGTACCGTCTCTCCAAACTAAAAACCTCAAACTCACAGCAGGATGCCTTTTTTTTTTCCTTGCCCCAGCGTCCAGTTTAATCCGCCAACAAGAACATTTTCAGAGATACATTGGACTAAAACATCTTTCCCCAGAGCACACCATTTCCAAATGGCCGCCCAGGGTCCTAAGTCCGGCCGCTGCGGTCGGGGACTAGCGGGTGCCCTCCTCTGCAGAGCCATGGGATTCAAGCGCCCTCACAACCGGACAGTGAAGCCAGACAGGAAGCCCGACCACCCCAGGCACAGGTACAGCCCCGCTCTGGTGCATCACCGAGGCCGGCCGTCACCGCCCCAGGATAGAGTCCCCGGGCTCGGGGAGCCGGGCGGCGGGGGTCCTGGGGAACCCGCACTGTTTTTCCGTTCAAGTCGGAGGGCAGCAGCCACAGGGTCGCGGGTCACAAGTTGAATTTTAATCCACCCTGCGCTTCGTACCCGCGCTTTCCGCAGCACGGGCACCGCGGTGACAACCTGGCTGGGAGAGAACCAGCTTGGCTGGGGTTGGGAGACGCGGAAGAGTTGCTACCGACCGGGCGCTGTCAGCGGCCGGAGCAGGGCGACCCCCGCCGCGGTGGCCACGCGAAGCCAGGGAGAGCCGGGCTCGGCGGCGCGGTGCCCCCGGCCCGGGCACAGCTCCAGCGCTCCGCGCTGCCCTTTCGGCAGAGGGCAGCTCCCCGCCGTGGCAGCCTGCGCCCGGCTACCCCCGGGGAGCGCCCGGGCAGCCGCCAGGACACCCTCGCCCTCCGGCGCCCGGACAAACTTCCTTCCTCCCGAGTCCGCCGGCCGCGCAGGCTGGCAGGCGGCCCCGTGGCCACCTCGTCTCCGGCCAGCCGGGAGAGCCGCCTCTGCCCCCTCTCCTACCCCGCGCATCCGCTCCAACAAAGCCGCCGGCCGGGGCTCGACCCGGCCAGGGGCCTGGCGGGGGGACTTGACAGCGGCAGAGGGGGAGGCGGAGGGGGCGCAGGGGCCTGGCGGAGCGAGCCGCTCCCTTACCTCTGTCCAGAGTGAGCGGCTGGACCACTGTCAATGTCGCCATGTCTGCCGTGGGAGCCGAAGTGACGCTCGGCTTCAGCATCAGCAACCGCTTGTAGTGAGAAAAAGAGGAGGAGATTGGGGGCGGGGGTGGAGAGGGAAGACGGAAAGGAGGGGGCGGAGGGGGGAGGAAGGAAGGTGGCGGTGGAGGCGAAGAAAGCTTGGGTGGGTTGGTGGCCAGATGGAGACGCAAGTGTTCCGCGCAGCGGCGGAGCCTCCGACGCGGCGCGGCGCGGCGCGGCGCGGAGCAGGTACCCGAGAGCGCCTGCCTGGCCGGGCTCCGCGGAGGAAGGCTTTGCCCTAGAACTTTGCTATGCCGCCCCCGGGAGCGCTGGGTGGGTGCAGCTGGCGCCTTGCTCTCTTTCAACTTTCCACCCAGATAAAATGGTCGGAGCAAGGGAGGAGAGCGGGCGGGCGGGCAGGCGGGAAGAGAGGGGATTTGGGGGAGGGAGGTGGGCAGGCGAGATTTTTTTTCAGATGTAGAGAAATTGTCGAGCCAGTCATCTCATCCCCTTCTGGTGTTGGGCTCAATGACATAGTTGCTGTTAATTTCTGTTGAAGTTGTTTTTTTTTTTTTTGGAATGTTGACTTATAACAGTATACGAGATAACTGACATAAAGCCAGGGTTCCATCCGTAGGTACGTTTATCGGGGACCTGGGTGTAAATTTATTAGAGGTTACTTAACCTTTGAAATCAAACCAATTAAAATATTTTAAATAATAAAAAAAAAAAGATCAGTTCCTATAATGAAGTTTATGGGACATGGACCTAGCACTTTTTCTCACTGCCGTATAACCAGTTGTTATCCAAAGGTGGTACTGATTAATTAACACAGGTGCCAGAAATGGAGCTAGGGGTGGTACTACCATGGGCCAGGCCCTGATTTGGGGGCGTGGTAGAGCCTGCCTTCCTGAAGCCTGAGCTTTGGTAGGAGATGTTGTTGAAAAGGCTCACTTGGGAGTCAGTTGAGCAGGATTCTGTTGCTCCCCCTTTGCGCCAGGAGACGGACTGCTTTCACTGGCTTGCACAGTAAGGACTGATTTCCTGATCATAAAATTAAGAAGCACAGAGAAACCTTCTATGGGCAGAGTGGGCGTGACTGTGGGTGCAGGACTGGTAATGACAAAGCTATCTCCATCCCCTTCCCTGTGACACAGCTGAAGTGTTTGGACTAGCAATAAACTCTTAAAGGCAGACACTGCTTTGCAGCAAAATATTTGCATATAATCGATGCCATTTTCTTCTAATTACATATGGATGATTTCTGAAGGTCTTTTCTATCCTAGGGTCTTACAACTGAAAAACAAAAGTACCATTTCACCAACAATGACAAGGTTAGAGATGACTGGCCATACACACACTTAGCAGAGCCCTAAAGACACATGAAAATAGTTCAGTATGTGTTCATTTCGTGTTTTTAAAAGAACTCTGATCTCGAAATTCAAGACTTGCTTAAGTGCCCTTCAGCTGTCACATAATCCCTCACGTTCCTCATTCGTCAAAAAAGGGACATGAGGACACTGATCACGCAGAGGGAGTTAATTCTGTCCTGCAGCCCCACTCACTGTTCTGAGTGTCTCCTTGGATCATACATGTGAATGTGCTTTGAACACAGTAAAGAATAGGCACTTTGATTCAGATAAGCGTTCATCCCACCCGGGCTGTGGCGAGCACTGTGTTGGGGCCTGGTTGTGAAAGCGTGGTGAGATAGGGCCCTCTCTGGACTTTGCTCAGTCCCTGTTGGGAGACAAATTCTGAGCAAGTCATGAAAATCTGTGCGGTTCATGCTCTCTGCGCGGTAGAAGGGAAGTGTTGTGGGAGCCAGAGGAGGAGGAAACAGCTCTGGTTGGTGATCATTATTCACATCCCTGGAATTAAGCAACACAGTAAAGTGGAATTGTGTTCAGTGATATCCGAGTGTGTTCCAGGGTTTTGCACAAAGACCAAATGTCATTCCACAATTAAGGATGAAGCAGTTATACAAATCCCTTGGTCACTAATGTAGGTCTTTAAACAACATACTTAGTTAGAAATATGGATTTGAGTAGCTTGATTCATACAGTTAAAAGTCATCATTCTACCTGTTTTCAACACAAATCCCAGATTGTCAAGTTGATGAAGGTAGCATTTTTATATTTGGGTTTCCTGGACTTGCGCCACGAGCTCCCTAATGGGAAACTTGCTCCATCATTCTTTTATGATGACTCTGTGTAGCTTTTTCTTTGGGATGAAAAGGGAAAGAAAAAGGAAATGCAAATCACCCTATTTTCATCACTTATTATTTCTAATAGTGGCAAGTCGATGCATACACGGGTATAGAGAATGAATAATAATTCATTATCTGGTAGAATTTTTTAATAAAGTATGAATACTGTCTCTCCAATAATAGTAGTGAATTTATTTTAGAAACCTGCAGAGCTACAGGAAAGTCTCCTTCAACTCTTGCTTGTGTGGGTATGCCCAGGCTCAGGTCTCATGAGTAATTGCCTCATCACTCCCTGACCAACCACAGTGTTCATCAAGGTCAGGATCCTTGACCTATTTACAAGCTAGTTGTTCTGTTGTGTGTTAATCAGAGAATTGTTAAAACATCCTTAATTATACTTTTATCTCAGCTATCTGGTTACATAATCATCACATTCTTCCATTAAATGGCATACAGTATTTTAGTTCAGTGGTAATATATTTCAAATGTAATTAATTTGTTCAATAAGTACATATTGAACACTTTATACGTGCCAGGCTTAATGCTATGTTGGTCTCTCTCTTCCTCTCTTTCCAGCCCCCAAATGTCAGTATTCCTATCCCATTTTGGAGATAAGTAAAGCTACAGCTTAGGCTTAAAAATAGTGGCATTTGAGTACAAGAGTCTCCATGATTTCCACTAAGAAACACCACACTTCACCCAATTTTATTGAAGATTTTGCTATTTCAGTCTTTAATTTCAGAGTTCCGTGTGTGTGTGTGTGGCCTCTCCTTTTTTTTGTTGTTGTGCTTGAGATATTCTTAAGAGAAATGCATGAAGGTAAGTTAGGTCAAATGACAAAAGAACTATAATACTGCTTCCATTCTGTACAAATATAGGTTAATGTGAAAACAACTGCACACTTTGTGAAATATAAAATTTGTTCTTGTTAGAAAATTCAAGCTACATTGGGGTCTGATTCACTTAATTGAATCTTAAATTATATGACAAAATCAAGAAGGAGGTTTGCATAAAGCATTAGCATACCAAGAAAATGTGTTTAGTTAGATTATAAATGAAGTATAATAAAGCACAATTTTGTATAAGAAGTCAACACCTTCCAACAGGAATTCTTTCAGCCCGAGTGTTAGAAATTATTTTTGACTGATTTAAGATAACACATTAATGTTCTTAATCACACAGTTTTGTCAAAATGGAACAAGATTAAGATGAAGCGTCAATCTACACGTTGGAACATAAATGTTTACATTGTTTTAAAAACATCATCTTAAGTAGACCTTCTTACCTAAAATCAGTCTTGATAGTACTTATTAGTCTAGTCTGCAGATACTTGCCATACTCACCATACGGAAAGTACTGTTCTAGGCACTGGGACAGTGCAGTGAGTAAGAGAGAGTTCCTGATCTCATGTGGCTTATGTTCTACAAGGCAGAGAATGACAGTAAAAAAAAAAAGGACCTAAACAGGAAGTGACAAAGTACTGTGCAAAGAATTGGCAAAATGATCACTGAACTAGGTCTACAATAACATCAAGATCACCAAACACAATACTATTCCAGGGAGCAGGAGAACAAAGCCTGGATGGTGACTGGCATGTTGTGGCTCTGGGTAAACTCTATAGTTCAGTATAAAGAAAAAACAGGGCACAGGTGTTTGGCACAGTGATTAAGACAGCTTGGGCTGCCTAATTCCGAATCATGTTGCCTGGGTTTGGGTCCTGGCTCTACTTCCTATTCCAGCATCTTGAACCCTGGGTGCCAATAGGTGATGGCTGAAGTACTTGGGTCCCTGCAACCCCTGTGGGAGCCCCAGGTTGAGTCCCAGGCTCCTGACTTAAGCCTGGCCCAGCACTGGCCATAGCAGGCATTCAGGGAGTGAACTGTTGGACTTGATCTCTCAATCTCTCTCTCTCCCCCCCACCCCCCCGCCTTCTTCTCCCTCCCCCCTCTCCTCCTCTTCACCTTTCAAATAAATAAAATTTTAGAAGAACATAAAAAGGAAAAAACCAGCCTAAAGAGAACCATTGAGAGTCTGTAATGTCATTAACAGAAATATAATGAAGCCCTCATAAATTACTTTGTGCCTATCAGACAATAAAATGCACAAATACAATCTGCACTAAGAAAAAAATTTGTGCTGCGGCGTGTACATTAAAATTACTAACATCAGAATGAAATGAAGAGTTACTAATTCAGAGCTGGATGTTAGAAAATTAAAGATGAAATGAAAATATTAAAAGTCAATTCTAATTATATTTCATTGCCTTCAAAAGAAATAAAAAAGAACTTATGGAAGAGGAAATCTGAAATTTGAATAATCATCCCACAGTTGCAGAGTTTTATTTACATTATCTTACATTACCAGTTATCATACAAATCATGAATATAATAATTAATTTTTACTCTGATTCTGTCATGGGCAATAACACACATAATTCCTAAGTGCAAAACCTTTCTGGTTCTAAGATGCTTAATTTATGCCTATTTGATTCATAGACTCTAAGTGATATTTTTGTTTTATTTTGAAATGAATATTTTTCTATTTTCACAGCTGGGAGTTATTATTGATCTTTTGATAGTGATTTTAAAGAAAGATTATGATTTGTTTCTTTGTACATCTTTAGATCATATTTATGTCTTAAGATTACCAAAGAAATACAAGGGATAAAAGACAAATTAATTTTTTAAGATGACATGCAAGTAATGCTCAGGAAATGTTTTCATAGGTGGTGATGCCTCCAACCTTGGTGTACTGAAGCTTGTTCACAAAGTTGTGTGAGATCCGGTTATGGGCATCTTGTCTCAACATTATTGTCACTGACTTTACAATGGTGTCTTCGTGTTGACCTTCATGGGCGTATTTACACCAGGGAGATGTGCAAATGCTGTATTGAAGGTTTTCTGTTTTCTTCTCAAAAGTCAGTTAAACAATGATGAGTGCAGTCCACAGTCCAGAAAAAAGTTGGGAAGTTGTGATGATATACGCAGGAGGGAAGGAGTAATTCTGAGAAAAAAATTAAATTGTATTGGATAGAAAAAATTTTAAAATCACCAATTTGTACCATACAGATTAGGACACTGGACCTAGGGAGGCCTCAGAATTAGAAGATATATTATTTTTGAGAAGTTTATAAAATAACCAGATATGAATTAAATACCTTAAATTAATTATAAAGTGATATCAACAAAAATATTACAAATTTTTATGTGTTAAAGGCATCCAGGAAAAAAAAGAAACTCTGGATCCTGAAGGATTCTTGAAGGCAGTTTACACTGTCTTTCCTAAGAAACTTGAACTTCTTTTGTATGTATATGAGGGTACTTAACAAAGTTCCTGGAGGGGATAGGTGTTTGGTCTGCTGGTAGGACTCTCACATCCCATATCAGAGTACTGGGTTCAAAACCAAGCTCTAGATCTGGACTACAGCTTTGTGCTAAAAGAGACCCTGGAGCACAGTGGGGATGACTCAGGTAATTAGGTTCCTGCCCTCCACGTGGGAAACCTGGATTGAGTTTCTGGTTGCTGGCTTTGACCTTGGCTCAACCTCTGCTATTATGGACATTTGAGGAGTGAATTGGCAGATGGGAGTGCTCTCTCTCTATCTCTTTCTCTCTCTCTCTCTCTCTCTCTCTCTCTCTCTCTCTCTCTCTCTGTTTTTCTCTCCTCCTATTTCCCTCTCCCTGTCTCAAATAAATGAATAAGTACCGTTAAAAAGTTTTTGAAAAATGGAATTAAAATGTAAGTTTATTGAGGTATAGAAAGTATTGAGGTATAGAAAGAAGTTACACAGGGTCTTCAAAAAGTTCATGGGAAATCCATATTATGAAAAAAGCTATTTTCAAGAATGCATCAAAGTAAGCTTACTTTTAAATTCCCCCTTTCCATGTACTTTTTGAAGTACCCTTTGATGTACAATAAAATGCCTTACCTTTCAGCAGAAAGAGCCCTTTTAGTAATTTAGAACCAGAAGACTACTAACCAAGTAGACTAGCATCTTGTAAGGGATGTCATAGAAAAGTAGAGAAGAAGGGGTATGTGATTCTAAGGGCATGTGTACATTTCTAGGAAATCTTACCATAGTAAAAGCTAACTGTCACTTTGACCCTTAGAAAAGTGACTGGCCATGGTTAGGGCTTATTTTTTGGGAACTTTAGCTTAAATGACCTTTTGAAAACCACCTTGATTTTCTGCCTTCTATTTCATTGAACCTAGCTTAACCTACCCAGTAGTTGAAGTTCTCTCCAATTTTGGTATTATGGAATTAAGGACATTAGGGAGAAACAGACAAGAAGACCATCTTCGAATTGCTCCCAGATTCTTAGTACATAATCGAAGATACTAACAGAATTTAGTGTAAGGATGCCCGCAAGCATACCTGTCAGTAATTAGCCGGTTTAGAAGTTAACTGCACCATTAGCATGAGCAGCACATCCCAAAGAGAGCTCCAAACTCGAATTAGTTTTTATCCTGCAGTGCCCGAATTTAAAGAAAAATTTCTACAATTGTAATTAGTTCACATTGAAATATAGTCTTTCTGGGCTCAATTTGAAGCATCAAATACTCTTTTCTCAAAGCCTAGTGGAATTAAATTGTGCTTCTCTGAAGCTGGTTCTCACCCTGAGCGCTGCCATACCCGGCTTTTTGGTGCTGGATGAACTCTAACGCCCTTGCCCTGCAGCCAGACCTCTCTGTGCTTGTTGTCTGATGAGTCTGTGCAGTTATGCGAGGTGGATCTGCTTCCCAAGTGCAGTGTCGGGGAGAACAGTCCTCCTCCGAAGATTTCTTAATTTTACTTCTTGCTCAAAGCATTTTCTCACATAATAATCCCAATTATGACTTTGTTACGGCCTCTTAAGGATTTAGCCAGAATGGGAAAAAATTAAGCCAATTGAGGATGGTCTTGACTCGAATGAACATCTCAAGGTTCCTGTCACCTGGATTATTACATGGGTCAGTTGTGACAAAATAAGCTAAATAATTAAGTTTTTTGTGTACCTCAATTCAAAGTAATGCCATAACAGGGCAGGGAGTAAATAAATCTCTGCTCTTTTTATTCCTATTAGATAAGCAAAGAAACTCTTTTATTCAGTCTTTTATATATTTTTATATATTCTCTCTTTCAAAAAATTATTTGTTTTGAAGTTTTGCATGTAAGACTAGCCCATGACATATTATTCAGAGTATTGCAAAAGCCCGCTCACCACAAGTCCTCAACATTAACATGGAGTTTTTTATTTTTAGTATATGTGTGTGCATGTGTGTACATACATACATGTGTGTTCAGGCACTCACCTATTGTTTAAAAAATTCAAGCAGGATTATATTATCTTTGACATTTTGGCTTATTTTAGTAATATTTTATATTAATACATATAGACCTATATAATCTTAACTAATTCACAAAATTTCATTGGAATATGTCTTTAGGTGTACTTTTAGATTGTTTCTAGATTTTTGCTTTTCAAATTGTGCTACAAATGAGAATCCTTGTTTATATCTTTTTTTTTTTTTTTTTTTTTTTTTTTTGACAGGCAGAGTGGACAGTGAGAGAGAGACAGAGAGAAAGGTCTTCCTTTACCATTGGTTCACCCTCCAATGGCTGCCTGGGCCGGTGCGCTGCTGCCGGCGCATCACGCTGATCCAAAGCCAGGAGCCAGGTGCTTCTCCTGGTCTCCCATGCAGGTGCAGGGCCCAAGGACTCCCTGGCCACAGCAGAGAGCTGGCCTGGAAGAGGGGCAACCGGGATAGAATCCGGCACCCCAACCGCGACTAGAACCCGGTGTGCTGGCACCACAAGGTGGAGAATTAGCCTAGTGAGCTGCGGCGCTGGCCAATCATCTTTTTTTCTTTTAAATAAGATTGACTTATCTATTTCAGAGAGAGAAAGGCACATCTTTCATCAGTTAGTTCATTCTCCAAATGCCTACAATACCAGGGGCTGGGCTAGGCCAAAGCCAGGAGCCTGGACCTCCATTGCAGACTTCCATATGAGTGACAGGAACCAAGTACTGGGGCTGTGCTCTAGTACCTCCCAGGCACGTTAACAGGAAGCAGAATTGGAAATGTGAAGTGGCTGGGACTAGAACCAGGCACTCGGATATGGAACACAGGCATCCCAAGTGGCAGCATAACCTGCCATAAAGCCCTCCTCTATATCATCTTGATGAGCATCAATTCTGCTTAGTGATGCATTGTTCTTTTGTGTAATCCTGCATTAATGTGGCCCTTTTCAGTGTCATGCTTTCAAATTATAATTCCTGTGACCATCTTATTCCTGCTGCAATGTATGCATTTTCTTATAGGCTAGATGCTATCTCTTATCTATAGAAATACCATATTTAATTGAATTTCTAAAGTAATTTTATTTTTTAAAAAATAGCAAATTGCTATAGACTGATGACGATTTTCCTATATAAAATATGTGGATGTGCGCATTTAACCAAGCAGTGACTAGACTGGATGGCATGCTCATATCCTGTATTTGAAGTGCCTTGGTTTGAATCCTGATTCCACTGTCAATGCCATTTTCCTGCTAATATGTATCCTGGGAGACAGAAGATAATGGATCAAATAGTTGGATCCTTGCCATCCATGTGGGAAACTTGGATTGAGTTACTGGCTTCTACCTTTGGCCTGACCAAGCCCTGGACTCTAGGGTCATTTGGGGAATAGCCCAGTAGATGGGAGCTCTCTCTCTGTCTGCCTGTCTCTTTCTTCCTGTCTGCTTTCCTGTCAAGTAATGTAAGTACAGAAAAAAATTTGAAATAAAATATGTGATATTCTTTCATTCAATACCCTACTGGAGTTTTAGCCAGAGTAATTGAGCAAGAGAAGGAAATAAAAGGCATACAAATTGGAAGGTAGAAATTAAAATTATCTGTTTTTGTTTTTTTTTTTTTTTTTGACAGGCAGAGTGGATAGTGAGAGAGAGAGAGAGAAAGATCTTCCTTTTTGCCATTGGTTCACCCTCCAGATCCGAAGCCAGGAGCCAGGTGCTTCTCCTGGTCTCCCATGCGGGTGCAGGGCCCAAGCACTTGGGTCATCCTCCACTGCCTTCCCAGGCCATAGCAGAGAGCTGGCCTGGAAGAGGGGCAACTGGGATAGAATCCGGCGCCCCAACCAGGACTAGAACCCAGTGTGCCGGTGCCGCAAGGTGGAGGATTAGCCTGTTAAGCCACGGTGCCGGCAAAAATATCTATCTTTTTCAGAAGATATTATGCTGTATAAAAAATGCCTAAAGGCTCTACCAAAAGACTACTAGAACTGAAGTTATAGGACACAAAGTCAAAATATAAAACTCAATAGGCTTTTTATATACCAGTAATTGCTGAAGAAGAAATGAAAGAAATCTTCACAATAGCTATAGAAATAATAAAATACTTCAAAATAAATGTAACCAGTTAAATGAAAAAGCTCCATAATGAAAGTCACAAAACACTCATGAAAAGAATTGAAGAATACACACACACACACACACACTCACTTGCATACAAATGGAAAGACATTCTATGTGCATGGACTGAAAGAATCAATATTAAAATAGCTATAAGTACCAAAGTGATCCACAGATTTGGTGCAGTCCCCATCAAAATGCCAATGACATTCTTCACAGAAAAGCAATCCTAAAATTCATGTCAAACTCCAAAAGACCCAAGTAACCAAAGCAGTCTTGAACAAAAAGGACAAAGATGCAAGTATCATAATATTTGAATTAAAGACATAGTAGAGAACCGTAATAATCAAAGCAGTGTGGTATTGGGATAAAAACAGATACATAGATCAATGGAACAGAATATAGATCCCAAATATAAAGCTATACATCAACAGCCAAGTGATTCTTGGCAAAGCCTTCAAAAACATTCAGTGTAGAAAGGACTGCCTTTACAGTAAATGGTGTTAAGAAAACCAGACATCCATATGCAGAACATTATAATTTGACTCCTGTCTCTCATCTTATATAAAAATCAACTGAAAATAGATCAAAGGCCTACATATTATATTTGAGACTATGAACCTACTAGAATAAAACATAGGAGGAACATTTTAAGACACTGATATAGGCAATAAAGTGATTTCAGGGGCATGACCCTGAAGTCACAGGCAACATAAATGGAATTAGACAAATAATATATATAAAGCTTCTTGCTCCTACACAAATAAATCAACTAACAGTGAAGAGACAGTCTGCAGAAATGACAGAAAATATTTTCAAATTACTCATCTGACAAAGAATTGATTCCCAGAATATATAAGGAATTCAAATACCTCATCCTTAACAAAACAAATCTAATTTCTAAATGGGTGAATTATCTGAATAGACATTTATTAAAAGACGAAATATAAGTGGACAACAAATATATGGAAAAATGCTCAATGGTATTAGACATCATGGAAATGCAAACTAAAACCACAATGGATATCATCCCAACTCAGGTAGAATACCTATTGTTAAAAAGATAAAAATAACAGGCAGGCGCCGTGGCTCACTAGGCTAATCCTCCGCCTTGCGGCGCCGGCACACCGGGTTCTAGTCCCGGTCGGGGCACCGATCCTGTCCCGGTTGCCCCTCTTCCAGGCCAGCTCTCTGCTGTGGCCAGGGAGTGCAGTGGAGGATGGCCCAAGTGCTTGGGCCCTGCACCCCATGGGAGACCAGGATAAGCACCTGGCTCCTGCCATCGGATCAGCGCGGTGCGCCGGCCTCAGCGCGCTACCGCGGCGGCCATTGGAGGGTGAACCAACGGCAAAAGGAAGACCTTTCTCTCTGTCTCTCTCTCACTGTCCACTCTGCCTGTCCAAAAAAAAAAAAAAAAAAAAGATAAAAATAACAAATGCTGACCAGAGTGTGGGGGAAAAGGAACATTTTTAAACTGTCAGTGAGAATGCAAATTAACTATTATGGAAAACTGTAAAGAGATTCCTCAGAAAACTAAAAATTGGTCTAGCAGCTATGCCAGTTCTGAGCAAATGTCCAAAGAAAATGAAGTCAGCATATCAAAGAGAAAGCTGCACTTCATGCTTATTGCAGCACTATTCATTGTAGCCAAGTTTTGGACTCAATTTAGGTGATTACTGATGGATGAATGGATGAAGAAAGAAGATGTGGCATATATACACAATGAAATATTATTCAGCCATCAAGAAGAATGAAATCCTGTCATCTTCAGTAAAGTGGGTGGAATTAGAAAACATTATATTAGGTAAACTAAGCCAGGCACAGATAGACAGATACTATATGTTTTCTCTCCTCAGTGGAAACTAAAAAAGTAATAATAAAAATGTTTATCTGATTGTAGAGTAGTGATTATTAGAGCTTGGAAAGGGTGGTTGGAAAAAGGGGTAGAGAACGGTTGGATAATGGCTACCAAAATAGTTTTAGAGCAAAGGAATTAATGCTAGTGTTATACAGCACAGCGGAGTGACTGTAGCTCACGCTAACCTCATATCTATTTTACAAGGAATTTTGAAACAAGGGCTTGAAGTTCCCAAATTAAATGATAAGGAGATAGAAATGATAAGTGCCATAATTTTATCGGTACATGATGTATTAATGTCTTGAAATATCACACTGTACCCCTTAAATATGGTCAGTGATATATTAAAAGATGTACACAACCTTTGTAAAATGTGAAAAGAAAAAGCAATAAAAGAGGAAAATGTTAAAAGTAGATAAAGGTTTTTTTTTTTTTTAAGATTTATTTATTTAGTAGGCCAAGTTACAGAGAGAGGGAGGAAGAGGGGCAGTATAGAGAGATCTTTAATCAGGGGTTCACTCCCCAAATGGCCACAATGGCCAGGGCTGAGCCAGGTTAAAGCCAGGAGCCAAGACCTCCATGGGGTCTCCCACATTGAGTATCTGGGCCATCTTCCGCTGCTTTCCCAGGAGTGTTAGCAGGAAGCTGGATTGGCAGTGGAGCAACCAAGACACAAACCAACACCCATTTGGGATGCTGGCATTGCATATGGTGGTTTAACCCATTATGCCACAATGCCAGCCAGGATAAAAGGTTTTAAAAGTATCTTTTTTGACTATTGAAAAGTAGTTAACCAGCTAGCCAAATGAAAATTATATTTTTATTTCTCCTTGGCCAAAAAAATGGCAAAAATTATTTGTTTTTTAGCACCAAAATTTATTTTATTTTATTTATTTGACAGAGTTAGACAGTGAGAGAGAGAGACAGAAAGAAAGGTCTTCCTTCCATTGGTTCACCCCCAAAATGGCCGCTACAGCTGGCGCGCTGCACTGATCCAAAGCCTGGAGCCAGGTGCTTCCTCCTGGTCTCCCATGGGGTGCAGGGCCCCAAGCACTTGGGCCATCCTCCACTGCCTTCCCGGGCCACAGCAGAGAGCTGGACTGAAAGAGGAACAACCGGGACTAGAAGCAGTGCCCATGTGGGATGCCGGCGCCACAGGCAGAAGATTAAGCAAGTGAGCCACGATGCCAGTCCTGTAACACCAAAATTTAAAAAGGAACAATTTAAATATATGGTTCCATGCACTATTGAGCAATTCAGTAAGTCAAAGACGAATATCCTAACTTTCTGCGAGGATGCTTATATCTAAAGCAAGATAAAAATTGAAAGCCTAGATAAATTCACTTTTTTAAAGATGATGGATAAAATTATATTTCTTAAGCATAACATGAAGTATTGAAGAATACATACGTTGTGGATTATATATAAATCTGGCTAATAAATATCAGTATTAATTCACATACTTATTAGTTTAGTGGTGAGTACACCTTACCTGGGCCCTCCCTAGCATTTTTCTAGTGTACAGTAGGTTAACTATAGTCACCATGTCACATAATAGATCCACTTTTAGATATTTTATTGTTTTGTTCCCCTCAGATGAAATGATCAAGGACCACAGGAAAATGGATGCTTAATGTATTAATTCCCAAATAAAATGATACATTGATTCATTAATTGGGAGGCAATTCTAAAGTTGACAATGAGAAATGATACTTTCATTAAATTTTGATCACAGTAGTCCAAGGCATATTTATAAAGCTGGTGCATGCACTGCTCTCTGCTGGCCTCATCTTTATTACAACTGAATTTGTAGTCATGCAGGAACATGAACATCACCTATCTCAAGAGACGAGGAATGTTCTAATTTAAATTTCTGTTTGGTTTATAATGTAGGGATTTGTGTGTGTTTGCATACACATAAATATTCTTTTATCTATACACTGGTGTCATTTGTGAATTCTGCAAATGAGTCATTGACATAAACAATCAGATAATTGTGATAAGAAAATACAAAAATATTGATGTAGAGCAGGAATATAAAGCAGAACTCTTTTTCTGTTCAGTTTACCTTGTTCTCCTTGTCTCTGGAGAAGACAAGTGGAGGCATCCCAAGAACAAATGATAAGTAATGGATACATGGCAATTCATATGTGGATATGTGGCAATTCACAAGGGACAGTGACTACTCCCGTGGGCTCTTTCTTTCCTTCCAGTAACACTTCTATGCACCATCCCATAATCATTAAAAAAATCTCAGTGGTTCTCTTTCAAAGTTTGGAAGAAAATTTAATTATCAGTGATTATGAATATTATTTAATTCAAGAGGGATGGAGAGAGGGAGGGGAGCTAGGGAGAGAGAAAGAGATGCACTCTTTATTTACTCTCTAATTTTGTGTCACGTGACTACTATGTACCTTCACTGTGATAAACACTAAAAATTCAATTTTCAGGACCCTATTGAAATTATTACATAATTAAAATAGTTACAAGCACTATTCAGTAAAGTACATAATGCAGTAAGAGCCTATAACTGGTATGTAAATTAATTGGGGGATTTAGAGCAGATTTCTCTAGAGAGGGAATGTTTGAGGTATGATGTGGAAAATGAGTATTAGCTTTTAACAAAGCAGAGGTGAGAGCTATACAGAGTATTCCAAGATAAGGTGCCCGATGTGGAAGGCCCCTTAGGCATGAAGGTACTTGACCCTTTCAAAAAGCAGCAAAAAACGATGCCCATGACAACAGAAGACATATCCAGAGCATCCGGCTCTCTGAGGCAAAAGTGGTAGAACTTGAAAGCCACATTTGGGGCATTGGATTTCATTCCAAGAAAAATAGGATATTATTAAGAAGTCTCAAACAGAAGAATAAGTGAAATGCATATATACATATTTTAATTATGTGAATGCTATGGGACAATCATCGGGGTACAGTGAGCAGCTATAAATTAGAAGAGACTTTTTAATAAGCCATTCAGCAATCCAGGTGAAAGATTATTGTAGCTTGCACTAGGAAAATGGAACTGAAATTCAAGTGGACAGATCCTAGAAATGATTTCAGGATAACATTGACTGGTAATAGGTTGGATGGAAGTAGAAGTGTCAAAGGAGGTAAGATATGAAAAATGCCTCCTATGGTTCTGACATAAATGAGTGGATGAATGGTATTAAGGAATATTGAAGAAAGAAGTGTTTGGGAAGAAAAGAACATGAGTTTAATTTTTAATGTATCAAGTTTGATATGACTTTGAGATATAAAGATGGTTATGTCATAAGTGATGATGTATTTGTAGCTAAGAGAATTCTGAAATAGAGGTATGAACTTGAGAATCATTTGAATTGTAATTGAAATCACTAGAGTGGAAGAATGTACATTAAAAAAGCACTACAGAGGAATGTCTCAGATTAAACCCTGGGGAGAATCCTACTTTTAAAGTTCATATAAAGAAAGAGGGTAAAGGAAAGGAGAAACAAAAGGTAGAAGGAAAGTTAAGAGAGACTGAAATACACACAAAAAAAAGAGTATGCAAAAGAAACAGGCAATTGTGTCATAAGTGCTGCTGAGAGAATAACGGGAGCCATTAAATAAATCCACTGGATTTAGTGTGCGAAAGGTCATTGAAAGCAGATTGGGTGTAGAGGTAGAGGAGGAAGGCGGTTTGGAATAGGTTGTGTAGTGAGTGAGAGTCAATGAAATAGAAGCAGTGACATTTTGTGAGAAGATTGTGAAGGATAAAGAAAAAGATGGGGATTGGCTTTGTGACACAGCAGGTTAAGCCACTGTTTTCAACAAGGTTCAAATCCCAGCTGCTCCATGTCTGATGCAGCTACTTGCTGACGCATCTGGGAAGGCAGCAGATGATGGCCCCAAATACTTGGGCCCCTGCCACCCATGTGGGGAGGTTTGGATGGAGTTCCTGGATCCTGGCTTCAGCCTGACCAAGTTCTGACTGGCTCTTGGGGCCATTTGGGGAGTGAACTAGAGGATGGTAGATTCTCTCTCTCTCTCTCTACCCTCCCCTCTGTTGTTCTGCCTTTTGAATAAATAAATCTTTAAGAAAAGAGAAAAAGATGGGTTAATATATGTGTGAATGGGGTTTGTTTAAGGAGAGACTTCAGTATGTTTGGAAACTAGGTAGAAATAGCTAGCAGAGATGTAAGGTTGAAGATACAAGAGAAATAGTAATAGATATCAGATAGCCTCCAAGAAGATAGGTGGGAGTAAGGGAAATTTGAGCATAGATGGCAAGATAGGCCTTGGTAAAAGGAGAGCTCCTCTCTTGGAAGCCAAACATGGAAATATCGACATCATTGCTGTTGGGTTTGTAGCACTGTGAAGAGGTTGGTGGAGTTTCTGTTGGAGAGTTTCTGTGATCTCAATAAAGAAGGAAGCAAAGCCATATGCTGAGACTAAGTTGGGTCTGAGAAAGTAAAAAATATTGTGTACAATCCATAAAAATGAGTTGTGGTCCTGGTTTGGTCATTCGTTGAGGCATTTTCTTCCCCTGAGTTGACAGATAATGCCTAGGTCATGTAGGTTCATCCACTCCTGATCCCCTTAAGTGAAAACATATTCACTTTTAATGGTTTTTTGAATTGTTCCTTTTTATAGTCCTCAAAATTAATCAAAAGACTAGTTTGGCCATTTTTTAATATCCTCAACTTTGCTGTAGAGTACTGTACTTAATTGAGACAGATCATTTTTTCCCATCACAGTTGCCTGATTGAACTATGGAGGAATACTCACAACTCTGGGAAACTTCCTGGCCAGAATTTTCCAATCACTCATCACTTCTTCAGTACAATACTAATCATAAATATATGTATATAGAAGTTTTATTTTATTTTATTTTATTTTTCTTATTTGAGGGTGGGAAAGGAGAAGAGGAAGAAGGAAAAGGAGAAGGGGAGAGAAACAGGTAGGCAGTGGGCTCCTATCTGCTGATTCACTCCCCCAAATACCCACAACAGCCAGGGCTGGGTAGGGCTGATGCCAGAACTCAATCCAGGTCTCCCACATGGGTGACAGAGACCCAGCTACTTGGGATATATTATCTGTGGCCTCACAGGGTATACATTAGTAGAAAGTTGCATTTGGGAATGGAGCCAGGATCTGAACTCATGCAGTCTGATGTAGGATGTGGGCATCCAAAGTGGCTTCTTGGCTGCTATGCCAAATGCATACCCCAAACTTATTTTAATTCCTTTTACCAAATTATGCCAGACTTAATAGAATATTTTTGAAGCTGATTTCTGCTGCTTTGTAGCTACTTAATATGTCTTACTAGGCAATGACATGTGGTAGTTCTGTGTTTGGTGTACATAGAGAGAAAGCAACTTAACAGTTAGTTAGCGCCTTGAGGTATGTGTGTATGTGTGTGTGTGTATATAATTGAACACGCTTCTTCAGGGTCCATATAAAATAGAATAACTTTTTTGAGCTATAAAGGGTGGCAAATAATGCAGAACTTAACCAATAGTGGAAAATGAGACCCAGAGAGATTCTATAAATTACTCGAGTTATCCTAGCTAGTGAAGAACAATGCTCAGACTGGAACACAAATGTCAATCCAGTGCCTTTGGGGCCGGTGCTGTGGCATAACGGGTAAAGCTGCTGCCTTCAGTGCAAGCATCCCATATGGCTACAGGTTCAAGTCCCAGCTGCTCCACTTCCAATCCAGCTCTCTGCTGTGGCCTGGGAAAGCAATAAAAGATGGCCCAAGTGCTTGGGCCCCTGCAACCATATAGGAGACTGGAAGAAGCTCCTGACTCCTGGCTTTGAATTGGCACAGCTCCAGCCATTGTGGCCAGTTGAGGAGTGAACTAGCAGATGGAAGACCTCTCTTTCTCTCTCTGCCTCTCCTTCTCTCTGTGTAACTCTGACTTTCAAGTAAATAAATAAATCTTTTTTTTTTAAAAATCCAGTGCCTTTTATAGTCTGCTATGTTATTATACTAGATTGTAAATTCCAAGAGCAGAGGGACAATGTTGGTTGCCCACTGTATGCTCATTGCTTGACATGTAACCAATGCTTGATAAATATTTGTGAATAAAAGAATGAGTGGAACAGCCATACTGCCTAGCAGATAATGTACATTTACTACAGAAAATTAGTTCATCTATTTTTGATTGTTCACATTTGGAAGATATTTGATCTACTGTGTTCTAGGGAAGTATATGAGAAAAGAATAAATAAAATATGACTCTTGCCCTTCAGGCAAGTTTCCACAATTATTTTCAAAACAGGGTAGTGAGACAGGATAAAAGCAGGACTCACAAAATCAAACCCCTCCTGCCCTAACACTAATAGATCTCCCACTGCAGGTTACTCCATCCAGCTCCATACCAACAGGGAGCAGGGAGTACCCCACAATCCATCTGAAAAAATCCTCTACTGCCTTCCCTTATGCCCAGTGCAGCTCAATGCAACTTGTATGTAACCTTCCTGGGGTGGCAGCAATGAGACACAGGACCATGTTGAGTGACATGTGCAGGAGAAACAGTAACGCCTGCTCAGAAGTATAAACCTAGTACTGGGGCCCAAGGGAAAGGAGAACACCCAGAAGGGTGCAGATCAAAGAGCTGCCACACCTCCCCACCTGAAAAAAAATACAGACCAGCTCCTGTTATTGAGCCAGTCTTGGGAACCCCCTACCTCTGTGGTGCCTCCCATTGCTCAAGCATAAACCTCCAAGAAACTTTGGGTTCATATTGGCCTCTTGTCAATTTTCTTTGTGTGGTAATCAAAGAACTTGAGTTGGTGTCAGTAGGACATGACAGATGCCAAAGTATGCAAGACACATGAAGTATTACGTGGAACATAGAAGACTTCATGAAAGTTGTGGCATCTATGTTGAGGTACAGGTAGACCTGAAAGACAGAATGCATCTGTGTTTGGAGTTAGAAAACAATGATGTATGTTTTATTCTTGAAACAGTCCACTTGACCACAGGAGACACGAAGGAAAGTAGTAGAATATTAAGAGTAGAAAGAAGCTGGTAAGGCATAGAGACAGCAGGGACTGTAGGAGGCTTTGAGTCATTCTAAGGAGTTAGAATTCATTTAGAAGGCTTTCCAAGATTTTTGAGCTGGAAGATGATATGAGGTTTTTCTTGATATGTTAAAATTTATTAGAGAAAATGATTATAAGTTATAAAGAAGAATAATAACAGAAAATCAAAATGATCCATATCAGCTGATAACATTCTAGTCATAATATAAGAAGAGAACAGTTCCATTCTCAGACCATTGACACAGGCCTTCACACCAAACTAGGGCTTGGCTTATTGGTTGGATGGCTCTCATTGCTGATTTCTTTATTGTTCAGCATGACAAATGTGAAAACACATATAGTCATCTCTAAGTATCCTTGGGGAACTGGTTCTGTGACTCCCCGTGGATATCCAAACATGAGGATGCTCAAGTCACATCCTCCATGTACTTTAAGTAATCTTTAAATTATTTATAATACCTAGAACAATGTACATAGTTGCTATAGTATATTGTTTACAGAAAATGACAAAAAGTCTGTACATGTTCAGCCTGGACAGAATTTTTTTTCAAATATTTTTGATTTACATTTGGGTGAATCTGCAGTTGGCTGATTCCACAGTTGATGATCTTCAGATACAGATGGCCACCTGTATGAGTTTTTAAGGGCTGATGAGCTTAACTGTAGAAAAATTGATAGTATACAAAGGAAAAGTACACTGTGAGCTAACGGTGGAATTCAAGATGTCTTAACACTCACGCCTTTCCTAAAATGTCTCTGTGTAGGCCCCTGAATAACTCTGCTGTTTTGTGAACTCTCTAATTTTGGTGGTTTATCTTATCTCCAAATAGAATGAAAACATGATAGCAATGAGGTCTCAAGATCATACAAGTATTGCAGGCTTGTAAGGAAAAACAACAAAGGAATCATGAAAAAAAGAAAAAGAGGGCGAACTTTTGATAAAGATAGGATATAAAAAAATACTGATGTTGTAAGTGTGATTAGATATTCATTAGGGAAGCCTTAGGGAATTGTTAAGGAGGTCTCTTCATCCCAGGATGAATTTTGAAACCATGATGGTATATTCATTCAGTTGAAATGTTTTGAAGCAAATGAACCAGGAGAGGGGAGAGAATGGTTATGGATACTTAAATGGTCATTTACGGCAATACTTAGTCATTTATGGCAGTTCTGTTGTAATTACTATTAACGCCAGTTTTGGAGTAAGAGACAAAGCCTGGGGGAAAATGGAAAATCCCACTGAGCCTGTAGAAATTATTTTATCCAGTGGGAAGCACCTTCTTCTTATCTCAAATCTTCATGATTTTTTAATCCTAATGTTTCAAGATGGAGTGACTGGCATATTCATTCAGATTACTGTAAATATAAGAGAAATTCGCATGTGTGTAAGGCATATCTTAAGCTTCGTTATGGGGCTTATCTGTCATTTTAACATGGGATATATGTAGATTTTGTAGCTATTGAGACAAAGTACCTATATTTTATGTCAGTGGAACTTTCACATTAGGAAATGAAATGAAATATTTAGGGAATAGGAGTGCCGGTAAATGAGCAAGTTAACAATTTTGTGTTATGTGCAGCTCATAATTGTAGCTTTCTGAAGTGCCCCCACTGAGTCAGTGGAAAGTGTGGGTGGAGGTTAGTGTTAGGTTAATTGTTGCATTCAGCATCCTTCAGGAGACAAAGTAGATTTCAAATTGCAGCATTTATGTTTCTGCCTTTCGATTTTTCTGCCTCTCTATACTTGTATTTTCTTCTCGTATTATTATTTATATTCCATGTTCGATTCCTACCCCCCTTCTATTGCCTTGGCTTATTGAAAGGATAAAGTCCAGGAAGCTGACTTTCAAGGCATGTTTTAAAAAGAAAATGCCATTTATCAATTCACTTTCAATATAAAGTTGGAAATATAGTTCCATGGAAAATATTACTGAATAATCTGACTGAAAAATAGATTTTGTGAGGAAAGAGTTATCTTACTAGATGTCTCTGTGGAATGCTAGGGATTGTAGTACACAGTGCTAAGCCTGCAGGTAATTTTAATTATCCTTTGACAGGTCATTTTTCTTTCTTAGTAGTTTTCTAGCCCTTTGGGATCCACTTCCCTCAATGACTATAGATGTTTCTTCCATGTAATGAAAAACTTCTGACTTCAAATATGGGGCTTTAAAAATTTAGCTTTTATATTCTGTGTGGCTCCTCATCTTTACAAAGTAATTTAGAAATAATTATATTATAATCATGTGTCAAGGATACCGCCATGTAGCATCTCAATTCCAGGTTGAAATTCTCTTTAAATTTAAGACTTCAAGTTACCATAAATATTTTTTTCATATTTTTTGTTAATTCAGAAAGCTAACATTTATGTAAATTACAGAATATCTGCATTTTACTTCTCATCTACTTATGTGTGTTTTAAGATTTCCACTTCTATTGAAGATTTTATTTTCATCCCTAGTATCAATATTACTATTGCCTTTCTGAAGTTTTACTTTCTGAGCCATTCCATTGCAAAATTTGGAAATAATTTACAAAATCGGTCTGGAAATTGAAGGTAGTAAAAGAAACAAAAAAACCTTTTTTGTGAAGTGTCAATTGTCATGTTTGTTAAATGCAAAAAAATCCTTTTTAAGGAGAATAACCAAAACTTACTCTTTTTCTGTGTCTTCACCTTTAAAAAAGACTTCTAGAAAACAACTCTGCATCAGAGTTACAAATTTTATTTGGATATTTTATTGAAATAAGTGCTCAGTTTTGATTTGTGACATGTTTGTTTAAAGTTCTCATTTCTTTGCATTACTCAGAATTTTAGGCTTTCTTATTAAAGTCTATTTTGATTTTAAAAAGTTATTTAAAGCTGTCATTTAAGACTTACAAACTTTATTCTATGTTCTGAAGATTTATTTATAAAATCATGTTTTCACAGGGGCTTATCTGTGATTTTCAGGTCTTTTTCTCTTATCTATGTGGAAATCATGAATCATGCATTTATTTTCCTGGATATACAAGATCTGTGTTTATTTTAGAATTTAAACAAATTGAACCGTGGTGAGATGTCTTTCTCAAACATGGCAGCATCCTTATCTCCATCAGATGAAATCTTCTCAGATGGGCACTACCTTTCTCACTCAGGGAATATAAATGTGCTTTCTTCAGGAGGAGATATAGGTTGAGCTCCTTGTCTATGCAGCCAAAAATCCCTACTTCCTAAGGATTTTTAATATTCTGGTGTTCTAAAGAAGGATGGAAGGGTCACCTGGGAGAGAGGGAGGGAAGAAGAGAATATCCTTATGTTCTTAGAATTTTATATACAAATCACACTAAGTCTGTTAAAGACTAATTAAAATTTAAACAAATTATCTATCACCAGAAATTTTCATTTGGATCCAATAACCATTGGGGATTAAGTAATTATCTAATTCTGTTTGTATCACTGGGCCATTGGGAAGTTAAAGTCCAGGAGTTCTTATTAAAAAGTTGTAAAATATGAAAACAGAATATAGACACTTATATTGACATTCCCCACCCCAGGTTGCTAACAGATAAAAATTTTCAGAGGTAAACAAATTTCTTTCATTATCTAGCCTTGAAATATCATGGTGACAAAGACACCAAATTCAAGCCACATTATTTTTTTTTAAAGATTTATTTATTTTACTTGAAAGTCAAAGTTACACAGAGAGAGGAGAGGCCGGGGGGGGGGGTCTTCCATTTGATGGTTCACTCCCCAAATGGCCGCCATGGCTGGAGCTGTGCCAATCTGAAGCCAGGACCTAGGAACTTCTTCCGGGTCTCCCACATGGGTGCAGGGGCCCAAGGACTTGGGCCATCCTCTACTGCTTTCCCAGGCCACAGCAGAGAGCTGGATTGGAACAGGAGCAGCCGGGACTAGAACCAGCACCCATATGGGATGCTGGCACTTCAGGCCAGGGAGTTAACCCACTGTGCCACAGCGCCAGCCCCAAGCCACATTATTTTTAAAAATTATTTATTTGTTTATATTTATTTGAAAGGCAGAGACACAGAGAGATGGAGAAAGAGATGAACAGGGATTTTCTATCTACAAATTCACTCCCCAAATGCTTACAATAGCCAGTGCTGAGCCAGGCTGAAAGCAGGAGCCAGGAATTTGATCCAGGTCTCCTGGGTGGCAGGGACCCAGATATTCATATTATTGAATTAGGCAGGCATACAGGTTAAAATCGATTAGGTTTGTGAGCTGGAAGACCATGCCTTCACCATGCCCCTGTGTGACCTTACGCCCTACCTAATACCTTCACCATGCCCCTGTGTGACCTCATGCCCCTAAGTGGCCACACCTGGGTACCCACCAGCCAATCAGGTTAATTAACCACTCCCCTTTGGGAGTGGGTTAAAAGCCTGAGACACAGTGTGTCCCACCCTTCTCTTCCCTGGCCTCTTGCTAGGAGGGGGCTGGCTGTAGCTCTGCACCTCCAGGTCGCATGGCCTTTAGGCCATGCACCCTAGGCTTCCTGGCCTAGATGTTCTTCCATGTGGCTGGTTCCTGGTGCTCAGTATGAACCCAGATTTACCTCTCTCCCTTAATAAAACTCTCACTCTCCTATGCATCTTTCACACTAAATAAAAGCTTAAAATGTACCATGCTGCCTCATTTATCTGTGCTGGTATTTAGAATTCTCCTCTAAATATTAGGCAAGAACCCTCTCGGGCTTATTAATATTGGGGATTTAGTAATAAGCATATGGTGATATCGTATGGCACCCCAAATTTTGGTAACATGTGGCATCCCAGATGGCACTTCTGGGGAACTTAAAGGGACCACATTTTTGTATAAAGTTTAGGGGATTATCTCTGATTTCATTATCACTTGTTGCCTCCCATGATACACAATAGCAGAAAGTTCTATTTGAAAGAAGAGCCAGGACTCAAACCCAGACACTCTGATAATCGATGTGGACATCCTAACTGGCCTCTTAGCCATTGTGTGAAATGTCCATCCCTAAACTAGAGTCTTATAATCCTCAGCTTGTAATAAAATTTTACCCAGTAGACTTCTCAAGAGTAAATACAAAGACACAGTTCTATGCATCTTATAC
Organism: Lepus europaeus; assembly: GCF_033115175.1. Taxonomy (NCBI): domain Eukaryota; kingdom Metazoa; phylum Chordata; class Mammalia; order Lagomorpha; family Leporidae; genus Lepus; species Lepus europaeus. Next base: position 39,718,969 of record NC_084836.1, on the reverse strand, counting down.
TCTTCTATGGTTTTAGGTAAAAGACTAATTTCCATTGGTTGATATTCCTCATGTTTCTTCGAGTTAAAACAATGCTGAGAAATGTGGAAGCTCCTAACTCATGAAAGATCGTAAGCAGCACATGGATAAGACTGTGTTTGGGTTTTGTTTTATTTTGCTTTGTTTTGTCCATAAGCATAACACACACTAGTGAGTTAATAGTGACCAGGAGGAAAGACGGAAGGGAAAAATGAATGAAGAATGATAAACGCTAAAGAGTTTGTAAGCATAATATTTTATATCTTAAATTTTGTGTATTTACTGTGATACAGCAGGAAATACTGAGTAGACACAGTAAAATAATTAGGTAATGTGACAGATACTACCTAAACTATCTGAGCTCTTATCTAATTGATAAGTTACCTGTAATTAGCATATCCACATACCCTGCTATGCATGCCCAGCTTCCGCTTACATTGCATTCACTTTCCAGGCTTTCTGGGATGTTTCAAATTATAATGGGGTTGCTTTTTACTAAGGTTAAGTGCTAAAGTCAGCTAGTAAGATAAAAATTCCCTTGGAAATCTTTGTGTTCATTACCCAGAAAGCTATTTGGGGGTGTATGCTATTATTTTATAATTTGTAAATATATTAAGCTGTTGTTTATGTATTTATTTAAGAGGCAGAGAGAGAGAAGACAGACCGAGTTAGAGATCTCCCCTATATGTTGGTTCACTCACCAAACGATCACAGTGACTGGTGTTGGCCTGGGCCAAAGCTGGGAACTGGGAACCTAATGTAGATCTCCCATGTTGGTGGTAGGAATGCAAGTACTTGAACCATCACTACTGTGAACAAGCTGCTTTGGCAGGGATCTAGGGTTAGGAGCTGGAGCCAGGAATCAAACCTGGGTACTCTGATGGGGTGTGCAGGCATCTTAAGCTCTCCAAGTATGTTAAACTGAGCAATACTGTGCTAGATTTAAGTCGAAACTGAGACTGTGAGTAAGTGAGCTGCTGCTCACTGACAGTACAGCTTAGAGGTTAAGCATCCCTGCTCTGAGCTCAGCTTGCAGAGTCTGAGCCCCAGATCCACCAGCTAGTAGCTGTGTGACCTTGGCTAAATGACTGCATTTACACATCTGTAAAACTGGATTATAGTTGTGCCTATGGAATAGGTTGTTGTAAGGCTCAAATGAGACAATCTGTATAAACAGTTTGAACCAGTTTCTGACACGAAGTGCTAGTTGTTACTCCCAACTTTATGATAACTATAAAATTCCTAATAGAGAACAAATAATGGGGCAGAATTATAAATGTTTCTGTTTGCCTCAAGGATTTCCTCCATTCTGTTTTAATAAATCATTCTCTGTAAACTTAATGAATATTAATAAATGGTTTCCTGGGAGGAGGTAAGGAAAGAAATGTCACCTGGGACGCATTAGGCAGTGTGCACTGGATTGTAATCTAAATCTTGCTTGAGCAGATCACACTGTTCTTGGAAAAGATGTGGCAATGACCTTTACTTGCATTCTATTGTTTTCCAGAATGGCAGGTGCCCAGGAGGCAAGAGCAATCAGGAATTAGTCTTTTTAAAAATTATCTTTTTAGCCAGCGCTGCGGCTCACTAGGCTAATCCTCCGCCTTGCGGCGCCGGCACACTGGGTTCTAGTCCCGGTTGGGGCACCGATCCTGTCCCAGTTGCCCCTCTTCCAGGCCAGCTCTCTGCTATGGCCCGGGAGTGCAGTGGAGGATGGCTCAAGTGCTTGGGCCCTGCACCCCATGGGAGACCAGGATAAGCACCTGGCTCCTGCCATCGGATCAGCGCTGTGCACCGGCCGCAGCGCGCCTACTGCAGCGGCCATTGGAGGGTGAACCAACGACCAAAAGGAAGACCTTTCTCTCTGTCTCTCTCTCACTGTCCACTCTGCCTGTCAAAAATAAAAATAATAAAAAAAAATTATCTTTTTAACAGAGCAACAAAGAGGGAGGGAGAGAGGGGATAGGGAGAGAAAGAGAGAGAGGCAGAGAGGGAAAAGAGAGAGAGAGAGAGAAAGAGAGAGATCTCCCATCTGCTGCTTCATTCACCACGATCCTGAAACAGCCAGGTCTGGGCCAGGCTGAGGGGCTGAGGCCCAGAACCAGGAATTCCATTCTGGTCTCTCTCACAGGCACAAGAGGCACAAGTACATGGGCTGTCTTCTATCACTTTCCCAGTTACATTAGCAGGAAGCTGGGTCTGAAGCAGAGCAGCTGGGACTTGGATCTGCACTCAGATATGGGATGTTGATGTCACAAGTGGCAGCTTCTCCTGATGTGCCACGATGCTGGCCCCAGGAATCAATATTACGCTTTTATGCATTAAATGCAGATTAAGTGAGGGTTAGCTTTTAAATGTAGCTCACACTTTAGATGTACCTACAGGGTAACTACTACTCTACTAAGACCTACTGGTTCACTTTTCCTGCATGATTTATATTTTTAGTTACTTGACCAAAATGCCTTTCCTGCCATTTACTTGGCCATACTTCAATATCATATCTGATCTCAGCAAGACTCCCAAAAGCAATGATTTCTGTAGGTACATTGCCCTGAAGCCACCAAATCCACTTCCCTGCTTTCAGACAAAACACATACACACAAACACATACACTTTTCTGTACCACCAGGTACTTAAATTTCTACTTCTTTTCACCATCACTGCCATCGATCTTTTCTCTGGTAGATTCATCAAATATTGGGGGAGTACCTTCCTGTGCTTGTGCAAATGTATCCCTTCCTATGGAATCAGTGGTAGCAGAAGTATTTCTGGCATAGCCAGTCTGAACATGTCATTCATTCAACCAATATTTTCTGAATATTGTAGCGCATCAGAGATATGCAGTACACTGAAGATTCCAATACGCAAACAAAATCTTCTGAGTTCATGACATCTGTAAGTTGGTAAAAGGAAATTAATAAAAATTTGTTAGAAGGGCTGGTGTTGGCATAATGGATAAAACCACTACCTGTGATGCTGGCATAGCATATGGGTGCCAGTTTAAGTCCTGGCTGTACCACTTCTGATCCAGCTCCTTGCTAATGGCCTGGGAAAAGCAGATGAAGATGGCCCCAGTGTTTGAGCCCCATACCCATCTGGGAGACTCGCCTGAAGCTCCTGTCTCATACCTTGGCCTGACTTAGCCCTGGCTGTTGCCGCTATCTGGGGATTGCACCGGTAGATGGAAGATTTTTTTCTCTCTCTCTGTCTCTCTGTAACTCTGACTTTCAAACAAATAATATCTTTTTTAAAAAAAGTTATAATATATACCACTGATCCAACTCTAACTTTTCTTTGGAGGCTGATAAGAATTGACTACACCCTAAATAAATATGAACTATTTGTGAGCATTCGGGTATGTGTACTATTTATATCTGAGTGATAGGTATAGTCATTTGGAAAATAATCATCTTTTCTTGTTCTACTTTTCATCTGTGAAGGAGAGAAGGTCAACAACACTTCAACATTTTTCAATCATCTTTCTCGTTCTGCCAGTTGTTATATGATCTCTTTGAGTTGAATCTTTATTTTCTATTTTAAACTGGAAAATGAGGAAAACATTGTTCGACAGATCCTGTATATCTGTGCCGTATTTAAGTAGAGTGTTAGTTTTTTCATCACCTTTCTTCGAGTGAATGTGCGTCAACTTTCTAAGATGTCAAACTATGTTAACCAAACTTATTATAATGAATTATAAATATTTGGACAGTTTGTAATGTCAGAAGAGTGTTTTTTTTGTTTTGTTTTGTTTTGTTTTTTTCAAGGCAGAGTGGACAGTGAGAGAGAGAGACAGAGAGAAAGTTCTTCCTTTTTCCTTTGGTTCACCCCCCGATGGCCACTGCGGCCGGTGCACCGCGCTGATCCGAAGCCAGGGGCCAGGTGCTTCTCCTGGTCTCCCATGCGGGTGCAGGGCCCAAGCACCTGGGCCATCCTCCACTGCACTCCCGGGCCACAGCAGAGAGCTGGAAAGGAAGAGGAGCAACCGGGACAGAATCCAGCGCCCCAACCGGGACTAGAACCCAGAGTGCCAGCTACGCAGGCAGAAGATTAGCCTAGTGAGCCATGGCGCCGGCCAAGTGTTGTTTTTTTGAGTAAGATTAATAATAACAGAACTAAGGATAGCCACAGTGATTAAAGGCCCACTACCTGTCCAGAACATAAAAAGAACACATAGTGACATCATTTTATTTAGTCTTTCAACAGTATAAAGAAGATGTAATACTCTGTTTACCCACAAGAAAACCTATACATGCACAGGCAAAGGAACAGAGCCACTTTCTCCCCCAAGAGCAAGACTCCACAGCCTACCATTCTTCTGCTCTGCCCTACCTCACTTTTCAAACAACTACATGTAACAACCCATTGTGGATGGTATTTGCTTTTCATCCATGTCCAAAAGTTAATTTATCTATCACTGTCCCAGCCTATTCCCTTGTGTTAATATTCAACATTGGCAATTGTTTGAATACTGGCAGGTTGCCTCCCCAAGAACATTTGAAATGATATGAAGTAAGACTCTGGTGTGGAACAAGCAGATACAGACACTATAATTGAGATCATGAATTTTACTTGATGCTACATGGTATTTCTTGTAAACACTAATCCTCTCAAAATGTTTTCTTGAGCTTTTCTTACAGATATGTATCATTGGTTCTGAGAATCAAGCCATGGTTTGAATGCCCCAGTATGTATAAAATAATGTTATTTCTTTTCCGCTGACTTCTCTTTTCTCTATCTATATAAACTGTGCCCATCTTTAGTTGCTCTTGAAAAACTTTCAAGCATTCTTAAAGCACAGAACCAATGAATTAAAAGCTATTTGCATTTTGCATTTGGCTATTTCAATTATTCTGAATGGCTCCTGTTAGTTTTTGCCTTGTCTTTGTGCTTTGTTCTGTTAGGGAAATGCCTTTGAAAAGTTTGAGAAGTCTGGGAGATGGCAAAGGACTTTGTGCTTTAATCTTAGCTGGCTCCTTTCATCTTAATCACATTTCTTGTCTAGTTTCAAAGTAACTTTTGACATATTTCTGTGCTCTAAAATGATAACTTTAAGCCAGTGTAAACCAAGGACATGAATGTAATATCTCTGTGATGTTCTCTCAACGATTTCTTCATACATTGCCTGAGATCCTTATCTTTCCAGTGTGTATGTACACACACACACACACAATTATACTTCATTATAAAACTTTATGGTTATCAATACACTAAGTAAATTAACAAAGTTTTTGAGCCTGCATCCCCAATTATTATCTTTTCTGTTAATACCAAGCACTCAAATTTATTATTCTATTCATTTTATTTTTTATAGTAACTTTATTGAGAAATAATTCTCATGCCATAAAATTTACCCATTTAAAGTGTATAATGAGAGGTTTTAAGTATATTTGTGAGGTGGTGCAGTCATCACGGCTATCTAATTTTGGAATATTTTCATCATCCCACAAAGAGATCTCATACCTCTGTGTTTGCACTTCAGCTGCTCTCTGGCAGCTACCTATCTGTCTCTTTAGTTTTATCAGTTAATTTAAGTGGAATCGTATAGTATGTGATCTTTCCTGAATATACTATGATGCTTTTGTGGTTCAATCATGTTAAAGCATCTGTCACTATTTCATTCCTTTTAGAGCCAAGCACATTGCTTTGCATGCATAGATTGTATTTTTCTATCCCTTGTTCAGCTGATGGATATTAAGGTCATTTCTTTCTTTCTTTTTTCTTTTTTTTTTTTTAGCTGTTATAAATCATGCTGCTGTGAACATTCATGTAGGTTTTCTGTGGACCTACATTTTCACACCTCTTGTGCATAAGCCTAGTAGTAAAATAGCTATCTCTTATGACACAGTTTGAGGAGCTGCTACACTGTTTTCCAAAGTAGCTGTGCCACTTTGCAGTCTCAACAGCAATGTTGGAGGATTCTAGTTTCTCTGTCTGCTGGAGAACACTTTCTGTTGTCCATTAATTTTATCCATCTAAGTGGGTATGATGTGGTATCTCATTGTGGTTTGATTTGCACTTCCTGATAATGATGTTGAACATCTTTTTATCAGCTTATTGACTATTTGCATATCTTCACTGGATAAATATTTATTTAAATGCTTTCCTTTTAAAAGTTGTTTCCTTATTTTTGTTGACATTGTTGAATTATAAGAGTTCATATATCTGAATGCAATTCCCTTATTAGATGTATGGTTTGCAAATATTTTCCTGCATTCTGTGTGTTTGTTTTTGCTTTCTTTATGATGTCCTTTGAAACACCAAAGTTTTTAATTTTAATACAGTTCAACTTCTCTATTTTCTGTGTTTCCCTTTTGTTGGTGGTGTCATATCTAAGAAACCTTTCCTGAATCCAAGTTCACAAATAACTCCTACATTTTCCTCTAAGAGATTGATAGATTTAGCTCTTGGATTTAGATCCTTGATCCTCATACATATAACATTTTAAATGCCATTAGGTAGAGGGTCTTTCACCGTTCTATATGCTAACTCTATATTTAATATTTTGAAGAATTACCAACCTGTTTTCAAAGTGGCTATACCACTTTTTAGTTTCACCAACAATGTTTGAAGTTTCCAATTTCTGTACCTCCTAGCTAATACTTTTTATTACCATTGTCTCTTGCATATGCAAAAGAATGGATATTCAGTTTTCCTAGCACCATTTATTGAAAAAAATGTTGTCTTTTTGCTAACTTGTCTCAGCAATCTTATTGAAAATCAATTAACTATAAATGAAAAGGCTTAATTTCTGTACTCTCAATTCTATTCCACTTTTCTATATTAATAACCTCATGACCAAAACTTTGTGGTAAAATTTCAATTGGGAATTTTGAGTTTCCCAACTTAGTCTTTTTCAAGATTGTTTTGTTCATTTCGGATCCCTTGAATTTCAATATAAATATTATGATCATGTTGTTAATTTCTGGAAATAAGGCAACTGATGTTTTGTAGGAATTGTGTGGAATCTATAAATGAATTGGGGGAGTATTGTCACTTAGCAATGTGTTGTAATTCAGAAAAATAGATGTCTTTCCATTTGTATTACACAAATATCTTCTGGCTTTTCTTGAGTATTTTTGACAGTCTATTCATATCTCAGATTGTCATTTCTTCGGTGTTGCCTAAGTTGTTAGCATTATTTTGCTTAAAATACTCCTTTATTATCATTTTTACTTCCATGAGATAGTGTGATAGTCTTTCTCTATTCCTGAATTTAGTAATTTGACTCTTCTCTTTTTCCTTAGTTAATTTAAAGTTTTATCTCTTCAAAGAGCCAACTTTTAGTTTTACTGTTTTTTATGATCATTTTTCTATTCTCCCTTTCATTAATTTCTGCTCTAATTTCTATAATTTTCTTCCCTCTGTTTGCTTTGGATCTAGTTTATATTTTTTTAGTCAAGATGTAAAGATAGGTTGTGATTTCAGTCCTTTTTTAAGTAAAGGTATTATAGATATAAATTTAACTGCTGTGTCAGCAGCACCCGATTACTTTTGATATGTTGTGTTTTTGTTCTCATTCAGATGAAAATAATTTGCCTTGGGAATTTGTTCTTTGAGCCATTGGTTAGTTAGGCGTGTTTTGTTTAATGTCCTCCTATTTATGAATTTCCTATTCTGTTTCCTTTCTCTGTGATTCCCTTACATTATAGCTGACAAACAAACTGTGTATGAGTCAGTCTTCTGAAATATCCTGAGAGTTATTTTTTGGTGTAGCATTTGGTCTATCATGGAGATATCCTGGAGAATTTTCTATTTGTACTTAAGAAAAATGCTTATTCTGTTGTTATTCATTGATGTGTTCTGTAGACATCTGTAGAGTCCCACTTGTTATTGTTTTTTTTTAGGTCTTCTGTTTCCTGGTTCTTCTGCCCAGTTGTTCTATCCACTGTTGAAACTTGTGTACTGAAAGTTATTATTCTTTTCAACTCCAGAGTTTCTGTTTTGTTCTTCTAACTAATTTTGTTTCTGCACTAATATTCTATTTGGTGAAGCACCTCTCTTTTACTTTATTTTAGTTCTTCAAATACTGTTTCTTTTAGTTCTTTGAACGTATTTTATGATGCCTGATGTAAAGTCTTTGTGTAATAAATCCAGCGTCTGCCTTCTCAAAGCCCCCAGTTGACATCATATGTCCCAGCTTTTCCTTTTAAGAATTTTTAGTTAACTTCTTGTTAGTTGCAACTGCTGTCACCACCTCAGGCAGCTGCAGTGTTAAACAGTTATACCAACTGTCTTCCGCAAACACCCTGGAGGTAAGACTCATAAAGTGAGGGTTCGGAGTTGTGTCAAATAAAGGCAGACTTCAGGAATGGGGATTTATTTGGGAACTTCTGCAAAGATCAAATAGTCACATGTTTCTGGCAATGGGCTTATGAGAAACTCTACAACCACTCTGCTCTCTCCAGTAGCTGCTACACTATATAATTATAATCCTGCTGGTTTGCAGTGCTGCTATGAAACTGGGACAAAGGGTGATGAAGTGGTGTAAGTTGAGATGCCACAAGCCACGTTGTTCTTACCAAGATGTTTTTCTTGCATAACAGCTTTTGTGATTGTGGCAAGCCTTTGGTTAATTTTCAGAGTTTTTGTGCCGTTATTTTGAGCAGTACTGCCAATGTTCTCATTGCTTTTATAGACAGCAGATTTTCAGAGGCTATTACTCTGCCGTTATGAAAGTGCCATCCCTTGTGTATCTCAGTGGTGTCTTAACATCCCCAAATGGACTCATTCTATCTCACACCATCCTCTTCCACATTTTTAATGATCTTCTTTTGTTTTCCATCTCACTGAATAGCTCCAATCTCCATTAGTCTTCAGAAGCTAAAAACTTAGAGGCAATTTTTTATACCTGCTTCTCTTTCTCTTTTCCCCCCAACACATATTGAGTCCATCATTAAGTCCAATGAATAGCGTTTCCTAAATGATTCTCAAATCCATCCACTTTTTAGCATCTCCTTGGAAAACATCATGGCTTCAGTTCTTATTACCAGACTCTTACTATAGTAACACTTTAACTTATTTACCTACATCCAGGCCATCCCTAACTCATTATTAATCCCCACTGTTGACCGCATGCCATTTTTTAAATGCAAAAGCAGGCATGTCATGTTTGGTTAAGAATCTTAAAAGCTTTCTTGCTCTCTTTAGAAAAGTGAGAACTTTCTTACTTTGATTCAAAGCTGCAAGGTGTCCGGCGCGTAACAAATCTTCCCAGGCAGACGATCACAAGCTTTTATTGGGATTCCACTCCCGGACGAGGTTCTCTGGTCCCAACAGAGCGGGGGCCGGGGAAGTCGCGTGTCAGAGATTGGGAGGGCTCCTTTTACAGATTCAGGACATGGGGTTAAAGGTTGAGGCGGGTCTGATCCTCATTGGTTGACCTTTAGGCACCCGCGGGAACCTTGACAAGGACTTTTTTTCCGCGGAATTACAGGTAGGGACTCTCCATTCCTGGAAGTATAGGCCTTCTCTCCTTGCGCATCCCAAAGCTACCAAAAGCTCACTCACAGTGCAAACTATCTTCCACTATAAGATATTAGTGTATACAAACATACTTCAAAATTTATAGAAAATATGTTTTGTGAAATAACTATTGCATGGATTAAAAAACTTTATGCAACAAAATAAATGTCATTTAATTTCATTTGCCACAAGGGTTTTTTTTTAATATCATCATATTTTTCCCTCTACCTGGAAACTTTCCCCTACTCTCGATCTAATGAATTTCTACTCAAGGATGACACCCTCAATGAAGTTTTCTCCAACACTCTGGCTAAATCAGACCATCATTCACCTGCTGTTCCTAATGATTTCATGTTTGTTCATGTGATTACTTAATGAATTCCAGTCTCTCCTATGAGACAAATAGTTCCATAAAGTCAGAGACTCTTGATTTTGCTGACAGTTATATCACCAGAATTTTAATACATTGCTGAATGCAAATATTGTGGTTAACAAAATGGTGAGTGATTTGTCCTAAGGTTAAAAGGGGACAAGCAAGAGTAATTCCTTCCATTTTAGCCAAGATGTTAAGCAGCAAACTACTAAGCAAAGGAATCAGCCTGCGCTTGCCTGTTTCTACTTCACTATTTTGATTTATATTTATAGAAATATTATTCTTTTAAAATATTTATTTAATTGAAATATAAGAGTGGTAATAAGAAAGGGAGGAGATGTACAGTTTGGCACATGCTCACTCGGACTTACCCCTAATGGTAGAGCTAGAAACATGCCAGGGGATTCCAATTCAATCCCATCAAGGTGGCATGTGCCAATGCCATCTTCCTAATCAAAGTGATCAGTTTAAGTTCATAGTTGATCATAATGATAGGATTAAGAGTCAAAGGGATCACATAAACAAGACTAGTGTCTGCTAATACTAACTGATAGAATTAAAAAGGAGAGAACAATCCAACATGGGAAGCGGGATATACAGCAGAATCATAGAATGGCAGATGTTCTAAACAGTACTCTGGCCTCAGAATCGGCCCTTAAGGCATTCGGATCTGGCTAAAAAGCCCATGAGAGTTTCATAGGCATGGAAAGCCAAGACACTCTGGCCAAAAAAAATGACCTAAATGAAAGATTTCTGTGAGTGAGATCCCAGTGGAAAGAACAGGCCATCAAAGAAGGAGGTACCTTTCTCTGAAAGGAGGAGAGAACTTCCACTTTGAATATGGCCTTGTCTAAATAAGATCAGAGTTGGCAAACTCAAGAGGCTTCCATAGCCTTGGCAGCTCATGACAAGAGCCTTGGGTGATTACTGACATTATAAATAGTGTCAATTATCAACAGCAGGAGTCATTTTGCACCTACCCCCAATGTAGGATCTCTTAATGTGTTGTGCTATGCAAATTAACGGTAAAACTACTACTCAAACAGTACTCTATACTTTGTGTGTCTGTGTGGGTGCAGTCTGTTGAAATCTTTATTAGTATATACTAAGTTGATCTTCTGTATATAAAGATAATTGAAAATGAATCCTGATGGAGAGTGGGATGCGAGAGGGAGTGAGAGCTGGGATGGTTGTGGGTGGGAGGGAGGTTATGGGGGGAAAAAGCTGCTATAATCTAAAAGTTGTACTTTGGAAATTTAATTTATTAAATAAAAGTTGAAAAAAAGAATAAAAAAATACAGAGTGACAGTGAGTGAGCATCCTCCTGCTGATTCACTCCCTAAATGCTTGTAACATCCAGGGCTGGCCAGGCTGAAGCCATGAACCTGGAATTCCATCTGGGTCATGAAATGTGGTTGGTAGGAATGCAACTACTTGGCTCATCATCTACAGCCTCCCAAGTGCATTAGCAGGCAGCCTGCAGGACTTGAGTCAACCACTCTGATATGGGATGCAGGCATCCCATGAGGAGCTTACCCCTCGGTGCCACAATGCCAACTGCTATTAGATATTTGTTTTAACTATCCAAATAATGCTATCAGGTCAAAGCAAACATATTGGGTGTTTCATTTTCAAAATTTAGATTTAATTAGCATGATAACATTTTCAAAATTATTTTGATAGTGAAGTTACTAACAGCATAATGCATTAATTTTCTATATTTATTGTATTAACATATAGCATTAGTAGCATAATAACTTTTTTCTACTTAAAAGTTATTTTCTGATATAGCATAATGGACTAGCCTGTGAGATCATTTTATTATACTGAGCTGTTTGAGGATTATCGGTGATTTTAAGAAGTATTTTTGAGGCAAAGTTGGGGTGATTTTAAATGCTTTTGCTATTATAGTGTGGGTGGTCTTTGAAGGCACTGATCTGCAGTTAAGTACATTCACTATGATTTGTCTTTTGGTGGGAATATCATTCTCCTAAATGATTGTACTGCTTCCTTATATGTATGTAGATTGAAAAGAGATTTCCTTGAGGATTCAATCAGGGTCTATCACTTCGATTCCATCACCAGAGGCCCAGCATGGCAATGATGCCCTACTCTGACATGACCTGACACAGTGCTCATGCAATAATGGTTTCCCTTTCAGAAAGATTGCCGGCATGGCTTAATTTAGCCTAGAACTATCATTTCAGAGCTAAGGATGTTGTGGATTTAAACTGCTTCAGATGACAGCTTTGGATTTCTCTGCCTAACTTTTTAAAGCATTCAAACTTTATCAATGTCTAAGAAGAACTGAGCGCCAAATTTAGATTTATTCTTGACATAGAATTATTCTTGTGTTATAAACTGCACACTTTCTACCTGAAGATAGCTGTTTCCTAGGAAATATGTTTACGATGTAGAGTACATTCTTCCTTCAGATGTAGAAAGAAGTTTTCTCTTTCTTATTGTGCTGATTTTTACCTCGAGACACACACATGAAGTGCCATTCCATTGTGTCACTCACTGTGATCTCCCAAATGTGATGCTAAGTCTCCCACTGCATTTATGTAGTTTCCAGAATGCAACACATGAATTAAACGTGTCCCCAGTAGATTCTCCCTTTAACTATATCCTTCTCTCCTTTCTGCATTATTATTACGTGGGGCCTATGAATGATTTTATTATATTCAGAGAGTGTCATTTTCTGCTATTTTTGATTACTAAAATAGGGCTGCTTACGTCTAGTAATTTTAGTATAGGAACCACCTTGTTATAAAACATTAACTAAAACTCATAATTTATTCATATTTTTTGGATTTTTACCTCATGAATTTTTCCTGATATTGTACTTTGTTTTTTTTAAGATTTACTTATTTATTTGAAAGTCAGAGTTAAAGAGAGAGAAGGAGAGGCAGAGAGAAAGAGAGATCTTCCATACGCTGGTTCACTCACCAGTTGGCCGCAATGGCTGGAGCTGCACGGATCTGAAGCCAGGAGCCTGGAGCTTCTTCTGGATCTCCCACATGGGTGCAAAGGTCCAAGGACTTGGGCCATCTTCTACTGCTTTCCCAGGTTATAGCAGAGAGCTGAGTCGGAAGTGGAGCAGCTGGGACTTGAACCGGTGGCCATATGATATGCTGGTAGTGCAAGTGGCAGCTTTACCCACTACACCACAGCACCAGCCCCTATTGCTAGTTTTTTATGACCTTGATGATACTGAGGAGTACTTGGGGAGTACTAGTCAGATGTTTCGTAGAATGACTCTCAATTGGGATTTGTTGAATACTTTCTCATGATTAGATCTGGGCGAGGTGTTTTCTGGAGGAAGACCACAGAGGAGAGTATCATTCTGAGAACATTCCATCAAAGGCCCGTAGGTCAACCTGACTTATCACTGTTGATGTCAGCTGAGGTCACATGTCTGAAGTAGTGTTTGTTGGCTCTCCACTGCAAAGTTGCTCTTTTCTCTCCATTTTCATACTGTGTTATTTGGAAGGAAGTGACTACACAGCTCAGAGATAAAGAGAGCACAGATATGATCCATCTCCCTGAGGGCAGAATGTGTACATAACATTGGAATTCTTCACTGCTTGGTGGTCTTTTTACCTCCATTATTTCATTATCATATATTAGTAAGAGCTCATGGAGAGAAATTTAGACTTTAGTTACGGTATTTTTTATTTGCTCAAATTGTTCCAATGTTGATCCTTGGGAACGCTTTCAGTTGCCTTCTCATTTTTAACAATGAGAGGGTTAAAAAAGTTAGGCGCCACCGCTAACTAGGCTAATCCTCTGCCTGCAGCGCTGGCACCCCAGGTTCTAGTCCCGGTTGGGGCACCAGATTCTGTCCCGGTTGCTCCTCTTCCAGTCCAGCTCTCTGCTGTGGCCCGGGAAGGCAGTGGAGGATGGCCCAAGTGCTTGGGCCCTGTACCCGCATGGGAGACCAGGAGGAAGCACCTGGCTCCTGGCTTTGGATCGGCACAGTGCGCCAGCTGTGGCAGCCATTTGTGGGGTGAACCAACGGAAAAAGGAAGACCTTTCTCTCTGTCTCTCTCTCACTAACTCTGCCTGTCAAATAAAAATGGAATTGAAAGATTAGTTTATTTTGATGCAAAATATTATATTTTTTGTAAACTTCCATTGAAGTGAAAGCAACTGTTCACAATATGCAAATGTACACAAGTGTGCCTTGTTTCCAATAAAGCTTCACTTTCAATAGTAAGTGATGGGCTAGATTTGCCCCATATTTGATAATTGCTGCCCCTTATATAAGGTGTGTGTGAGGGTTGTGTGTATGTATGTGAAGGAGAGTGTGAATGAATAAAGACAAGAGGGAGGGAAGAGGACAGACAGACGGGGAGAAGGGGAGGGAAGGGATGGAGGAGGGAGCAAAGGGGAGAGAGAGCAGAGAGAGAGAGAGAGAATAGTTCTTATATAGAGTTAAGTATTGCACTCAAGTGATCTGATTACAAACCAGCATTATTTTTATTTTACTGTCTTCCAATCAATGACTCTTCAAATTATATTTGATCAGTATTTTTAAAAAATATATATCTTCTTTTGCCAGTTTTCAGAGGGTAGTAGACTATCTCAAGTTTGTACTAATCAGATGCTGCAAGTGGTAAATATGTAACAGCAATGCTGGTTTCCATGTCACATGTAGATATAGGTCCTATTTATTTTTAGTCACATGTTGTATAGTTATTCCCTTTAGGTTATTAATAAAAGGATCAAACTATTCAATAAAACCATTTGTTGAAAAATGCTGCTGGAAAGAATCTTTCAAAATAACAATACTTTTCAGCTGACATGCTTCATGACCAGCTGTATATCTCTGTGACTGTGTAGTGAGGAACCTATGGTTTGGGAACAAAGGCCAATGTATGGAGATAACAAAATCAACAGTTGTCTTCTGCAGAGTCTAACAAAGGAAATGAGGACAGATGGATATGGCAATTTAAAGATTTAATTAAGCACTTAAATAGAAGAGTGAGAATGAAAGAAAAATTAAGAGCTTTTTATGTGAAGCAGAATGACCTCTTAGATCATCTGAGTCCATTGCTGTATGGATATGTGCCCTCTCTACTGGTTATGTATTTTTGTACCATTTTTTTGAATTATTCTCCAGTTTCAAGCCTTAATATTTTCAAATTCTTCTCTCAATGTACAGTTATAAATACTAAATTTATTGAAATTCCTCTTACTGAAACAGACCTCTTACTGAAACTATTTATTTACAGCTGTTGTAAATAAACTATATTTGTTTCAAGTGTGAAACAAGGTTACCTACATAGTATATATTTTCTCCTTGAAACTATTGCAAGTCATAGATAATCAATAAAGAGGAAGAAAAAGACAATTTATTCAAAGTAATTCACACACTGTTTCTAGACATATTTATCTTGTGTGAGGCATAAGAACTCTCATACTATTGATTATACATTTTTCTAATTGTTGAAAATCTCTTCTCTAAAATATCAGTGATCCTTCTTAGACTAGTTTCAAATGAACTGAATCTCTCTTTCCATTAGGCTATTGATCAGTGTTGGAGATAAACCTATAGTAGAGTAGCTTGGTGAGACATCAGTTCATACTACTATTGATCATTTATTATATATGGGCCAATGACAAAGTCTGTAGGGAAAGGATTAGAGTTGTAGATTTAAAAATTTGAGAAGGAAGACTGCATTGTTAGAATTTTTGGTCCTTGGATAATGTTTTAGAGCATAGTAGTGATATAATTATAGCTGATATTAATAACAATGCCTGTGTGCATTGGTCAGAAAAACAGAAATCATTCTAGATATTTCAGCTTCACAGGGATTTATTGCAAGAAACTCATCACAAAGTTTTTATAAGACCTGGTGAACAAAATAATATAGGAAGGTACCCATTGGCCCAGAGCTGGGCAGTACCCCTACCTTGGTTCAATGGCAGAGGGACATAATGCAGGGAACAAGTCACAAAGCTGTTGCAAAGACTGATGAATACGAGTATAGGGAATTAGCTGTAGGCAGAGCTGGTGTTGCTCCTGAGCGGTAGGCTTGCCTTGACATTTCTTGGCTGGAAGCTCTGCCTCTGCTGTTACTGCAGCTGAATAAGTACCTGGGAGCCACACTCCCATTGAAGAACCCATTACTGTTGTTACTATTTCTGCTGAAGGCATCCCTAAAGGTAGAGGTGAGTGGTGTCTTTCTTCCTCCTAGCTCCTAATCTCTGAACCTATCTGGCTCGAGGAATATAGTTTGAGGGCTCCCAGTGCTACAATTCAAAGGTGAGTGTAAAAGGGCAGGAGTAGAGCGTATGCCAGGAAAAAAAATAACCAACATGCAGAGCATTAGCAGGCACTGTTGTAAGTATTTGGAGTTCAATGATAAATAGATGTTCATTAGTTTTCTGTCAGTACTGTGTGTTATGTCTGTTTACTGGTGAGAAAACTGAGGTATAAAGAAGCTAGGTAATACCAAATCAACATAGTTATGAAGAATAAAGTAAGGGTTTCAACCCAGCCAATGTGATTCTAGAGTTTACAACAGAAAAAAGCTACGATTCAACACACCTGGGTGCCCTGGGTCTGCATTCGTTGGTCCAAAGGAAACAGGCAGTCTTTTCTAGTGTCCTCTGCAGTATTTTTGATTTATACCTGCCCAGGTATCTCATATGACCTGATCTTTACTTGTCACTCTATTAGCCAAGCTGGACCTCTATCATTTCTGCTTTTTGTGTACCTAACAATGTCAATTAATAATTTTATGTAAGTTTCCTTCCTTACCATTTTCCCTTAAAATGCTTCTTTGTACCATTTTTTGAATTATTCTCCAGTTTCAAGCCTTCATATCTTCAAGTTCTTCTCTCAGTTTATGGCTCTGAATACTAAACTAATTTACAGAAGTTCCTCCTACTGATACAGACCATCATATTGACCATAGTGTGAGGACAAACACTGTCCCTCTCCTCTCTCTCTGTGCCTTGTATGACTATCTCACTCACACGTGGAATAGGTACTTTCTTTAGTTTTCCATAACACAGATAAAAAGGTAAGGCCGTAAGTACTTGGCAGCATTTTACTGAAGCCTTGAGATAAAGAAAGGTTATCAAAACACAGACTAAATTGCAATTACAATTAAACAAGTCTGCTTTTCAACTGTCTCTGTGAGAGCCCTAGTCACAGGGCACCTCCTGGGCTCGTTTCTGACCTGCCTCTGTAGGGCTATGGCCAGGTTGTTCTTATTACAGGGAATGTTTTTGAGTCTGTTTGTCAGAGTACTTGCCTGCTATCAAAGCTTAAATTAAGGGGATAAGTCTCTCTCACACGCCTACTTAAGACTAAATTCCCTAGACTTCATTTCCTTTCCTATCCTAAGAGAGATCATCTGTTACTTGTGGTGCAAAAGGATGACTGCACATTCTTCCCCAGGTATCCTACAACACTCACAACAGTTCTGCCCCAGGTTTATTCAATTCTCTAAGAAAATTCTGTTTTGTTTGATCTACTACTTACTATTGATAACATTGCAGACTCTGGACAGTTAGATATTAACCTTTAGGAGACTGTTAAATTGCAAATGATTTTTGTCTAGTTGAGATGCAAATGATTGTCTGATAGAAAACTAACCACGAAGGTTGGATTTTATGGTCCTAGATGACATTAAACAGTTTTGTATTTAATTTAGCAATGCCATTGCGGCAGTTTTTCTTCCTGTGATTATACACTCTTCCATCAGTCCTCTGAATCAATTTAACCTATGGCTTAATCTCCCATTAATATTACTGCCATGAGTTGAATTTATGTTTTTATGAATTGTATTTTAAACTTTTGAAAAATTATACTCTGAAACTCTGAGTGGCACACAATTAGTAATAATAGAAATGTTTCCCTCCATCAGAGCAAATCTCAACGTCAGGTTTATGCCTGATAATTGTGGGACCTGGAATATATTGCTAATGTAGGTCCATGTAGTCTACCCTTCTACCATGAAAAGTATCCTCTAAAAACAAATACATTTAAATGTATATGTGTATATATTTTTGAAGATTTTATTTATTTGAGAATTAGAGTTACAAGGAGAGGGAGAGACAGAGAGAAAGGTCTTCCATCTGCTGGTTCACTCCCTAATTGGCCACAATGGCCAGAACTGAGCCAATCTGAAGCCAGGAGCCAGGAGCTTCTTCTGGGTCTTCCAGCAGGTGCCGGGGAGGGGGGAGGTGGAGTCACAAAAATGCTTTCCCAGGCTAAGCCTACAACACCACAGTGCTGGCCCAAAAATGCCTTTATATAGTCAGAAAAATAAAAAAAATTACTATACAACACATTTTTGGTTGATTCATTGAAAATAGGAAGGTATATGGATAGGTGATACAACAAAGCATAAAGAATTTATAAATTATTATATGTTTATTTCATGTAGCTTAATTTTCTTGCTTTCATGTCAGCAAAATTACTGATATGTTGTTGTAATCAGGATTTTCATGTCATTTACATTCTATTGACAGTAATGCCAAATTAGAAAATATTTCCTCAGTCAACATAGTGTTTACGTAAGGTTTATTTGTTATTTTGAAGACTTATTTATTTGAAAGGCAGAGTTACAGAGAGTAGGAGACAGAGATGGGAAAAGGGAGAAAGGCACAGAGGGAGAGAAAAAGAGAAAGAAAGATGTAACTCCTGGTTCACTCCCCAAATGGCCACAATGGCGAGAGCTGCAGTGATCCAAAGCCAGGAGCTTCTTCCAGGTCTCCTACACTGGTGCAGGGACCCAAGCACTTGAGCCAACTTCTACTGCTTTCCCAGACCATAGTAGAGAGCTGAATCGGAAGTGCAGCAGCCAGGACTTGAACTGGCGCCCATATGGGATGCGGCACTGCAGATGGCGGCTTTACCTGCTATGTCACAGTGCCAGTACCCCATATTTCCTCTTTAGAAACACATTTAGCACTGTTGCATGAGCTTTCCCTTGATATTCTTTCAATTAGCTTAACAAAATGGAAGAAATTTAACCATATTAAGAATCATTAAAAATTAAACATTACACATTTTTTGCATTGCAACTATGCTGTTTTCTGATGTTCATTTTCAGCTAGGGTACCTTTGAATGGTATCACAGTTCACCCATATTAGGTCTAGACAAGCACTGTCTAGTAGAAATACAGTATGAGCCATATGTTATTTTGAATTTTCTGGTTATCACAATTTAAAAAGTAAAAGGTAAGGGTATTTTATTTTACCCAACTTATTCCAAAGCAATAACTTTTTAAGAAATAATCAATATAAAACATTATTAATATGCATTACATCTTTTCACACTAAGTTTTCAGAATCCAGTGTTACCATTTACAGCACTTTGGATCAGCCTCATATCAAATGTTCACATATTGAATGAGCGAAGAGCTACCTTTTTGGACAGTGTAGATACAGACTAACTTATACTCAGAAATAAGAATTTCTTAACATTGTAGAATGTTTTTCAGCCTCCATTACAAATATAGCCTCTATTACAAATACTGCATACTTTGAAAATACCTGTGAAACTTTAAACCGAAATAGAAAGCTCAGCACTACTGGGAAATGGCTATACCTCGCCTGGCAAGACTCCATGGCATACTTAAGAAAAGGAATTTGACAAGTTAGTTGTCTTTTCTCTCACCTTTCACCACCCAATCTCTGCCTCAAGAAGTAGTGTCTATTGGAAGCTTCGGTAGTAGCACAACATATTAATAGCAATTATCTTTGTTTTGACAGAGGACAAAAGATGTGGGGTGTAACCAGTGTTGGCAATATGTGGAGTCTACTATAGTATTGCGCTCATCATTTAATTACTGATTAATGCTCCAATAATCATAGCACTAATTGTCTTAAGATTCAGCTCCTTTTATGATTAATTGCCTAAGAAGAATGCACCATCTTAACAAAAGCAAATACTTTGCTATTGCAGGGAATCCTGTTTTCATATTTAGAAAGGAACACATATATACACACATGCACACACACATGTTTTGGATAAAGGACTGAAGATATTTAAAAGATCTAAATAATTTCTTCATTTTCCCTAAAAATAAAGAACAGGAGGCAGAGTACTTGCTTTATTTATGTATAACTAATACTCAATAAAGTGTCTCCCCTTCTCCAACAAACCAGTCTATGATTTAAAGGATTATTTGAATTATACCATCTTCTCCCAAGTTCTTTCCAAGCCTTTTTGCCTAATATAAGAGTATTATTTTTCAAAATTGAGATTTAAAATAATTATTTTTCCAAGTAATTCATTCATATGTTACATCTTCTGCATTCCAGCCACCAGGCTAGCTCACAATCTATACTTTGACATTTTTAAATGATACATGTTATTGTTTAGATTATTTGTGTGTTCAAATGAAAGTATTTCTGTAGACAAGCAGCCTTGGGAACATAGAAGAAGGATCTATTAGGCAGGCAGGCACAGTACCCATTGACAGTGCTATTTCTCCAGGGTAATGAGAATTAAATTCAATTCCTCATATTCATTTGCATTCATTTTCTGACTATTGATGACTTTGAACCATGAATAGTCACAATTTAACTAGGGGGTTAAACCCAGCTGGGACTCTCCATCTAATAATGTGCTAAAGCCACAGAAAATAATAAATTCAACCCCGTTACAGACACATCTTTATAACCCTTACAATTGTCTCTATTGCATACAACTGCTTATTCTGATGGAGGGATCAATAGATTATCTGTTCTTTCTAATAACTTCATCATTATTCCTGTCTGTGGGTAAAATGGTAGATTGAAAATAGTACAACTAAGATTAAATTGAACAACACAGTTCTGTTTAAGAATTAATATTAAGAGTGTCATTTGTTCTCTCTAGACGGCCACTGACGTCCCTGTTTAATATTTGTAACATGCCGTAGGAAGATGTGGATATGTTTCTGAGTTTGTCTTAACAGCCTGGAAAATTTCCAGTGGGTCCTGGCCCACGAAGATTTACTAGAGTGGTCTATGACCCTGAAGTCAGGAGGAAAGAATCAATAGTATTCTGAATCATCTAAAGTAGAAGATGATGTGGTAAATTACTGATTCCCTTATGGAGCATGTATTGAAAATATTTTTGCAGTTTATTTGAATGAAGTAATGAATATTTAGTACTCATTCTATAGTTGCTTAAAAACAATATCAGTCACACTTACATATATTCTCTTTCAAAAAAGTTCAAAGCATGTTCATATATATTACCTGATTTATCTTCTGAATGGTCCCTATGAGATACAGAGGGATTATTACTATCACATCCTTGGAAATAGAGGATGTGAGGGAACAGTAGGTTAAATGAGTAGAGGCACCTTAAATTGATTTATAGCTTCAAAGTCCTGCGAAATAAAATCGTGCTTAGTTTACAATTTATTTTTAGAAATAATGGTGTCCCAAGTGTTTTGAAGGTAGTATTTATCACCTTAGACTTTATCTGGTAATCCTAAAATGTAGTGGTTTTTCAATTACCTTGGAGGTTAATATTTTATTTTCCCAGAAATAATGCACATAACATTATAGTGACTGAATGATGTATATCTGAATATTAATATCTAAATATTAATAAAAGTTTGGTTAACAATTGATGGAGAAAATGCAACAATTTCTATGTGTGACTTTTTGTGAGTAATTAATTTATGAATAAATGTCAAAAATGCAATTTATGTCTTCTCATACAATTTACCATTCTAAACATACCACAGATAATAATTCACTTTCAAATATGTCATATTAGGAGGTTTCATAAGGATATAAAATATCTAATATACAATTCAGATTAATTTTATAACCCAGATTCAAGGGAAAAAAGTTCAGTGTTTTAGTTACATAAAAAAATAAAATCCCAGGCAATAAATAAAAGGGCTCTGAACCTTGTCTTAATAGACTATCTGCTTTTGTGAGACAGCCCTTGGGGAACGATTTAATTTATGCTGTGGCTTAAGGGACTAAGCCACAGAGACTTTCAACCCATGTTCTAGTACCAGGCTCTTCCCTTCATCTCCTCCCAGGATTGACAGTATCTTTTCTTTGCTGATCTTAACATATAAGTCTTTTTAAAAATCTAAGATGACAGAATTCTTCATTTACATTCTTTCTGTTCTGTTCTTTTTATTTTTTAAAGAGATTATGTATGTATAATTCACATGTAGTTAAAGCAGGATTCTCCACCTCCTCAATACATGCTCGAGGAGGGGATTGTAAATAACCACGTTTAGCCCTTTAGGAGTATAATTTCCTTCTCTCTCTTTAATGTGCTGTACATTGCTATTTGACGCTATAATTAGTAATCCAATGGTAGTTTTTTCACTTTGTATTGCTATATGGGCAAAATGTTGAAAACTTTACCTAATATATACTAAGCTGATCTTCTGTATACAAAGAGAATTGAAAATGAATCCTTACATGAATGGAAGGGGAGAGGGAGCGGGAGAGGGGAGGGTTGCGGGCGGGAGGGAGGTTACGGGAGGGGGGGGAGCCATTGTAACCCATAAGCTGTACCTTGGAAATTTATATTCATTAAATAAAAGTTAAAAAAAAAATTTCCTTCTCTCTTCTCCCATGCTGATAAGGCGCAACTGCAGCCAGGGCATCTGTGTCTACACCCCAGGAGATATTGCAGAATAACTTGAATGTAACTGAGGGCGGTCTAACAAAGTCAGAAGTGGATGCCCTCGTCAAGTGTTCCAATAGGAAACTGAAGGGCACCACGAGTGAGGAAATAAGAGTCCATGTGAAGGACCTAGCCTCCAGCATGAGTGGCATGTCCGAAGCACTCCCTGCACTTTGGCCACCCTCTCCTTCCCTCTTCTGATTGCGGGTGTCAGCGGAGCCATTGTCTGGCTTTTGGAGCAGCATGGGCATCGTCTGTGTGAGCATGTGTGAGGTGCACAGATGGAGAACTTTCAGTTTCTTCCACCAAGGCTCAGTAAAGACCCTCTAAACACCAATGACACTCCAACTCTGTGTCTTAAGGCTTGTTGACCCTTCCATCTGCACAGGGAGTTTTTCTAAATGGCAGTTTCTTTTACTGTCCACACAGGACAAAATACATTGGTTCGACAAGGCACTTGGGGTTCTTCCCATGGACTCTCTTGGAAAAGGGGTTTAGATAAGAATAATTCTCCTTTTCATTTTTGTCAATAAAAGTACTATGATAGAAATGAGGATGTTTAGTGAATATAATGCAGATGGTGTTTCCAGATCTGAAGAGAAATGGCTTTACATGTCTTCATGCCCGAAGCATTGCTGCAAGCCAAAAGCAGAGAATCAGATGGCAGTGCGCTTCTCCACATTCCTAAACCCATCCTGCTCTGATGGAATTTGTTTTGATGGGATTTAAACCTGGCTTGAGGACTGAAGGTGGATCGTGGGGAGGCTGACAAAATGGAAGGGGCTGCAATCCGCTTAATTTACTGTTTGGTTCCTCACTGATGGCTCTGAAGCCTGTGTTCTGCTGCTGTTTGTTTTGTATGGTGTCTAGTACAGTATGAACTCACCCCAAGGAACCCACTAATACTCCTAAGTCACATTAATAAGTTAAGGGTCTCCCCTGAGCACTCATTTTTTAATAATAATTTATTTATTTTCATTTATTTGAAAGGCTGGGGGTTAGGAGGAGGAAGAAAAAAAGAGGAGAAGAGAGAGATCTTCATCCACTGGTTAACTCCCCCAAAGCCCACAAGAGCTGGAACTGGGCTAGACCAAAGCCAGGAGTTCAGAACTTCATCTGGATCTCCCATGTGGGAGGCAGGCATTGAGCCATCACCTCCTACCTCCCAGAGTGCACATCAGTAGGAAGCTAGATTGGAAGTGGAGGTGGGACTTAAACCCCAGCACTTCAATATGGGATGTGGGTATTTCAAGCTGTGGCTTTACCTACTGCACCACAATACTCATCCCTGAACACTAAATTCTGGGTCCTATCTTTTCCAAGTACTGCTTAGCCCATACTTCTACTTTATTATTTTATTATATTTGTAACCCTTATTACTTTCTTTTTTATTTTTTAAAGTTTTTTTAAAAATATTTATTTGAAAGTCAGAACTACAGAGAGAGGAGGAGGAGAAAAAGAGATCTTCCATCTGCTGATTCACTCCCCAAGCAGGAAGGGCTGGGGCAGGCCGAAGCCAGGAACCAGGAGCTTCTTCCAAGTCTCCTACATGGGTGCAGGGGCCCAAGCACCTTGGCCATCTTCCACTGCCTTCCCAGTTGCATTAGCAGGGAACTAGATCAGAAGTAGAGCATCTGGAACTCAAATGAGTGCCATATGGGGTGCTAGCACTGTAGGCAGAGGTCCAGCCCCATAAGCTGTATTACTTCCTGACGTTACCTTGTTCATTTGGTGTTCTCATGAGGACAGGATATTCCAAGACATAGAAAACTACTTGAACTCTTATGGCCGTAGTGTGTGTATATCTGTGTGTGTGTGTGGGTGGGTGGGTGTGTGTGTTAAATGAATAAATAAATGTAGAATGCAAAAACTTTTAAAGGTTGCTTCTTTAGGAAGGTAATTTCTGCTCTCAGGCTGGTGTGTGTAATTTAGTTTTTTTTTTAAATGGATTTATTTATTTGAAAGATTTATTTATTTGAAAGAGTTACATAGGTAGAGGCAGAGAGAGAGAGGTCTTCCATCTACTGGTTCACTCCCAAAATGGCCAAAACAGCTGGAGCTGGGCCATCCAAAGCCAGGAGCCAGGAGCTTCTTCTGGGTCTCCCATGTGGGCTCAGGGGACCAAGGACTTGAGCCATCTTCTACTGCTTTCCCAGGCCATAGCAGAGAGCTAGATGGGAAGTGGAGCAACTGGGATTTGAACTGGTGCCCATATGGGGTGCCAGCCCTTATAGGTGGTGCCTTTACCTGCTGCACCAGAGTGCCAGCCCCTTGTAATTTAGTTATGAATTATAGACACATCCTCTGGGCATAATGAAACAGCCTTGTTGCTAGCATATGATTTTGCAGAGGTAGGTTCCAAAGTTGTAGTAATTTAAAACTAAATTTACTTTCACTTAGGGTGTGTGTCAACATGGGTTAGCCTGGGAGCTCTGCATATCACAATTGCTCAAGAATCCAAACAAAGAGAAAGTCCCCTAATTGATGAATAGGGTCACTGTTTCAACTTGATATTTCCACATTTGCATGGGCAGGAGAGGAGAGCGTGAATGTTTGTTTTCCACTATGAAATTCTTTTATCCCAAATTGACAGGTACTCATCACTATTGTTCTTATTTAATAAACTTGGTGAACTTGAGCAAAGCCACAGGGACATTCCTTACTTTAAGCGAGTAGAGTTGCTTCCTGTCCTTCCAGGAAAGCTTCAGTTAGATCTGTCACCATCACATTGAGTGTGAGAGGACAGCCGTGGAAACTGGGTGTGGCAGGTGACATCCAAAAAGGGAGGGGGAACAGTTTTTTAGTGGAAAATAATCTAGAGATATGGGCGGAAAGAAAATGAAAAATGGGTGTGCAATAGTCTGGCTGAAGTGTTACTTCCAGACCTCTCCCCTACCTCCCTTCTTTCTCTCCTCCCTCACACGTTCCCTCCCTCCCTTTTTCTTTTTTTTCCTTCCTCCTCTCTGCCTATCTGTCTCTTCTTTTAACTTTCAGCCAATGTCTGGTGGGGACAAGACTACTGCTAAGAATTTGAAGGTAAAAAGATAGTATATTAGTAAAGCTTAATGATGTTACTCAGATCATAGACCTGGCTCCATATCTGCCTTATGTTCTTTCACATTTATCTATTCTTGCTTTCAGTTTTATGAGCACGAAGCTACTTTATAGCTGGGTTTCACTAAGGGCACGGGCCATGAGCTCCCCTAACAGAGGGCACAGGACTTGGAAATAACTGTCCCTAAGTCCCCATTTTATCATCTTGTTCTCGTCGGCAAAGAGATGGCATCTATACTGATACACTGTTGCAGCCAGCAGAATGGGTAAAGAACTTGTGTGACTGTGTCAAGTGACCCCCTCCACCACCATCACCCAAAAACACCTTCCAAGCAGCTGAGCGAGTGAAAATCCAATTCTTCTCTTTCACCATCAGACACACTCAGCTGGTTGTCTTCATTCTTTCCAATCAGTCACACTTATTTAAATATCAACTCACATATACATCATCACAATAAATTGCTTTCGGTTAGGTGTCTAAAACTTCTTTCAAATATGTATCAGTTACTATCTAAACAGAAAGCGACCAGAAGATAAATATTAGTCAACAAGCCAGGCCTAGCAGGTTACTAGAATTTTCTGTGGTCACAAGCATGCACTGTGTCTTAAACAGTTTGCAGTATAAAAGGTCGAATGATAAAAAATGAAACACGGTGATAAAAAGTAAATAGAATTATAGTGTATTAGCTTTGTACTTTGTTACTTTATTACTAATGCTTAGTGATAACCATGCCATAATAATAACTTACATTTTGATGAGCATTTCCTGTGTGCTAGGCATTCTATTGAGTCTAACTTTGTTTTCACAAGAAACCTATGACGGGGTCCTCTTACCGTTGCTCAAATGACAATTGAAGAACAGATCAACTAAGTGACATTTCTAAGAGATGGAAATAGGATTTCATTCTTTGATCACAACACTTTGCTTTTAAAATGCATAAGAAACAGTAAGAAGGGAGGTGAATTCTTGTCCAAGTTTTCCTGAGGAAAGTAAATCAAAATAACCTTCATGGAGAAGGAGATATTTTGAAGCTGAAAACCATTGGCGTTTACCAGTCATGTAAGCTTTCCAGGCTGACAGAAAACATGTTAGTATAAGAGCTCAGATTTTTTAAATTTATCCATTTATTTTATGTTGTTTGAAAGGCAGAGACAGAGATCTTCTGTCTGCCGGTTCAATTTCCAAATGCCCACACAAACAGGGTTTGGGCCAGGCTGAAGTAAGGAGCTGAAAACTCAATCGAGGTCACCCAAATGCGTGGCAGAAATCCAAGTACTTGAGTTCGCACAGTTGCCTCCCTTAACAGCAAGCTAGAATTGGAGGGAGAGCCAGGATTTGAACCAGGAACTCTATGATACCAAATGCGAGCATCCCCAAACAGCATCTTAAGCATGGAGCCAAACACCTGCCCCCAGATAGGATAAAGTCTAGAGGAAGTATAGGGAAATACGTTAAAGGACTCAGATCACACGAAGTGCCTTTTGAGTCAAGTTTAAAGGGTATAGATTGCATAGTGTACCAGTAGATGATAGGGAAACATTGAAGAATTATGTGCAAGAGGTGACTTTGTATTATTTGCAATGAAAAAAAAACCACCCTGTGGCTATGGAAGATGAATTGGAATAACACAGAAGGGAGCTATAAACTCCTTTTAATATACTGCATAAATGTAGGTCATAGAATCAAATGCAAAGTATGGGCTTTTAGGGCCACACAGTCATGGGTTAGAAAACTAGCTCTCGTACATAGTGACCCTGTGCCTGGGAGAATATTGTGTAACCTTTCTTTAAAGTCTGTTTCTTCATCGTTATAAAGGAGATGATAGCAGGGCCTATTTCATGGATTTTTAAAGTCATTTTATAAGATAACGATTATAAATCTTTTAGCCTAGTGCCTTGCACATACTGTGTACTAAAAATGAGCAGCTATCACAATGAAAATGCTTCATGCAGCATCAAGCACGTAGCTTGTTCTCCGGAAATAATAGCTTTTGTATGTAAATATCAATATCTCAATCAATCTGTTTATCTATTGTGGTTGTAGTACCAGGATGTATTGTAGAAAGAGAATCAGACAACTGGCTGGAAATGAAATGAATAGAAAATAACCCTGCATTGTTGTTTTACCAAGGTACCATTTATAACTAAGATACACTTCTCTCACGCACACTCTCAAAGCAGAGTCTCCCATAAGAAATCAGATGAGGCCAGCACTGTGGCACAGCAGGTTAATGCTCTGGTCTGAAGTGCCGGTTCCAGACTCCGCTGCTCCACTTCTGATCCAGCTCTGCTGTGGCCTGGGAAAGCAGTAGAAGATGGCCCACGTCCTTGGGTCCCTGCATACATGTGGGAGACCCAGAAGAAGCTCCTGGCTCCTGGCTTCAGATTGGCACAGCTCCAGCCGTTGTGGCCAGTTGGGGAGTGAACCAGTGGATGGAAGACCTCTCTCTGCCTCTCCTCTCTGTGTAACTCTGACTTGCAAATAAATAAATATTTTTCCTAAAAGGAAGATTCAAATGTATGGAAGATCCCATACATTGTCTATAAAGAATCTGTCCTTAATGTGCTGTACATTGTGATTTAATGCTATAACTAGTACCCCAACAGTATTTTTCACTTTATGTTGCTATGTGGGGGCAAACTGTTGAAATCTTTACTTAATATATACTAAACTGATCTTCTGTATATAAAGAGAATTGAAAGTGAATCTTGATGTGAATGGAAGGGGAGAGGGATCAGGAAAGGGAGGGTTGAGGGTGCGAGGGAAGTTATGGGGGGGGGGAGCCATTGTAATCCATAAGCTGTACTTTGGAAATTTATATTCATTAAATAAAAGTTTTTAAAAAAGGAATATGATGAAAGCAGGAAGAAAATTTAGTGGACTGTGATTTTTCAGAGGAAATGAGGTAGAGTCCATTATGCCAGAGGCATGAAGATGGTGGCTTCTGTAAAAAGCATGAGTGAAAAATTTTCCCCCTTCCCACAGATGAAGCTAGAGCAATATCAAGGCAATGGAGATGGCAGAATGAGAAAGAAAAATGGATTTGTAAACGGTCCCTGTAAGAGTTAATGCTAAAAAGAAAAAAAGTTCTCATAGGAGAGGATAGAGTTTTGATTCTACAATAGTTAAAAATATGTGTGGCTGGGGCCAGCGCCGTGGCTCACTTGGTTAATCCTCCGCCTGCTGCACCGGCATCCCCTATGGGCGCTGGTTCTAGTCCCGGCTGCTCTTCTTCCAGCCCAGCTCTCTGCTGTGGCCCGGGAAGGCAGTGGAGGATGGCCCAAGTGCTGGGGCCCCTGCACCTGCATGGGAGACCCAGAGGAGGCACCTGGCTCCTGGCTTTGAATTGGCACAGCACTGGCTGTAGCAGCTATTTGGGGAGTGAACCAACAGAAGGAAGACCTTTCTCTCTGTCTCTCTCTCTCACTAACTCTGTCAAAAAAAAATATATATATGTGTGGCATATATCTTGCAACCTAAATATATGAGTTAGGCTTTAGAAAAAGCAGGGGCCACTCTAAGTAATATAGGAAGGAAAGTGTTTAACACAAGAAGCCATTACACACGTTAGAGGGGTGAAGATGAGGAAAACCACCATATTCCCAGGTTCACTGCTAGATTTCTGAGAATCAGGCCATTGCAGCAAATTCAAAGATTTACTCTGTATGAGATGTTTTCATCAAGTTCAGAAAAAATATGTATCCTGAAAAATCTGTGCATGGATTTCAAAATTCTTTACGCCAAAGTAAATTTGCCTTTTAATTCCATTTCTCACTAACTTTTTAAAAGTGCCCTCATATGTTTATAGCTGCTTCATATATTTCTGGTAGCCCAAGGCAGAGAATTTCCCAAGAATTCCCAGAGGCTGTTGTAAAACTTTGTGTTGGCTAAAGCTCACAAATATCCTACTGCTGCCCCAAGAGCAGTGAGACATTTTTAGACTCTTTCCTGATTTCCATTTCTTGCATGAGTGCCTCTCGTTGGTAATCTAGGCCAGAATCCAGTTGACAAAGTAAAAAGATAGAGAATAGGAGGATTCAGGGAGGGTGAAACTTTGCAAAAAGCAGAGCTAATGATGGAAAGTAATGCAATGAGATTTTTTTATGCATAGGTATATAAAATAAGGAGAGATTTGAGGTAGTTTATGAGTTAGATATGCATCACCTGATGACAGTGACAATTTATGCTTTGTATTATATGTAATGTGGTATCAATCCAAAGTAAATGCCTAATACATACTTTTAATGATACTTTCTCTTTGAGTTGCAGCATTATGATTTTAAGAACATATAATTCTAATGTTTAGGCTTAGTGAAAATAAAGATCCTGGAAATGAATTACAAATTTTCAAAATCTATTACATGTACATAAAATATATGCCATAAAATATGCACCATAAAATAAAGGTAAAGTAATAAAATTAACACCATAAAACAAGGCTATATAATGCAAAATTGAAGTTGCTAAAATAATCAGTAAATAATCTGAAATTGGAAAGAAATTTTAGGAAAATATGTTTTTATGCTTATGTTTCACCTGAAGCAAAGAAATTATTTATAGAACCAGTAATATCTTTCTAATTAATAACAGTAGCATGAAGGTCACTCACTTTACTAGGAGAGAATGATATTGAATTATTCAACAGAAATGCTTCAGTGTTTTTCTAGAACAATGGCAACTAAGGATCAGCATATTAGAATTTTAAATATCTAGATAAAGATGAACATTGGGCACATTTAAATTTCAAATAAAATCTACAACATTTTGGCATAAGCATCATAGAAAAATGTTATTTTTCTTATATACCAAGAATAAATGGTTTACCACTGTGGATATTTTATGGATATTTTCTTTTTTGTAATTCTTAATTTTTTGAAAAAAATAATAATGGTATATAGATGAATGTGTGAATTGATTTCCATAACAGTTTAAAAAATCATTGCTTTTTACTCTTTACTTCAGCTACACTTATGTCTTATTTTTTGTCTTCCTAAAATTCATTTTTGTTTTTAAAATTCATTTTGATTTCTCTTAATTCCCCTGTCCTGTGAGCCATCTGATTACCCTTTGCCAATTTATGTGATTAATTTTATATATTTGTTTTATAAGTCTGTTTATTAGGAAAATGTTTCCCTTTCTCATTCAACTTTAAGTCTTCCCCTGAAACATTGATTTATACAAATGAAAAGCCTACAGCCTATTTTTGAAGTTAAACTAATTATAAAAGATTGCTGGTTACCAGTGTCCTTTCTTTTACCAGTGTTATTTTAGATCTCCACCTCTCCTCAGGAACACTCCGCAGGCATCTTGCCCATCTCTCCAGCTTACAGTGCTTTGCTTTGCTTCTTTGGACCTGGTCAGTAAGAAATCAACAAATATCCTCAAAGCCTTGGCATGTCTCTGAATGTGCCAGATGGTGGGAGATTATGTCCATGAAATTTCAGGCACTTTCTCCCTCAGTTAAGTTTCTCAAGGGCTGATGACCGATGCTGTGGTAACATTAACTTGCACCTCCCCACCCTGCCCCTCATTGAGAAAAAGGCTGCCTTAGATTCTGCTGGTAGCTTGCATTCCCTCCTCTCCCTTGGACTGCACCTGTGACCTCATGGAGAGTCTCCTGTAAGGACTTACACAAGAAAGAAAATTTCCAAGGCTGGTTTACACACTGAAAACAGATTTGCAACAAGTCAGAAATACACAGCCATAAAATAACATCTCCATTCAAAGGAAGCCTTCCTAATGAGCAGAACCTTGACATTCCATGTAATGTTTCACTTTCCTGGTGCTGCAGATGTTAGATATATAGATAGATACTGTCTCAATGAAATTACTGAATAGTCATGAATAGGGAAGGAGCATGACTGGTGGATTCGGGATAAGGCAACCAGAGAAGAAGGCACTTCAGAAAATCAACCCAAGAAAATCTTGGTTCATTAGACTGTGAAGGTATTTGTAGCCTGTAGATGCACCATTTCACCAAAGGGCTTTTACTGCAAAGCAAACAGATAAGGTGACTTGCTCTGTGGATACCAGTCTCTTTCAACAGCTACCCCAGTGTTTGCTCAATAAATTCAAGAGCAAAGAGCCTGAGGCAACTCAGAGGAAAGTGATGCAAGAGGTAAGCTTTGGGGTATGACCCTCTCCAAGGCTGATCTGGCCAGGGAAGTTGCTGAGTAATAATCAGTTGAAAGCGGAATCCTCAGTATGGCACTGTTTCCCAGTCACCTGGGGGCAAATCAATGACACTGGATGTTAACATCATGACAAGGGTAGCAATTGGAGCTCTTTGGATCAGAAGCTGTGAATATGGACTTTTCCTTCTTAATGTTATAATCTGCCAGCAGCACCCTTGGGCTCACTGAGTGCTTTACTCTTGTAATAGAATCCTAAATATAGTTTCAGACTAAGGAACTCATTTACGGTGAGATAACTGAGGGGATAAACAAGTACCCTTGGGTTTCATTGGTCTTACCAGATACCCTGTCAACAAAAGTGTAGTGAGAATTCATGGATCTGGAACAAAGGGAGGATATGGAAGTAACTCATCATGTTACCTATGTCCCATCTTATTAACTATGTCTGGACAATGTTGCACCCAATTATTCCTAAGGGGGAAATTCTTCTACCATGAGATAAAGCAAAATTTCTTTTTTCATGCTAAAATTTTATGTTTTGGCTTTAACAATTCTATACATTTTTCATATTCACCTCATATGTAAATATTATATCTATATACATACATACTATATTTTGAAAATAGTGGTGGATATAGTACTATCCAATTATGTAGATTCATGACAAAGATCATAAAATATAGAAAGAAGGCTGTATATTATCTAAGAAATATAATTAAGTGAAAATGCTATTTACAAATGTATGTATACCAAATAACGTAGCATCCATGTATTTTTTTTCTACATATATATTAACTCCCAAATATGAAAGAAATATGTGATGTTTGTCTTTCTACATCTGGCTTATTTCACTAAGCATAATGATTTCCACTTCTATGCACTTCATTGCAAATGTTTGGATTGCATTTTTTTGTGGCTGAGTATTATTCTATTGTGTACATATGCTGTATTTTCTTAATACATGCATTGATTGATGGACATCTAGATTGATTCTATATCTTTGTTATTATGAATAGAGCTGTGATAAGTGTGGGAGTAGAATTATCTCTTTCATATGCTTAATTCATATTCTTTGTATATATTCCCAGAAGTGGGACACCTGGGTCAAATGGTAGAGCTATTTATGGCTTTCTGAGGAATCCTTACACTGTTTTCATAATGACTGTACTAATTTGCATTTCCACCAACAATGTATTAGGGTTCCCTATTCTCCACATCCTCTCTAGCATTTGTTCTATTTTGACTTCTGGATAATAGTTATTCTAACTGGAGTGAGATGACACCTCATTGTGGTTTTTATTTGCATTTCCCTGATGGCAAGTAATCCTGAGCATGTCTTCTTGTGTTGTTGGCCATTTGTATTTCTTTCAAAAATTATCTGTTCAGATTCTTTGCCCATTTTTCAACTATATTGTTTGTTTTGTTGATGTTGAATTTCTTGAGCTCCTTAGGTATTCCGATTACTAATCCTCTATTAGATGCGTAGATTACAAATATTTTCTCTCATTCTGTCACTTGTTTCTTCATTGTTGAGTTTCCTTTGCTATGAAAGTGCTTCTTAGTTGAATCTAAATCCATTTGTCAAATTTCCCTTTTATTGTCTCTACTTTCAGGGCCTTATCTGAAAAATTGTTGCCTATGCCAATGTGTTAAGAATACTTTTCTCAAATAGCTTAATAGTTTCATGTCCTACATTTAGCTCTTTGATCCATTCTGAGATGATTTTTTTTTAATGTTATGGAAGGTGTCTTTTTTCAAACCTCTGCAAGTGGAAATCCAATTTTCCCAACACTGTTGATGAGACTGTCTTCTGAGAGTGTTTTCAGCTTCTTTGTCACAGAGAAGTTTCTAGTCAATGCATTGATTTATTTCTGGGGGTTCTATTATGTTTCATTGGTCTGTGTGTCTATTTTTAAGACAATATAAACTTATTTTGCTGCCAGTAGTCTCTAGTGTGTCTTAAAATGTGATATTGTGATGACTCAAGATTTCTTTTTAATTGTTCAAGATTGCTTTGGATATATGGGGTCATTTGTATTTCCTTTTAGGATTGCTTCTTCTAATTCTGGAAACATATCATTGGTATTTTGATAGGGATTACATTGAATCTGTATATTGCTCTCAATAATGTGAACATTTTGATATTATTAATTCTTCCAGTCCATGAACAGGGGAGGTCTTTCCATTTTACATTTATGGTATTCCTCCATTTGTTTCATTAATATTTTATAATTTTATTGTACAAGTCTCTCATATGCTTGGTTAAATTTTCTCAAGGTATTTAATTTTTTGTAGGTATTGTGAATAGGATTTCTCTTATAAGTTCTTCCTCAGCAAAATCATTATTGGTATACAAAATGCTACTGATTTTATTGCATTGATTTTATATCCTGCAACTTTGCTGAATTCATTCCCAATATTCTTTTGATGGAATTTTTTGATCCCTCTATATGGAAGGTCATGTCATCTGCAAACAGGGATAATTTGATTTCCTCCTTTTCAATCTGTGTGCCTTTTATGTCTTCCGTTTGGATAGAACTGGCTTAAACTTCTAGGGTTATATTGAATAAGAGTTGCTAGAGTAGACATCCTTGTCTGGTTCCAGACCTAGGTGGAAATCCTTCCAGCTTTTCCCCATTCAACATGCTGTTGGCTGTCAGCTTGTCATATATAGCCTTCATTGTGTTGAGGTATGTCGATTTCATATCTATTTGCAAAACAATTTCAATCTTGAATGAATATTGTATTTTATAAAAAGCTTTCTCAACAGCTCATGAAATTATCATATGATTTTTATCCATCTTTTTTTGATGTGATGTCTTTTACTTATTGATTTGCATATGTTGAACTATCCCTCAGATAAACCCCACTTGGTTAGGATGAATGATCTTTTTGATGTGTCCTTGGATTAAATTTAATAGTATGTTTTGAAAATTTGTGTACCTATGACCATCAATGATATTGGTGGATAGTTTTCTTGTTGCATCCTTGTCTGTTTGGAATTAATGTAGTGCTGGCCTTGTAGAATGAATTTCGAAGGGTTTCATCTCTTTCAGTTCTTTGGAATAATTTGAAAAGACGTTGTGTTAGTGCTCCCAAGAAAGTTTTTAGAAGTTAGCAGTGAAGCCATCTGGTCTTGGACTTTTATGTGTTGGGAGAATCTTTATTACTGATTCAGAATCATCATTGGTTACTTGTTCAGATTTTCTATGACTTAGTGATTCAATTTTAGTCAATTTTGTTTAGTTCAATTTTGTTTCCAGAAATTTATCTATTTCTTGCAGATTGTCTAACTTGTTTGGCATATAGTTATTCACAGCAGTTTGTAATCATTCTTTTTTTTAAAGATTTATTTATTTATCTGAAAGTCAGAAGTTTGTTTTGTTTTGTTTTGTTTTGGACAGGCAGAGTGGACAGTGAGAGAGAGAGAGAGAGAGAGAGAGAAAGGTCTTCCTTTGCCGTTGGTTCACCCTCCAATGGCCACCGCAGCAGACGCGCTGTGACCGGCGCACCGCGCTGATCCGAAGGCAGGAGCCAGGTGCTTCTCCTGGTCTCCCATGGGGTGCAGGGCCCAAGCACTTGGGCCATCCTCCACTGCACTCCCAGGCCATAGCAGAGAGCTGAAAGTCAGAGTTACACACGGAGAGAAGGAGAAGCAGAGAGAGAGAGAGAGGGTTTCCATCCGCTGGTTCACTCTCCAATTGACCTCAACGGCCAGAGCTGCACTGATCCAAAGCCAGGAGCCAGGAGCTTCTTCCCAGTATCCCATGTGGGTGAAGGGGCCCAAGGACTTGGGCCATCTTCTCCTGCTTTCCCAGTCCATAGCAGGGAGCTGGATCAGAAGTAGAGCAGCCGGGAAGTGAACCAGTGCTGATATGGGATGCTGGCACTGCAGGCAGCGGCTTTACCAACTATGCCACAGTGCAGACCCTGTAATACTTCTTTGCCTTTTTGCAGTACCAGTGAAAAATTTCTGTGAAAGTGACAGTTGAAGTGGCATCCTTAAGAGTTCATGTTAATGAGCCAAAAGTCAAGCAAAGGATTTACTGAGGGATTGGGATGACTGATTCAGATTATTAAGGGAAAACAGATCCAAAGTAGATCTTGGATAAACAATGGAGTCAGGAATGAAATAGAAGATACATTCAGGGGATAATTCATGCTTCCTTCTACAGTGGGAGAAGTTAATGTAGGATTAAAATAATTGAGTGCAGACGGAACCACCAGGGCTAGAGCTTTGGATCAATTATATAACCGTAAGCAGCTGAAATGCTAGCTGAGGACAAACAATATAGAACAATTGTCAGGAAAATGAAGCTATTAATATCAATTACTGCTTCACATCCAGGTGCAGAAATCACTATATCACCCAGGCAAACATTCTTGCCTGATTTGCTCTGACTATTTGTGGATAGTAACCTATATAATTTTTATAGGAAGTATTTTGGTGATGAATAACCTTATAAAATTTCGTGATTAAAGTTTATCAGAATGGTTGATGATGTTGGGATTTTTTTTTCTTTGCAGGGAAAGAGTACCTATTTATTAGAATAAGAAATAAAAGCAATTTATTAGATTTCAGATTGTCATTTTTATAATTTATAAATTTAAATATATACACAAGGATTTATATTAATGAATGCTGAATGGCCAAAAGAATGACTGTGCTTCATATTCAAGGATATGCAATCAATAAGAAATGATTAACATGGATAATATAGATGAACATAGCTTTTATATAAATTAAAATCTCTTCAAATGCTGCCTATAGATGTGAATTTGTACCTTTTCCCTCCCCCAGTACTTCTACCGCAATTCTGGTATTGGGTATTTGTGAAAATGATGATTTTGTGCTAAAAAAGTTATTTATTTGAAAGAAGGAGGGAGAGATGGAAGGAGAAAGAGAAATGGAGTGAGCAAATGAGCAAGAGTGAGATCACATCCAACAGTTCACTCCTCAAATGCCTACAATAGCTGGGGCTAGGCCAGGAGTCAAGAGCCTGGAACTCAGTTCAGGGCTTCCACATGGGTGACACTGATTCAAGTACTTAAGCCATCACTTGCTGCCTCCCAGAATACTGAATCAGAAGCAGATACTGATACTGAATCAGAAGCAGAACCAGGACCTGAAACCAGGGTCTCCAATATAGGACGCAGGAATCCTGAGGATTATCTTAACCATTGTGCCAAATGTTCAACCTTGCTGAAACTTTTGTTAATAGTTAACGTTAAATGAGATGTCGGCCTGTACTGTACCAAACACTTCACATATGTATTTCATACAGTCCTCGCCACAATCTCATTATTTTCCACATTTTACAGATTGGAAAGTTGAGTCCTAGGTGTGTAAGTGATTTGTCCGTGAAAGAGATGATAC
Source organism: Lepus europaeus (assembly GCF_033115175.1). Classification (NCBI taxonomy): domain Eukaryota; kingdom Metazoa; phylum Chordata; class Mammalia; order Lagomorpha; family Leporidae; genus Lepus; species Lepus europaeus. The sequence goes on along the minus strand of NC_084836.1, from coordinate 39,681,933 downwards.
AAAAAAAAAAAAAAAAATCCAGCTTCCTCGCTCCTGGACTACCAGTTATTCACTAGGCTATGGTGCTGTGCATTCACTCCCCATGAAAAAAAACATGATCTCTTGAAGTCATTGTAGAAATCCAATTTTAAGATTCTTACTCTTTTTTTCTCTATAAATACCTTTGTGAAAATAAACTCATGCCCAGGACCCAAATTAAACTAACGTGGCAAAGGAAAGGAGGACATTAACCTAAAAGCAAATCCACTTTCTGCTTGGCGAACAGTGGAATTTATGTGATTCTGTGCTTCTCAAGAACTCTGCTTCTATTTCCTGCAAATGGAAATGATTATTCTGTGCACTCAAAAGAAGACAGAACTAACTAGGAGAAGGAAAAGCTATGTATATGTAAGGTACTATTTGCAGATATCTTGATGCTTGAAGTAACCTGGAGGTATTTATTTACCTTCTCATTAATGTCTTCCTCAAGTGATGTGAATGCTTGTTAGAGAGTGGAGAAAACCTGGGTCCAAGTCCTTCTAGATTTCAGGCTCCAGAATTCCAAGAGGCAAACATGATTCACAAATACCAGCAGACTGACAAGATACACATTGCCTCATGTGGGCGCATCTGCATTAAACACATTATTTGGATAACATCCCTGCACCCATAACCTTCCAGTCTTAAGAGAATTGCAATCCCATCTTTAGCATAACTCTGAAAAATCTACTCCTCTTTTCAGGGGCAATTATCTGCAAGGTACCTGATCATGTGTTCTCATCCCTCCCTATTAAACTTTGTGGCACTTACTATAATTGTAAAATTATTCATTTCATGTTTCTTCCTCGCTGGTCTGGAGATTATTTATATTGTAGTCTAGAGAAGTTGGCTTAAATATAGTTGTTGTAATTAACAACCTAAGGCTATAGCCACATGGTAAAATAAAATGGATAGTGACATTTTTAGTTCAGAAATTAAATTAGAGAATGTAGTTTTCTGTTTTAGAACTTTGGTGAATTTGTGCCTGAGCAGAAAAAAAAAAAACTGTTTTAGGGCAGTCTTCATCAATAATTCTAATTCTGTTGGTACATAAATATTTTAGGGTGGGATTTGTCAAACTGTTGGGTTTAAAACAAATTCAATTTGGAGATAACTGCTACATGCTGATTAAGTTATGATATAAAGAACTAAGAATGTTAAGCTTAAACTGAGTACAAATATATCAATTTCCTGATTTTTACAGAGGGAGAAAGGGTATTGATTTATTGTGACTTTGCAGTTATCAGTTTGAAAGGTAAAATGAAAGGTAGATATATTCTTATCAACATCAATACTCTTTTTCATCTAAGTGGAAGTCATTACTAAGTATCATAAATTTACATCAGCGAGGAGTGCCCTCTGTTGCAAGTAGTAGAAATATATTCCAGTTAACTTTAGCAAGAATTAAATTTACAGAATCATTTCAGAAACATAAAATCATCATGAATTAGGCTTTAATTGGATCAACTGAGAGAGCAACATGGATCAGAACTAGATAAACCTCTAACTGCAAGAAACTCATTTTCTTTTTTAAATAAATTTTTATTTATTCATTGGAAAGACAGAGAGAGAGAGAGAGAGAGAGAGAGAGAGAGAGAGAGACTGAGAGATCTCCCATCTGCTGGTTCTCACCTAAGAGGTTGAAGTCAGAGCCATCTCTGCCACTTCCCAGGGTGCTCATTAGCAGGGAGCTGGAGTCAGGATCCAGGTAAGAATGTGAGCACCAAGTACTCTGCCATGGGCTGTGGGCATCCCAAGCAGCATCTTAACTACTACACCAAATGCCCACTCCAACCACCTCTCACTGTTAATGGCAGATGCAATGGCAGTGTGGGAAGCTGAAGATTAATGCTGGCTCATTGTACCAGTTACCTGAAAGATCTAGGCAAATTCCTGTATCACAGGTATAGTTATACAGGTACTTGGTCGTAAGTCACTGTAGATAAAGAAATAATTAGACACAGTGTTTGAACTACCACATTGAATCATGAATTTCCAAAGGTGTGCTTATATTGATTCCTTCAGTCCAATTCTAAATTGCATTTCTCCTTCCAAACTGCATTACTCATTCCTTTGTTAAGTATCTTTACCATCTATTTTCAATTATATTCCCACGTATTTGCATACATGAACATCAATGTTTTGAAATTCTTTGATGATGTTACCATGTTCTTCTTGGAACCATGTTGCTCGATGATGATGGTTATACTTGGAAGTCTGGGAACCAAGAAGGATGCAGACATTGCAAGCAGTGACTTATTTTCCTGTTCTACAATGCTGGTCCTTATTTTTATTTTTAAGCAGAGTAGTACAAAGTGCCAGGGTTTCAGACTGGATCACAAGTTGATAGTTCAGGAGAATGCTGTTTATGGAAATGCAATGTGGGCTGTAATTGCAAGTATCATCGTAATTTTTAATTTTATAGTAGCCTTATTTTAAAAAGTAAAAATAAATAAAAATTTTAAAAGTAAAATTCAAAGAGAAGGAGAAGGAGGAGGAGCAGGAGGGGAGGGGAAGAAAAGAAAAGAGAAAAGAGATAGGAAGAGAGAAATCCTCCACCTGCTGGTTCACTCCCCAAATGGCCACAATGGTGGGCTGGAATAGACTGAAACCAGGAGCCAGGAGCTTCATCTGGGTCTCTCCAGATGCAGGGACCCAAGTACTTGGGCCATCTTATGCTACTTTCCCAGGTGCATTAACAGAGAGCTGGGCCACAAGCAAAGCATCCAGGACTCGAACCAGTGCATATATGGGATTCCAGTGTTGCAGGTGGCAGCTTCAGAAGCTGTACCACAATGCTGGTCCAAGATGGTAAAATTCTGTTTCATTTTTAAAATGAATTTGATAGCTATAAAATTGTACTTTTTTTACATGATATTATGTGATGCATTGCTATATGTATACATGTCCAATCAAGATAAATATATATATATATATATATATAAATACATATATAGGATATAGTTTGGCAGGTGTACTATCCCCCATGGGGCTCCAAGCTGGGTTCCCTCTAGGCTTTTCCTGTGGCTTTAGTGAAGTGGCATGGGCTGCTGTGGTCTGGTCTCACCTCACTTTCCAACTTTGTTGCATAAGCTCTAGGCTGCTGGAGTCCTGAGTTGTGGGTGTCCATGCCCTCCATGTAGGCCTACCATGTCCCTCTAATTTGCATAGAGTTTCCTCTGCTGTTTTCTCCCTAACTCTTTCCTGAGACTGCATTCTCTCCATTTTTAAAAACTATCTTCTCCTGGACTCAAGCAGTAAGCTCTCTCCCTACTCCTCCATCTTGGAACCTTAAATTTATTTTTTTAAAAGATTTATTTGTTATTGAAAGGCAGAATTACAGAGAGACAGAGGTGGAGGCAGAAGCAGAGAGGGACAGAGAGAGAGAGAGAGAGAGAAAATGAATGAGAATCTTCCATCTGCTGGTTGGCTCAGCAGATAGCCGCAATGGCCCGAGCTGTGCTGATCCGAAGCCAGGAGCTAGGAGCTTCTTTCAGGTATTCCACATGCATGCAGGGGCCCATGGACTTGGGCCATTCTCTACTGCTTTCCCAGGCCATAGTAAAGAGCTGGATTGGAAGTGGAGCAGCCAGTAATCAAATGGGCACCCATATGGGATGCCAGCACTGCAGGCATTGGCTTTATCCCACTATGCCACATCATCGGCTCTGAAAATTATTTTTTAATGTTAAGATTTAACAATTTTAACACTTTTCCATATTCACTTCATATGTAGATACTACATACATACATACACACATTTGCTATGTTTTCTTGAAGACAGACATATTCATATCACAAAATGTGGGATTCATGCCAATGATCAAAAAGTGCAGAAAGTTGTGTGTATTGTCATGTATATGTTATGACTCAATGAAGCAATATTTATAATTATGTATGAACTAATATTATATCCACACAATTTTTATTGTCTCAATATACTAACTTCCACAAATAAGAGAAAATACATATTATTTGTCTTTCTAGATCAGTTTATTTCATTTAGTATAATTACCTCCAGTTCTGTCCATTTTGTTGCTAATGTCAGGATTTCACTCTTTTGTTTATGGATGAGTAGTTATTCCACCATGTATATGCACCACATTTTCTTTATCCAGTCATCAGTTGATGGAAATCTGGGTTGATTCCATGTCTTTGTTATTGGGTATTGGGCTGCTATAAATATGGAGTCTCTTTTATACGCTAATTTCACTTTTTGGGGGTTATATTCCTGGAATTATTTTTCTATTCTCATATTAATGTGATATTAATACAAAGTGAACAGAATCAACATAGTTCCCAGATATAATTCTAAGAATATAATGATAATGTAATATTGTGAACTCTAGGCACATTGTTGTCCAGAAATGTTTGAGAGTTTTTCAGGCTTTATAGTCCCTAAAAAAAGGAATCTTTGTGGTTTAAACAAGCTGCATGAACAATCAAGGTAGTGGTATTAAACAGTTTTTTGCATAATAGGAGAAGACAGTCATGGAACACACTATTTATGTAATTTTAATGTTGATACTGAGATTTAAAACACATTCTTATTGCCATTTGTTATGTTATCATTTCAAAGGTTAGGAAAATGATATATAGTATGCTACAATCTTTCCCATGTTTCATTTTCTCTATGTAATGAAATGTGAAAATGGCAAGGCAGTTTAAATGAACTCTATGGGATCCAGGGACCGTGTAAAACCTCATCACAGCCAACCAGTAGAGCCTCTTAATCAAGAAGAATGTATGCAGAACACAATACTGCTGAATTTTGATCCAGGAGCTGGCAGACACACAGCAGCAGAGAACTAGGGAAATTTAAAAATGAATTATAATCTAATTTTGATTGACTTTAAATGAGGAATGACGCAAAGAAAATCAGGTGTTGACAGTTGTAATGTTTAGTCCTTTTGTTTTTAAAGTTTTCTCAATTAGCGCCCCAATACAAATGTTAGGCTAATCAAGAACATGCGTCTGTAAGTAAGATTTTTACTAGGGCAGTATTTGAGTCATAATGTAAAGATAAAGTCAAGCATAAAAATCAGCTCTGATTTTGTTTTATCTCCCCCTTAATATTTAATAATTAACATTTTTGTTAAGCACCTACTATAAGTGCGGACTGTACACATAATATTAAGCCATACCTAGGTGATTGATTCAACTTCTGGATAATGATTTGCGATGCCAGTTTGGTAACTGTGTCCCAGCTGATTATATTGAAAGCAATTTGACGTAATCAGCCAGCTGAGTGACTTCTCTCCACCTGGCATATTGCTTCTGCTTTCTTCATCCTGCATCCGTCACAAGTGCCAAAATGAGCTATGGCTCCAGCTGCCTGATGCTGACGCTCCTACCTACACTGTTACAGAGCACCGTGCTTCCTTAGACACGGAGAAGCCCCTTAAATAGTAGGGCAACCAACTGTATTTGGGATCTTCATTTCCCAAAGTGCTATGTATGCTAGAAGATAAGAAAGAAAACTCAAAGCAGAAATGTCTTCTATTTTTCATGCAAAGTATTCTTGGCAGTGAAAGGCAAGTCCCAGCGAGGGTGGCTGAAGGAAACACTGCCGCCAAGGAGAATGGAAAAGCAACCTCTTACTAGCATTTCTGATTCAGTTTGCTGGCTTCTGCCTATTCTCAACCCTCAGAGCACGTGCTCACTTCATCATTTCACTAATAATTTCAAAGCCGAATGGTGGACATGAGTTCATAGTCCACAATAGACTAATCTGTGTTTTCTGAGCAAATAGAAGTGAGGAGCCCAAGGGCTCCAAAGGAATGATGAAGAGAGGAAGACGTTAATTATCCTGATTTGATCAATGCACATTATATACATTTTTTGGAATATCACATTGTATCCCAGAAATATGTACAGTTATTAAGTGCTAATCAGAAAACATTTTAACGTTTAAAAACGCAAAAACACTATCCTGATTTAATCATTACACATGAAATCTATGCATGAAATTATCACTGTACCTCATAAATATGTACAATTAATAAAAATAACATTCAGAAATGAATCTAGATGCTAAGAACTTCATTCTTTATTTTCTAGCTTAAGATTTTGCAAATATTATGGTTCTATTTATAAGTCCTGAACTGTGTAATGCAATTTAAGAATGTTCAACTCAAAACATTCTCTATTAGCTTCCTGAATGCCCAGCACCACCCACATCCTGCCTCAGCACCTGATGCTTTGTAGATGCCTTCCTCATATCATTCTGGGACTTATTTCCTGTCCATTTTTTCTTTGGGACCTAGTACATTCCTAGAATTTTTCTAGTAGCGGTGGCTACAGCATAAACAAAGCCAGATAACATCTCTGTCATCCTGAAGTTTAAATTCTAGTATGGGGAAATAGACCATAAACAAACAAGCAAAATGCTAGCTATCAGAGGGTGATAGTTACTATGGTTAAGGGGTAGGATATGTTGGAGGTATACTTTGAAATGGGGTGGTAAGGAAAGATTTTGCCACGCGGAAAGCATTAGAGTCAAGACCTGAAAGAAAAGGATCAAAATTTATAGATAACACAGTTAACTTATTCATGTAGTTAATAAGAAAGTGCATGACTGGGTTTGTGTGACTGGAAGTGAGTGCATTAGTGAAGGCATCACAGAGATTAATAAACATACTGTTTTAGAACATTTGACTGAAATATTCCATTTACTCTTGGAAGCAGATTTCATACAGTGACTGTAAGCTGTTATGGGAGGTTGGAATAAAAACTGTGAAATAGGAATTTAAAAGAACACAAGATATGGTGTGCTCAAAATTATAGCCAAAATGCAGTGATGAAAGTTAACCAAGCAGAAGGTAGTGACTGTTCAAGGTAATGATGTATTTGTGAAGGTATAAAATATGTATGCAATACCATATTATGAGACAGGATAGTCTTTCTTAATATAAATATAACATTATAATTTTTAGAGATAACTTGGCTACCTGGGGGAAAGATTATGCAACTCTGATGAATAATATGCCCACATATAGTGACCACAATTTGGATAAGAGTAGGTCTTGAGTATTGGTCATTATTGGAGTCTACTTGCCAAAAATGTAAAACCTAGGAACTTGATAATACTTTTTATTAAGATATTCAAAAACAGATATTAATAGACTTATTTTCTTCATTTTTAAAAAAATGTTTTATTTTGTATTTGAATACTAAAGCTTCAAATTTAATTTAATCATGTATCCAAATTTGTTGAGACATCAGAGAAAATAGTTTATCAGATCATATGAACAATAACTCCTTGCTAAAAAGGATACTGTAATTTAGTTTTCTAAATATTGAAGATATTCAAATTGAAATATCACTGTTCTTCCTTCGATCCATTTATGTTCATCATTATCCTACAAAATGTCTTGCAATCCAGCTACCACTGTTGGTACAGTTCCCTAGGCACGAACTCAATTTAACTTTCGTAATTTTAATCACACATTGAGTAGACTCAGGATGCCTAAACATTAATTAACTTAAAAGTAGATTAGCTGATGAAAAAGTTTAATTTAACATTAACTTCAGTAGTAAAGAGATACTATAAAAAGTATAATAATTTCAATGATCAGAGACTTCAGTACAGAGAAAATATTCTCTCTGCCACAAAAGATTTAAGTCATTATAAATAATTCACAAGTTATGGCTTAAAAAAAAATAGCAGTGTTGTAATTAGTTATCTTCCCATTGCTCTCCTAGAAGCCATACAAAGCCTCGAGGAGAGTGCGGTGCAGTGGCAGTGTTCGTCATCTGCATCTTCTACAAAACTAGCGTGCGTGGGAGTGCTGCACACTATGCGTACATATCATAAAAGCACATGGTACTTGTGGAAGCTAAAGCAGAAGATGCTAGAATCAAGACATTATAGGGAGGGGTCGGCACTGTGACATAGTAGGTTAAGCCTTCCCCTGTGGAGCCGGCATCCCAAATGGGCACTGTTTCATGCCCCGGCTGCTTCTCTTCCAATCCAGCTCTCTGCTGATGGCCTGAGAAAGCAGTGAAAGATGGCCCAAGTGCTTGGGCACCTGTATTCACATGGGAGACCAGGAAGAAGCTCCTGGATCTTGCTTCAAATTGGCCCAACTCCAGCTGTTGCAGCCATTTGGGGAGTGAACCACCAGATGGAAGACCTCTCTCTTTGTCTCTTTCTCTCTGACTGAAACGCTGTCTCTCAAATAAATAAATAAAATCTTTATAAACAGAAAGACATTTGTCTGACTGCAAACACAAGAGATCTTCAGAAGTTCATGGAAATGCATAATATGAAAAAAACTATGCATGAATATCAAATTCTTTTGTACAAAACACACTTATCTTTTAATTCCAAGTCCATGAATTTTTTGAAGTACCCTAATATCAAACATTAGTAGGCAATAATTTCTCAGAATGAGAGAAACCTATAGAATAGGAATTTGAAAACTTAATTAAAAAATTTTCCAGGCAGGCGCCGTGGCTCAACAGGCTAATCCTCCGCCTTGCGGCGACGGCACACCGGGTTCTAGTCCCGGTCGGGGCACCGATCCTGTCCCAGTTGCCCCTCTTCCAGGCCAGCTCTCTGCTGTGGCCAGGGAGTGCAGTGGAGGATGGCCCAAGTGCTTGGGCCCTGCACCCCATGGGAGACCAGGATAATCACCTGGCTCCTGCCATCGGATCAGCGCGGTGCGCCGGCCGCAGCGCGCTTCCGTGGCGGCCATTGGAGGGTGAACCAACGACAAAAAGGAAGACCTTTCTCTCTGTCTCTCTCTCACTGTCCACTCTGCCTGTCAAAAAAAAAAAAAAAATTTCCAAAAGTATCCATTTGTTCAAATACAAGATAAATTATACATCAATAAAATTCTTCAATGTAAACAGAAGTGAGAATTTGCAGGATGAAGACAAACATGCTCTCAGAAATAAAATAATCTGCCTCAAAAACAACATTATTTTAAAAGGATAGAAGAATGAATTAATACATTATTCAAATAACAAATACAGAAGGATGAAAACAGTTTACAGAAAGTATAACACTGGAAATAAATAGATCCAAACAGAAGAAAATTGATCATTTACAGATTTGTAGTCGAAACAAGTCAAAAAATAGTGATTTCTTTCTTTTTTATGGCTTTCTTTGTTGCTTCTGTGTGGAGGGTAGGGATTGGGATTGGGAGGAGGTATAGTAAAATAGAAGATAAACTCTCCATCAAATGCAAACATGAAAAAAATAATTTTAGACATAAGAAATACATATATTTTTAGACTACACTTAGTAGATCTCTTAATTTTAAAGTATTATTAGATTTTATAATTTTCTTAAAATTTACCATTATTCATTCCAGAAGTAAAATAATTAAGTAAATTATAAATATGTTATCAATTATGGAGAAAATGAAAAATATATTTAAATTCTTTTTAGAATTGTTAAATTTATTATTCTCCCATTAATGATTTTTACAGATGCACCTGATGCTATGTAATCTGTCACAGAATAGAAAGTTTTTCTAAGATTATCAGACTCAGCATACCCCTGAGATAAAAGAATTTTACTTTCTTATTTATGCAAACTTTTCTATGAATATGTAGAATAAAGGAATCTGTAATTGATGACACACCTCAATAAACTAATCACCCTTCATGACCACAGAGTTAATCAGTGTTAACATTTATTCGAAGATAGACTGACATTAGGAAATAGATCAATATTGATATTAATTATTATTTGAAAAGTAGAGTTACAGAGAGAGAAGGGGAAAAAGAGATCAATACACAGGTCTTTTATCAGCTGGTTCACTCTCCAAATGGCTGAAACAGCCTAGGTTCGGCCAAGCAAAAGCCAGGAGCCAGGAGCTACTTCTGGGTCTCCCACATGGGTGACAGGGACCCAAGCACTTGGGTCATCTTCTGCTGCTTTTCCAGGCACATTAACAGAGAGCTGGATTGCAAGTGTAGCAGCTGGATATCAAACCAACGCCCATGTAGGATACTGGCGTCGCAGGGGGTGGCTTTTCTTGTTATACCACAACTCCAGCCCTGAAAAAAGGTTTTCAAAATCAGATTGTGTGTTGCTGGCACTATGAGTTGGGATATGATGAATCTAGAAAGAAAGTCAAGGCCTTCAGTAAGATGGAAATGCTCTAAAAATTATAAAGGGAATCACTATTTTGTCGCATTGAGTAGCTTTAGAATAAGAGGAGCAGGAGAGAGAATGTGGAGTAAAACTCAGAGGGAGCACAGCCAATCTTGTGCTGTTTGGCTATTCATTAACTTCTGTTGTTCACCGGTGGCAGTTACAAGGCAAAAAGCATTGTATTGAAGTTTCCAAGAAAAATTTCTATTCTATTTATGAGTTTGCATCCTAGTTTTGGACATTAAGATAATTAAAATACATAATGGAAGGTTTAGGGCTATAATGAATTTTTGTCATGGCTAGAAAAACACACAGCAGCAAAATATTTCCTGTAACTCCTTCTCACTGGTCATAGTTTAAAGTTTATCCCAGAGAAACACATGCTAATGATTTTTTAATTGTGTTGTGTCTAGGAAAGAAAGGTAAGGATATTTAAGTATGTACATGTTATACTATAGTAATGTGTAATGTCTCCAAACCAAGAGAAAGTATTTGGATGCTTCAGACAGTAATAAAATGTACTCATAAATCTTTCAAGGAAAATTGTTAATTATTAAGAATTTCTGTTTGGACACCGCGAATCTCATCCCTGTCCAAAGATTGACCTAATGTTAATAAAGTTTTGGGAAAGTAAAACAAATCAAAACCTCCAAACACCAGGAAAAAACAGCTGAGCTAGGAGAAACAAATATTGCAAAAGACAAGTTGGAGATTGAAGTTTTGGCGGTTGAGATAATTGGTGCAAGCCTACTTATTTGTTAATTAATCACAAACATGGATTTTGAAAGAATTACTTATCAAGTATCTACCTCATATAAGATAATGTGATGTGGGATGAGAGGAATGAATAAAGCAGGTAAGAACAATACAGCCATTCACATTTTGGTATCTAAAGTCTTCATTTTTTTTTTAACTTTTATTTAATGAATATAAATTTCCAGTATACAGCTTATGGATTACAATGGCTACCCCCCCCCATAACTTCCCTCCCACCCGCAACCCTCCCCTCTCCCGCTCCCTCTCCCTTTCCATTCACATCAAGGTTCATTTTCAATTCTATTTATATACAGAAGATCAATTTAGTATAAATATTTCAACAGTTTGCACCCACATAGAAACACAAAGTGAAACATACTGTTTGAGTACTAGTTATAGCATTAAATCAAAATGTACAGTACATTAAGGACAGAGATCCCACATCAGGAGCAAGCGCACAGTGGCTCCTGTTGTTGACCCAACAAATTGACACTCTAGTTTATGGCGCCAGTAACCACCCTAGGCTGTCGTCATGAGTTACCAAGGCTATGGAAGCCTTCCAAGTTTGCCGACTCTGATCATATTTAGACAAGGTCATAAAAGACAGAGTGAGGATAGTAACCAATGATCCTAAGAGTGGCCTTAACCAGGTCTGAACAATTATACAGCATTAAGTGGGGAAGAGGACCATCAGTACACACAGGTTGGGAGTAGAGCCATTGGTGGTAGAGTAGAGGTTATGATTACAAAGGAATGAGGCCCAAGTGGACTAGACAGGGTCTAGAACAAAGGACAGAGTCATTATTAGAGGAGCTAAGAAAGGTGCTGTCTAAGCTACAAGTAATTTTTCTGATTGAGAGGCAAATAGAACCTGATAGAAGGGGCTTGATAATAATCTGTTGGGCTTTAGGCCTTGTAAATTCAGAGGCCCAGACCTATCTATCTCTTCACATGGGGTATATCCTAAGGGAGGTGTGAACCTCCTAGGGGAAGGCACTCTGTTGACTTTCATTACTTGGCTGGCCTGGGAGGAGAGCTGGCCAGGTAAAGGCAGGGGGCATCTCTAACAAGAAATTTACAGTTCTGCCTGCAATGTTGCTGACCCTACTTGGCTGTCCCCTCAACTGCAGTGGTCACTTTGGAAGTTGGGCTGAGTGAAGGGCTTTTCAGCTTGGAGCCAATAAGATCTGTGGCTCTGACCTGGGCATCCTTCGATTCCAGGGCAGGTCCATTTCCAGTGATCCAACTCTTGGCAGAGCTGCCAGGGCTCTTCACAAGCTGACTTCTGCTGAAGCCCAGGCTTACCACATTGAAAGCCACTGCAGTGGACTGGCCTGTTGGGTCTCCTTGAGGGCAGATCACTGTACAGATCAGCCAGTAATAGGCCTGCCACCCATTGCTTCTGATGCCTAGCTTTCTTTTCCTCCTGGTTTGTGTTAAAGCAGACCAGACGATGCAAGTCAAGGGAGTGCCCGTGTCCCATCTCTAATCTTTGGTGGCCTGAACTACAAGTCTATAGTCACAGGCATGTTCTGTAGTAGTTTTTCTAAGGTAGACAATGCCCATGAGGAAAATTATATTCTCACTTTAAAACTTTCTTTCCCTTTGGTCTGAAAGGGAGGTTTTTTTTTTCTACTTACTGTATACTTCGCTGATGGCGATGTGAATCTAGCTATGAGATTATTAGTTAAGTTCTTATTTTGGCTATGCTATTACAGAAAAATGTTAGCCATCTCTTATAAGGTCTAAATATTAAATTGTGCATCCTACAGATTCCTTCATAATAGAATTAGTTCCCTACCTTGAAGAGAATAGAGAAGTGAAAGAACAAGTTGGGCTTAGAATAGAGAAATGAGGGAGCAAGTCCTAGATCACTTGCTGACAATAGCAATATTACATGAATACTTAGCAAACCATTTCAACCCTTAGATAAGAACTTAAGAAAACATTTACCGGAAGGTCCAATGCCTTCTATAAATTTTAAGAATCATGTATTTGAAAACACGTCTTAAATATCTAACATGGTGTAGTTTGTCTTCATTTTTTTTACAGTACAGATCTCTGGAATGAACTATCTGAGTTTTGACTTACTTGGAAAATGTCTTTATTTTACCCTTGTCATTAGAGAATATTTTTCTGGATATAGAATTCTGATTTATTTTAGTATAACATAGATGTCACTCCATTTTCTTCTTTTATTCTGACAAGAAATTAGTCCATCTAATTCATATATATGAAAGTAAAGTTTTTTCCCTTACTATTTAGGATGCTCTTTTTATCCTTGATATGCATTGGCGATTTCATTATGATATCCATGGGTATACTGAGTTTGTATTTATCCTATATGTAATTACCTTAGTTTCTTGTTTTTCACCAAATTTGTGAGAATTTTTTCCAAAGATGTTTCTCCCCTGTCCTTCTAAATCTGTTTTACATGCACAGTAGAGCACCCAGTGTTTGTCGTGGCTCACTGAAGCTCTGTTCATCTTCATAGTAATCTTTCTCTCTATCTTCAGATTACGTGATGTCAAATCATCTGTGTTCAAAGTCATAGATACTTTCTCCTGCTGTCTCCAATCTGTTGTTAAGCTCATTGGATGTATCTCTAATAGTCCCTTTAAAGTCCTTGGCTGCTATCCGCAGTATCTTGCTCACCTCAGGGATATTTCTATTGGAGTTTTAGATATTGATAGTGGATCACGTTGTATTGTTTCTTTGAAGTCTAGTACTGTTTATTGAATTCTAGACATTGTAGGACAAAGTTATATAAACTGCGCATTCTGTTCCCTTCCTCTGAACGAGTATTTTTGTCCTAACATTTACATTTCTAATCATTCTTCTTGACCTTCTTGAGGATTTTGTTTAATTTTATACAGTTTTAACATGTGTAATATATATTGATTAAAATAGTACAGATGTATCATGGAATCCAGCTGAGAAAACCTTGGAAGCAGCTAGAGAAAGAAAATCCTTCCCAACTGCTGCACTTTGAAAGAGAAGGAAGGAAACCTGCTACTCTTTCATTACGCATGGGATTGAGTACCATCCCTCAAGACTGAGCTTATCACCCTCCACGTCCTGTCCCATTGGAAATCTCTGGCTCTCTCATCCTTGCTATGTTCTGCTAATACCCAGCAGTAGGTACAAATTCATTTTAAAACTCAGGGCTTGGGCCAATGCTGTTTTCTATGCCAGGAGTACTCTTGTAGCTGGTATTTTTCAAACACTACTCCTTCTTATAACTTGTCCTTGTTCTATGAGGCAAAGTTAAATCCTATATCCTGAAGATCTTCAGCAATTTTTCACCCCTGTATTATAGGTTTTATCTCATCACCTCTAGAGAAATTCTTCTTGAGCATCAATTCATTGATTCAACAATTAACCCGTTATATTAGGCTTTGCTCTGGGAGTTTAGGATACAGTGATGAGAATAGTAGACATGATTTGTGTTCTTAGAGTCTACTGGGTGTTTTGTGAGATCTTATCTTGATAAGAAGCACTGATTAAAGACAAGAACTTTGGAACTAGATTGCCTTGTTTGTGTATTCTTCAGCAAGTTAATTAAATTCTATGCATCTCATTTTTTCTACTTACTAACTGTAGGTAATATTTCATAGATTTTTGTGAGAATAAAATGAGTTAAAATGTATAAAGTATTTATGCAAGAATTCAATAAATATTTAATATTTGGATTTCATCTCTCTGATACTTAGCATGATGTCAAAATATAGATGGCATATATTACTGAATATAGTAGTCTATATACTATTAATGAATTAATATAATTCTGGATTTAAAAATACAAATTATATATTGAAATTTTATATTGATTATTTTATATGTCATATATATGATTATTATATATGTCATATAAGAAGTTCTGGCTAGAAATATTACAAACAGAAAGTGCACTGTACTACTTTATTTATTAATATAATAATAGAATTCACCCCTTTTCTTCTGATATATTCATTAGCTTTCTCATTCTGTCATTATTTTTTTCATATTCTGCTTCGTTAAAATCCTAGAATGTGACAGTCATTTTCATCATGGATTTACAAGCTATATGAGAAAGTGATATGTATTTAATTATTTACAGTAAAATCTACTATACAGTGAGTACCAGAGAAAATAAATAAATCACATTTGAAAGCATACACAAGCTACTTTAGCATGTGCTGATTTGAAGTATATGAAATTGTATTTACTGATTTTAGTTATTCAAAAGGCAATTTCATATTCATCAAAAACAATAACAGGTAATAAAAATGTGTTCCAAGTATCTAAATAGTGTCAGTTTTTTTATTCCCCCCCCCAAAGATTCCTTTTATTTAATGAGTACAGATTTCATAAGTACAACTTTAGGAATATAGTGATTCTTCCCACCATACCTGCCCTCCACCTGTACTCCCAAACCCCTCCACTTCCTCCTTCTCTTCCCAGCCCCATTCTCCATTAAGATTTGTTTTCAATTAACTTTCTACACAGAAGGCCAACTCTATACTTAGGAAAGATTTCAACAATTTACACACACACACACACACTAAAAACTGAGAACAAGTTTTACAGTTAATTCTCATAATACAACTCATTGAGGACAGAGGTCCTGCAAAGGAAGTAACAGTGACTCCTGTTGTTAATTTAACAATTAACACTCTTATGTATGATGTCAGTGATCACCCAAGGCTCTTGACATGAGCTGCCAAGGCCATGGAAGCCTTTTGAATTCACAATCTCTGTCAGTATTTATCAAGGCTGTAAGCAAAGTAGAAGTTCTCTCCTCCCTTCAGAGAAAAGTACATCCTACTTTGATGGCCCCTTCTTTCCACGGGGGTATCTCTTACAGAGCTCCTTCATGGAGGATATTTTTTTTTTGCCACAGTGTCTTTGCTTTCCATGCCTGAAATGCTCATGGGGTTTTCAGCCAGACCAGGAAGACTTAAGGGCTGATTATGAAGTCAAAGTGCTATTTAAAGCAATTGTCATTCTATACATCTTTTTTGAGTACTTCTTCCCATGTTGGAACATTCCCTCCTTTTTAGTTCTATCTATTATTATTACCAGACATTTGATCTTATTTATATGAACCTTTTAATACTTAATCCTATCTATATGCTCACTTTAACACTTAATATGGTCACTTTGTCAGTTAAGATAGCATTTTTACCACCCAGCTTAATGGGATTTGGGGTCCCATGGCAAGTTTTTAAAACCTTAGTCCATAGTAATGTATGCAGAACTATACAGCTTTACAGTTACAAACGTCCTCCTCCCTCTCTTATTCTCACTCTTATTTTTTACTGACATCTATTTTCAATTGACTTTATACACATATAATTAACTCTATGTTAAGTAAAGAGTTCAACAAATAGTATGAAGAAGAAAAAAACTGTTCTTCAACAGTTAAGACAAGGGTTATTTAAGTCATTGCTTCTCTGAGTGCCAATTTCACTTCTGCAGATTTCCTTTTAGGTTCTCTATTAGTTATCACTGATCAGGGAGAACTTATGGTATTTCTCCCTTTAGGACTGGCTTATCTCACTAAGTATTTTGTTTTCCAGATTCATCCATTTTGTTGCAATTGACCAGATTTCATTTTTTTTATCATTGTGTAGTATTCCATAGAGTACATATCCCATAATTTCTTTATCCAGTCTTCAGATGACTGACATTTAGATTGATTCCATGTCTTAGCTATTGTGAACTGAACTGCAATAAACGTGGGCATGTAGATAACTCTTACTTGCTGATTGCATTTCCTTGAGTAAATTTTTCCAACTTATTTGATGAAATAAGTTATTAGAAAAAAAAAATTAGGGGTCAGCATAATGGTGTAATGGATTAAATTGTTGCCTGTAGTACCTGCATCCTATGTAGGTGCTGGTTTGATTCCTGGCTGCTCCACTTGTGATCCAGCTCCCTGCTAATGTATCTGGGAAAGCAGGGAAGATAGCCCAAGTGCTTGTTCCCCTTTACCATGTGGGAGACCTAGATGAATCTCCTGACTCCTGGCTTCAGCCTGGTCCAGCCCCAGGTGTTGTGACCATTTTGCAAGTGAACCAGCATATGGAAGATCTCTCTGTCTCTTTCTCTCTGTCTGTAACTCTGCCTTTCAAATAAATAAAATAAATCTTAAAAGAAAAAAGAAGGAATTATATCTGAAGAAAAGGTAAAGGGGTGGGAGCAAGGTGTTTTTTGTTTTTTGTTTTTTCTGTGAAGCAGTGGTTCTCCAAATGTGGTTCCTCAATTTTAGGTGAAAATAGAAATTAATGGCCAGAAAATGTGTAACCTAAAGAAAGAGTAGTTAGGGATTTTTAAAAAAATAATTGTTTAATTTCATTTACTTTATTTTTCCTAGAGTATCCAACTCTGAAATTATGGGGTGGGAAGAACAGGATAGAATAGTTCAAGGCAGAGTATCTTCAGCTAATGAAGTAAGCCTTTTTATAATTACTTAAATTTTACAGACCTATTAGTCACTTCAAACATCTAAATCTAAATTTTACATGACATTTCCCTGAGGTGATTTCTACTTAACATAACTTCTAGAAATCTAAGTGACTAAGCTTTTTTTTTTTTTCATTTCTGTGCTGTAAAGCATTGGAATATTCTTTGTTAAGTGGGCAAAATTAAAATTTGTTTTCTTGCTCTACTTAGATAATCCGTTTAGTGAAATGCAACAACATACATTCGAGGAGTCATTCTTGGTTCAGAGTAATTCACCATGAATAGGAGGACAAATGAGCTGCAGGACACTCAACACTTAAGGCACTGAATGAAATTAAAAGCACTGTGTAAATTTATTTATTTTTTAAGATTTTATTTATTTATTTATTTACTTGACAGCCAGAGCTACAAAGAGAGAGGGAGAGTTAGAGAGAGAGGTCTTTCATTGTCTGGTTCACTTCCCAGATGGCCGAATAGCCAGGGCTGGGCCAGGCTGAAACCAGGAGTTCCATTTGCCACTAAGATTCATTTTCAATTAACTTTATACACAGAAGACCAACTCTATACTAAGTAAAGAGTTCAACAATTTGCACAGAAATAAACAAACCAAACCAAAACAAAACTGTTCCTCAACAGTAGAGACAAGGACTGTTAAAAGTCATTGCATCTTGAAGTTAATTTCACTTTTTTTAAAGAAACTTAATTAACATTAAAGAAGCACCGAAGAATGATACATCTTTTGTGAGCACCTAGAAATAAATATAATACAACTATTAGAGAACAGAGGTCGTGCATGGGAAGTTAGTGAACAGTGACTCTTGTTAATTTAACAATTAATACTCTTATGTATAATGTCAGGGATTACCCAAGGCTCTTGACATGAGCTGCCTAGGCTATGGAAGCCTTTTGAATACACAGTCTCCATCAGTAGTTAGACAAGGCCATAAGCAAAGTAGAAGTTCTCTCCTCCTTTCAGAGAAAAGTACCTCATTTTTTGATGGCCACTTCTTTCCAATGGGGTCTCACCTACCGAGGTCCTTCATGGAGGACATTTTTTGCCACAGTGTCGTGGCATTCCATGCCTGAAATGCTCTCATGGGCTTTAGCCAGACCAGAATGCCTTAAGGGCTGATTCTGGGGTCAGAGTTCTATTTAAAGCAGTTGTCATTTTATGAGTCTGTTGTGTGGAATGCTTCCATGTTAGAGCATTTCCTCCTTTTTAATTCTATTATTATTTCCAGCCCCTTAATCCTATTTATATGATCACTTTAACACTTAAGATGGCAATTTTCCCACCCAGCTTAAGGGAATTTGGGTTCCCGTGGCAAGTTTTTAAACTATACCCTTAGAAGTAAGTCCATAGGAATGTATGCAGAACTATACAGCTTTACAGTTAAAAACATCCTACACTTCATAATTACAACTTTAGGAACATGGTGATTCTTCCTACCATGCCCACCCTCCCACTCATACTTCTACTCCTCTTCCTCCTTCCTCTTATTGCACTCTTATTTTTTACTAAGATCTGTTTTCAATTGACTTTATACACATATTTTTAACTCTATGTTAAGAATTCAACAAATAGTATGAAGAAGAAAAAAACTATTCCTCAGCAGTCAAGAAAAGAGCTGTTCAAGTCATTGCTTCTCAAAGTATCAATTTCACTTCTACAGATTTTCTTTTAGGTGCTCCATTAGTTATCACAGATCAGGCAGAACATGTGGTATTTGTCCCTTTGGGACTGGCTTATTTCACTAAGTATGATGTTTTTCATATGCATCCATTTTGTTGTAAATGACCACTTTTTTTACCACTGTGTAGTATTCCATAGTGTACATATCCTATAATTTCTTTATCTAGTCTTCAGTTAACAAGCATTTGAGTTGATTCTATGTCTTAGCTATTGTGAATTGAATAGCAATAAACATGGGGGTGCAGATAACTCTTTCATATGCTGCTTTCACTTCCCTTGGGTAACTCCCCAGGAGTGAGATGGCTGGGTCATATGATAGGTCTATATTCAGATTTCTGAGGTATCTGTGTACTGTCTCCCATAGTGTCTTTACCAGGTGTCTTTACCAGTTTATATTCCTATCAACAGTAGATGTGTGTACATTTTTCCCCACATCCACACCAGAATTTGATGTTTGTTGATTTCTGTATGAAAACCATTCTAACTGGGGTGAGGTGAAACCTCAATTTTGGTTTGATTTGCCTTTCCCTGAAAGCTAGTGATTCTGAGCATTTTTTCATGTGTCTATTGGCCATTCGGATTTCTTCTTTTGAAAAATGTCTGTTTAAGTCCTCTACCCATTTCTTGATTGAGTTATTTGTATTTCTGTTGTGGAGTTTCTTAACCTCTTTATATGTCCTGGTTATTAATCCTTTATCAGTTGCATAGTTTGCAAACAATTCCTCCCAATCTGTTCGTGGCTTCCTGACTTTCCTGAATGTCTCTTTTGCAGTACAGAAACTTCTCAATTTGATGTAATCCCATTTGTGCATTTTGGCTTTGATTGTTTGTGCCTCTGGTGTCTTTCCCAAGAAATATTTGCCTATGCCAATGTCTTACAGGGTGTTTCCAATGTTCTCTAATAATTTGATGGTATCAGGTCATAGATTTAGGTCTTTAACCCATTTTGAGTGGATTTTTGCAATGTGTAAGGTAGGGATCTTCATACTTCTACATGTGGAAATCCAGTTTTCCCAGCACCATTTGTTGAAGAGACTGTTCTTGTTCCAGGGATTGATTTTAGCTGATTTGTCAAATATAAGTTGGTTGTAAATGCTTGGATTGATTTCTGGCATTTCTATTCTTTTCCATAGGTCTTTGTATCAGTACCAGGCTGTTTTTATTTCAACTATCCTGTAGTATATCTTAAAATCTGGTATTGTGATGCCTTTGATTTTGTTTTTATTGTATAAGATTGCTTTAGCTATTTGGGGTCTCCTGTGTTTCCATATGAATTTCAGCATCATTTTTTCTATAACTGAGAAGAATGTCCTTGGTATTTGGATTGGTAATTCATTGAATCTAAATTGCTTCCAGTAGTGTGGACATTTTGATGATATTTATTCTTCCAATCCATGAACATAGAAGATTTTGCCATTTTTTGGTATCTTGCTCTATTTCTTTCTTTAATGTTTTGTAATTATCCTCATAGAGATCTTTCACATCCTTGGTTAAATTTATTGCATGGTGTTTCATTTATTTTGTAGCTATTGTAAATGGAATTGATCTTAGAAGTTCTTTCTCAGCTGTGGTATTGTATGTGTATACAAATGCTATTCATTTTTGTGTATTGATTTTGTATCCAGAGACTTTACCAACTTCTACTCTGAGATCCAGTAGTCTCTTAGTGGAGTCTTTTGGATCTCCTATATATAGAATCATGTCATCTGTAAATAGGGATAGTTTGACTTCCTCCTTCTCGATTTGTATCCCTTTGATTTCTTTCTCTTGCCTAATGGCTCTGGGTAAAACTTCCAGGACTATATTGAATAGAAATGGGAACAGTGGACATCCTTGTCTTGTTCCAGATCTCAGTGAGAATGCTTCCAACTTTTTCCCATTCATAATGATGCTGGCCGAGTGTTTGTCATATTTGCCTTAATTGTATTGAGGAATGTTCCTTCTATACCCATTTTGCTTAGAGTTTTCATCATGAAAGTGTGTTGTATTTTATCAAATGCTTTCTGTGCATCTATTGAGATAATCATATGGCTTTTGTTCTTAAGTTTGTTCATGTGATGTATCACATTGATTTGCAAATGTTGAACCATCCCTGCATACCAGAGATAAATCACATTTGGTCCAGGTGAATGATCTTTCTGATGTGTTATTGTATTCGATTGGCTAGAATTTTATTGAGGATTCTTGTGTCTACATTCTTCAGGGAAATTGGTCTGTAATTCTCTTTTTCAGTTGTATCTTTTTCAGGTTTAGGAATTAAGGTGAGCTGGCTTCATGGAAAGAATTTGGGAGGATTTGCGCCCTTTCAGTTGTTTTGAATAGTGAAGAATTGGAGTTAGTTCTTCTTTAAATGTCTGGTAGAATTCAGCAGTGAAGTCATCCAGTCCTGGGCTTTCTTTATAGGCAGAGTCTTTATTACTAATTCAATTTCCATTTTGATTATGGGTCTGTTTAGGTTTTCTGTGTCTTCATGGCTCAATTTATGTAGGTTGTATGTTTTCAAGAATCTATCCATTTCTTCTCAGTGTCCCAGTTTGTTGGCATACAGCTCTTTATAGTAATCTCTGATAATTATTATTATTTCTGTGGTTTCTGTTGTTACATTTCACTTTTCATCTCTAATTTATTAATTTGGTCTTCTTCTTTTTTTGATTAGATGGCCCAATGGTGTATCAATTTTGTTTATTTTTTCAAAAAACCAGCTCTTTGTTTTGCTGATCTTTTGTATTGTTTTTCTAGTTTCAATTTTGTGTGCTTCTTTTCTTATTTTAATTATTTCTTTTCACTTACTAGTTTTTGGTTTTGTTTGCTGCTGTTTTTCTACATCCTTGAGATGCATCGATAGTTCATTTATTAGGTGCCTCTCTAATTTCTTGATGTAGGCAGCAATTGCTATAAACTTTCCTGTTAACACTGCTTTTGCTATATCCCAGAAGTTTTGATGTGTTGTATTGTCATCATCATTTGCTTCCAGAAATTTTTTTATTTCTCTTTTGATCTCTTCAGTGGCCCACTGTTCATTTAGGAGCATGTTGTTCAGTCTCCAAGTGTTTTTATATGTTCTGTAGATTCCTGAGTTGCTGATTTCCAGCTTCATTTCATTGTGATCTGAGAAGGAACATGGTATGATTTTAATTTTTGAATTTACTGACACTTGCTTTATGGCCTAGCCTGCAGTCAATACTAGAGAAAGTTTCATGCACTGGTGAGTAGAATGTAAATTCCACAACTGTAGGATGGAAAGTTCTGCAGCTATCTATAGGTTCATTTGGTCTATAGTGTCGAATATCTATGCTGTTTCCTTGCTGATTTTCTGTCTGGCTGATCTGTCCATTGCTGAAAGTGGGGTACTGAAGTCCCCCATTGTTATTGTATTAGAGTCTATGTTTCCCTTTAGATCCTTTAACATTTCTTTTAAATAGCCAGGTGCCCTGTAATTAGGTGCATATATACTTATAATAGTTACGTCTTCTTATTGAATTGATACCTTAATCATTCCATAGGGCCCTTATTTTAAAAGTTTTTGTGTTAAAGTCTATTTTGTCTGATATTTGGATGGCTACACGAGCTCTTTTTTTCGGTTTCTGTTAACATACAATATCTTTTTCCATCTTTTCATTTTCATTCTGCATGCAACTTTGTTGGTGAGATGTTTTTCTTGTTGGCAGCAAGAGATAGGTTTTATATTTTAATCCATTCAGCCAGTCTGTGTCTTTTAACTGGAGGGTTGAGGCCATTTACATTCAAAGTGATTATTGGTAAGTAAGGACTTTTCTCTTCCATTTTTCCATAAATATTCTTATTTTTTACTTTGAATTTCCTTTGTCCTTTTACTGGGAGATTTTCATCCTTTACCTTCTTTCATAGTGATGACCATGTTTGTGTGTTTCTGTGTGCAGCACATCCTTAAGCATCTTTTGTAGGGCTGGATGGGTGGTGACAAATTCTTTGAATTTCCATTTGTTATGGAAGATCTTAATTTCACCTTCATTCATAAATGAGAGCTTTTCAGGGTATAGTATTCTGGGTTTTTTTCTCTTAAGACTTGGAATATATCTCATTATTCCCTCCTAGTATGTAGAGTTTCTGATGAGAAGTCTGCTGTGACTATAATTGGAGATCTTCTGGAAGTAATCTGGCATTTCTCTCGTGCACATTTTAGAATCTTTTCTTTATGTTTTACTGTGGAGAGTTTGATTACAATGTGTCTTGCTGTAGATCTTTTCTGCTCACGTCTGTTAGGACTTCTATGTGCTTTCTATACTTGGATGTCCCTTTCTTTCTCCAAATTAGGGAAATTTTCTATTATTATTTCCCTTAAATGGCCCTCTGATCCTTTCTCTCTTTCCATGCCTTCAGGAACTCCTAAAACCTGTGTGTTGGATTGTTTGATTGTTTCCTGTAGATTCCCACAAGTGTTTTTAGTTTTCTTATTTCTTCTTATCTTCTAAATTGGATATTGTTTCTTCTGCTTCACTGATTCTGTTGTTAATGCTTTCCACCATATTTTTTATTTGTTCTATTGAATTCTTCATTTTCAAGATTTCATTTTGCTTTCTCTTTAAGATCTCAATTCATGGGAGAAATTTTCTTTCATGTCATGTACAGATTTCATTAGCTTATACATTTGCTTCTGACTACTTCTAAGTAATCCTAGATGCATTTTTTGAAATCCATTTCTAGCATTTCTTCAAACTCTTTATCTTTGCAATGTAGTATTGAAGTGTTGTATTCTTTTGGGGGCGTCATATTGTGTTCCTTATTGTTTCTTGAATTGGTGCATGTATTATTTGGCATTTATGGAGATACTCCTTGGTTTCTTTGTTTTCTTGCTGTGGCAGCTTTTATCTTTGGACTTTGTGTGGATTAGTGGAGTGTCTGCTTTCAGCGAATACCTAGAGATGTGTGGTGGGTGTGGCCAGGGAGCTCTGTTCAGTTCTCTAGGGTGAAGGGAATGTTAAGGTGACACCAAGGTTGGGCATGGTAAATCTCTGTTTTGTTTTGTTTTTTTAAATTAGAGAGGAGGTTTTTCTGTTCTGTTGGCATAGAATCAGCTTATTTACTCTCCTCAAAGGAGAGCAGTGCTTGGGTGCTAGCCCCAGTGGGTATATTATCTATCTGCACTTCCACAAGGACCACACAGGGGATCTGTGCAGTCTTTAGAGTAAGCAGATTCCCCAGCAGTGTCCCTCACCAGGGAACCAAGGAGCCTCAGTGTGTGGAGCCTCCCACAGTGACTGCCCAAAGTCCCAGCCAAACCTGAGCCTTCGCAGACAGCCTCAGTGTTTTCACAGTCCTGACACATAGGCCTCCCACAGTCACGAGTACCCAGCCCCCTGTCAGTTCTCCCTGCCAAACTCAGGATTCTATGCTCTACTGGTTGCTGGGTGTGGACCTGAGCTGGTGCAGCTGTTGTGTAAGTCCAAAATGGTGCCTGGTCTCTATCGCCTTGTTACAGGGTGCCATTGCAGGGTGATCAGGGAGAGAGAAATGTGCCCCCCTCCTTTTTTCTCCTTTACTTTAGCAGGTACACTATCCCCCACAGGGCTCCCAGCTGGATTCCCTCCAGGATTTTCCTGCAGCTTTATTGCCAGTAGCTTGGGCTGCTATAGTCTGGATCACCACTCTCCAAAGCTGGTGTGGAGGCCCTTGGCTGCTGGGGTGCACACCCTCCACACTGCTGGGGTGCACACCCTCCATGTAAGTCTGATGTATCCCTCTAATTTGCATGGAATTTCCTCTGCAATTTTCTCCCTGACTCTTCCCTGAGACTGCACGCTCTCCACTTGTTTTAAGCTATCTTCTCCTAGACTAGAGCAGTAAGCTCCCTCCCTACTCTGCCATCTTCATCCAATCTATCTTACAGATTTTAATTCTAGTCCTGAAATAATTAAAAATAAATCTGCTTCTTACTGATTACTTTGGAAAAAAATCAAAGAGACTGGCATTGTCATGGTATGGTCATCTCTGAACTGGGATTTAGGAGACTTTTGTTCACCAATTGGACAATGAAAGATTTAGATTAGATAGTCATTATCATCTCTGAAGTTTTACGGATACCAAGTTTAGATTCACAAACTGCTCTGAAACTACTGTAACACTGGCTTAATGAAAAACACAAAGATTATATTTTCTAAAAGTTAAGCTATTTATTTTGTTTTCCATAGTTTACCTTCATTCTGTACATACTTCTGCATTTATAGGGAAAAATATTTTTCTATGCATAAGAAGTGTCACCAAGCTATAACAGAGTGCAGGAGGCATGCCAGGGGAAAGCCTGGGGGCTTCCCTACTGGGAGAGCTCCTCCATCTGGTGGTGCTTCCTCAGGGCCCACCATTAAAGAGGTTGATTAAGCCAGCCACATGTAGATGTGGTGTTGTTCCACACAGTAAAAGATGGAAGGACCCAAATTTGTAGCAAATTCTATGGCAGTTTTAAAGTTCCTCTGCTATACTCTGGCCTCAGAATCAGCCCTTATGGCATGTGGATCTGGCTGAAGAGCCCATGAGAATATTTTAGGCATGGAAAGCCAAGACACTCTGACAAAAAAAAAAAAAAAAACACCTAAATGAAAGATCTCTGCGAGTGAGATCCCAGTGGAAAGAACAGGCCATCAAAGAAGGAGGTACCTTTCTCTGAAGGGAAGAGAGAACTTCCACTTTGAATATGGCCTTGTCTAAATAAGATCAGAGTCGGCGAGCTCAAAAGGCTTCTATAGCCTTGGCAACTCATGACAAGAGCCTAGGGTGATTACTGATGCCATAAACAAGAGTGTCAATTTGTTGGGTCAACAACAGGAGCCACTGTGCACTTACTCCTCATGTAGGAGCTCTGTCCTTAATGTGTTGTATTGTACAATGTGAATTAATGCTATAACTAATACTTAAACAGTACTTTACACTTTGTGTTTCTGTGTGAGTGCAAACTGTTAAAATCTTTACTTAATATATACTAAATTGATCTTCTGTATATAAAGATAATTAAAAATGAATCTTGATGTGAATGGAATGGGAGAGGGAGTGGGAGATGGGAGGGTTGCAGTTGGAAGGGAAGTTATGGGGGGTAAAAAGCCACTGTAATCCATAAGCTGTAGTTTGAAAATTTATATTTACTAAATAAAAGTAAAAAAAAAAAGTTCCACTGCTATAATAAATTCAATACTTGAATATATAGCATGTACACAGGGAAGCTAAATAACTTTGCACTTTGTAAGCCCTGTATCTAAGTGGAAAATGCAATGTCTTAAATAAACCTGTATTTAAAATTGGCAACAAAAGGAGAAACGTTTAACTAAAAACCTTGGCAAAAATAATGGAAAGGAGATGTAACTCTTTGCTCTTGAGTAACTCAAGAAAGAATTAAAAGTATCATCTTTTTATTTGATTGAAATAGCTTTCAGCTAATTCCACTTACAAAAAATATATTTGCACAGAATCAATTATAGGCAAACCTGTCAACAGTCTCTAGGAAGATATCCTGCCACAACCCAAGAGTTTGATTTTGGGTTCCTTCTTCCACTGTCCTGACATCTTTTCAACCAAGGCTCTTGTTCTTTTTCCCTACTGCTACTGGCCTTGATCTTCAATTCTTTTCTATGGGACATCAAAGTACATTTTAAGGTATGATTGTAACCAATGAGGGATATGTAGATTTAAAAAAAAATCAGACTTTTATGATTTTACCACCTAGACATAATGAATGTTTTCATGTTGATTTCAGATCATTGTTTTTTTTTAAAGAATAAAATCATTACAGATGAAATTAAAGCCCTCTGCACATCTTCATAATCATTCCTCTCTACAGGTACTTGATATTGGTGAATATTCCCTTCTACATTCAGGTACATCCTTATGCATTATATTGCATTATATTGTGTTTTGCTAAATTTTATATATCATAATGCACATATCATTTTGAAACATTTATTCAATACACTGTTTCTGAAATCTATACTTCTATGTATAGTTTTGTTTATTTTAAACTGAATAATAGAATTTCATTGTATGATTATAAACAACATTTATAAAAATGCATTCCACTTTTAATGGACATTCATCTGGTTTTCAAATTTGGTAATTTTTTTTCAACTTTAATAATTATAAATTTACAACTTTTGAATCATAGCAGCTTTCCCCCCCATAACCTCCCTCCCATCTACAACCAATCCTATCTCCCACTTCCTCTCCCATTCCATTCTTCATCACGATTCATTTTCAATTATCTTTATATACAGAAGATCAACTTAGTATATACTAATAAAGATTTCAACAGACTGCACCCACACAGACACGCAAAATATAGAGTACTTTCTGAGTAGTAGTTTTACCATTAATTCACATGGTACAACATATTAAGGACAGAGGTCCACATGGGAAGCAGGTGCACAGTGACTCTTGTTGTTGACTTAACAAGTTAACACTCTTGTTTATGACATCAGTAATCACCTGAGGCTCTTGTCATGAGCTGCTAAGGCTATGTAAGCCTTTTGAGTTCGCTGACTCCGATCTTATTTAGACAAGGCCATATTCAAAGTGGAAGTTCTCTCTTCCCTTTAGAGAAAGGTACCTCCTTCTTTGATGGCCCGTTCTTTCCACTGGGATCTCACTCACAGAAATCTTTCATTTAGGTAATTTTTTTTATTTATTTGACAGATAGAGATATAGGTAGTGAGAGAGACAGAGAAATGTCTTCCTTCCATTGGTTCACACCCCAAATGGCCACTACGCCTGGCGCTGCGCCAATCCGGAGCCAGGAGCCAGGTGCTTCTTCCTGGTCTCCCATGTGAGTGCAGGGGCCCAAGTACTTGGGCCATCCTCCACTGCCCTCCTGGGCCACAGCAGAGAGCTGGACTGGAAGAGGAGCAGCCGGGACTAGAACCCAGTGCCCATATGGGATGCCAGTGCCACAGGTAGAGGATTAGCCAAGTGAGCCAAGGCACCAGCCCCCTTTTTTTTTTTTTTTTTTTTGCCACAGTGTCTTGGCTTTCCATGCTGGCAAAAATCTCATGGGTTTTTTAACCAGCTCCAAATGTTTATAATAGTTACATCTTCCTGTTGAATTGATCCCTTAATGATTATATAGTGCCCCTCTTTGTCTCTCTTAATAGTTTTTGTGTTAAAGTTTATTTGTCTGATATTAAGATGGCTACGCCAGCTCTTTTTTGGTTTCTGGTGGCATGGAATATATTTTTCCAACCTTTCACTTTCAGTCTGAATGCATCTTTGTTGGGGAGATGTGTTTCTTGTAAGCAGCAAATAGATGGGTTTTGTTTTTTAATCCATTCAGCCAGTCTGTGTCTTTTAATTGGAGAGTTGAGGCCATTTATATTCAATGCGACTATTGATAAGTAGTGACTTTGACCTGCCATTTTTCCAAAGATATTTCTAATATATGCTTTGAACTTTCTGTCATCTTTTACTGACATATTTTCTTTCTTTACCTTCTTTCATTTGATGGCCATGTTTCTGTGTTTCTGTGTGTAATACATCTTTAATCATCTTTTGCAGGGCTGGACGAGTGGCGACAAATTCTTTCAATTTCTGTTTGCTATAATATCCTGGGCTGGCAGTTTTTTTCTCTTAGTTGTGGGCTGTATCTTGCCATTACCTCCTAGCCTGTAGGGTTTCTGATGAGAAGTCAGCTGTGAGTCTAATTGGAGATCCTCTGAGAGTAATCTGATATTTTTCTCTTTCACATTTTAGAATCTTTTCTTTACGTTTCATTGTGGTGAGTTTGATTACGATGTGTTGTGGTGAGGATCTCTTTTGGTCATGTTTACTGGGGGATCTATGTGCTTCCTGTACTTGGATGTCTCTTTCATTCTCCAATCCCGGGAAGTTTTCTGCTAGTATCTCACTAAAAAGGCCTTCTAATCCTTTCTCTTTCTCAATGCCTTCAGAAACTCCTAGAACCTGAATTTTGGGTTTTTTAATAGTATCCTGTAGATTCCCAACAATATTTTTTAGATTTCTAATTTCCTCTCCTTTTCTTTGGTTTGACTGTATACTTTCCTGTGCTCAGTCTTCTAAGTCCAATATTCTCTCTTCTAGATCACTGATTCTGTTTTTAGGGCTCTCAAATGTGTTTTTTATTTGTTCTATTGAATTCTTAATTTCATTTTTTTTGACAGGCAGAGTGGACAGTGAGAGAGAGAGAGACAGAGAGAAAGGTCTTCCTTTGCCATTGGTTCACTCTCCAATGGCCACCACGGCCAGCACGCTGCAGCCAGCGCACCACACTGATCCGATGGCAGGAGCCAGGTGCTTATCCTGGTCTCCCATGGGGTGCAGGGCCCAAGCACTTGGGCCATCCTCCACTGCACTCCCTGGCCACAGCAGAGAGCTGACCTGGAAGAGGGGCAACCAGGACAGAATCCGGCGCCCTGTGCCGGCACCGCTAGGCAGAGGATTAGCCTATTGAGCCGCGGCGCCAGCTTGAATTCTTCATTTCATTTTGATTTCTCTTCAATATTTCAATTTCATGTTCTACTAAATTCCTCATTTCATTTTGATTCCTCCTTAAAATTTCATTTTCACGACAGAGATTTTCTGTCCTGTCCTGCATGGATTTCTGTAGTTCATGCATTTGTTTTTGATACTTTCTAAATGTTCTTATCATAAATTTCTTAAAATCCTTATCTTGCATTTCTTGTATCTCATCATCTTCATAATTTTGTATTGGAGTGTCATGTTCATTTGGGAGCATCATGATGTCTTGTTCTTGTTTCCTCAGTTTTTGCATTTGTTGTTCAGCATTGTGGAGATATTCTTTGGTTTCTTCGTCTTCTTTTCTTTCTTTCTTTTTTTTTTTTTCTGCTGTGGTGGCTTTCCTTGTTATACTATGACTCTGGATTAAGTGGACTGTCTGCTTTTGGTGAATCTCTAGAGGTTGTGGTGGGTGTGGCCAGAGAGCTCTGTTCAGTTCTTCAGGGTTAAGGGTGTGTCAAAGGTTACACACCCAGGTTTGGCATGGTAAATCTTCTCTGTATCCTTTTTTTATTCAGAAGGGAAGTAATTCCGCTCAGCTCTTCTTGATGGCAATCAGTGCCTGAGCTCTAGCCCCGGGGGTATAATATTCATCTGCTCTGTCCCAAGGACCACACGAAGGATCTGTGCAATCCTCAGTGTAAGCTCAGACTCCCCTGCAATGTCTCTCACCAGGTAGCCAAGGTCACCCAAGCTTGTGGCATCCCCTACTGAGACTACTCACGTCTCAGCCACACTGTGAGTTCTCCCACACACACTCAGTTTTTTGTTTTTTTTTTTTTTTTCACAGTCCCTGTTCATAAGCTCCACACATTCACTAGGTCTTAGTCTCCTGTTATTACTCCCCACCAGAATCAGGTTTTCTGCTTGGCTGAGGGCAGGTGCAGCCCTGAGCTGGCACAGCTGTTATATATGTCCAAAATGGGGCCTGCTCTATTGTTTCGCACACCTTTGTAAGGGGTGTGGAGAGAGAGAATCATGTCTGTACCATCCCTTTTATTTTTTTCTCTCCTCTAGTTAGGCTGTTGTACTTTTCCCCCATGCGGCTTTAAGCCTCATTCCCTCTAGGCTCTTCCTGCCACTTTTCTGCCAGCATCTTGGGCTACTGTGGTTTCGCCTCACCTCTTTTTCCAGCACTGGTGGGGCAGAGAAGACTCTCGGCAGCTGGGCTCCCGAGCCATGGGCACCCATGTCCTCCATGTAGATCCACCGTGTCCCTCTAATTCCAGAAGAGTTTCCTCTGAAGTTTTTTCCCTAACTCTTCCCTGTGACTACACTATCTCCACTTTTATTAAACTATCTTTTCCTGGACTCTCAGTGAGCTCCCTCCCTATTCTGCCATCTTGGAGCTGACCTGATATGTAGAATTTAATACTGAGGACACAAAGGAGTGAATACTTAAGTAATGAAATTTCAGAATTATAATATATTTAAACAGAGTTTTTGTTTTTTCCATCAGACCACTAAGGAGATACCACCAGAGAAAATTATCATGTATTTGTACCTTCTTATTAAATTCCTACAGATCCACATCCTTAGATTTGGCACACAAATTTGTATTCACATTGGCTTCAGAAAGCAAATAATTTACAAGTTCAAATAGTGAGTGATGAGGGACTGAGCTGGAGAAAGAAGCCATTGAAGAAATATTTGGCAATAGGGAGGAAGAAGCATTTTGTTATGTGAATTTGTGCATCAATAGGAACCGATCCAGGCAGGAAATAAAAGCATCAAAATGCACAAGAAGTGCAGCCTTCTGCTGAGCTTCCAAATGAGCATTTTGTACATGGAGTGTGGAGGATTGGTGATGCTTATGAAGATGTAACACATGTGAGAACATTCAATTCACACTTGGGGAAAACTGTTCTTATCTGAGCATGCTTGCCCTCCATTTGATTCCTCACTGACCCCTTCAATAATTTGTTGCACCCTCTGAAACTCCTCCAAACTGAGCAAAACCACCAGTGGATCAAATAACAAAATCAAGTGGACTATTTTCATATGTCTCTTTTTTCCTTCAGTTTGCACAGTGATGTAAAGTAAAACACTTTCCTTTGTTCTTGGTAAAAACAAATTTCTTTTTGGTTGATTAGATGCAAAAAGAGTATAGTGCTTTTAAGGCTAACTTCAAATCAATAAAGATTTTAGTACAATTGTAAGCATTAATACAGACATGTGAAGTATATTATATGTATATATAAAATATATATACAAAGTATTAAAAGCCAAAATTGCCAAATATTCAATCTTTCTGTCTCTCCCTCTCACAAATCATAGAGATTTAAATTCCCTTTGGAATGATCTATGTAGTTGTGTATAGCAAAAAGACTAGTGATTAGAAGAACAGAGGAGATGAGAAAGAGAGAACTCTGAGTGTTTCCACAAGAAGCAAGCTGTCTGTTAGCTGATATTTGAACAGCAGCAACAACAAAAATCACTGGGAAATATTAATAAATATAATCTATAGAAAAAGAACTTGATATGTTAAGGGAATCTTATTAATTTGATCATACCTTCCTCAAATTAAAACCATTAAAATAATTTTTCAGTTTGAGATATCAGCAAGTTGCTTTTTTTTTAACTTGAATGTATCATTCAATAATTTTTCAGTTTGAGATATCAGCAAGTTGCTTTTTTTTAACTTGAATGTATCATTCAGCAAGCACTATCCAAGATTTTAAGTTATATGTACAAATATTAGGTTGTCAAATCTAAAAATGTTATACAAATATTCAAGAATATTTGAAACTGATTTTTTTAAACACCTAACGTGACAGATCTTATTTAAATATTTATCAGGGTCTACACAAGTATGAAAAAATGATTTTCTGATGGAATGGTTTGTGGGTTCTGTGTGGAAACCATATAATTGTAAACTATTTCCTTTAATTTGTATGTTGTTGACCTACTCAACCATTAAGCCAATTAATAAAGTAATGTGCCTGGAGGCAGCAGGGAGTGAATGATATGTTTTGAAACCACCATACTTCTAATAATGAAAATAGTTGTTTTAGAATATTTGAGTAAAAAACTAAAAAACATGTCACAATGCACTATAAAACCATGTAGTATAATATTTAAGAACACAGATTTGGTATCAGACAAACGATGGATTGGATATTAGCTCTGTACTTACCAATGAAATGACTTTCAATTAGCTATTTAATCTCTTTATGCCTTAATCTTCTAACTTGTGCTGTATGGCTCTTGTGTGGCTTAAATTAATCAGTTCATGAAAGAGCCTGGTACATTGTAGAGAAGTAGTAGTAGCTGAGAAGTAGATAGCAAAATAGAATGTTTTGAGAGATTTACTGAGGAAGGGGGTAGGACAAAATGAAGAAACTTCAGACCACAAAAATTCAGGTCAGATACATGTAGAAGAGAGGGAAGGAAGGAGGATTAGGTTGAAACAGCTTCAAACTGCAGCAAAGCACAATTCCAAAATCATTTTGATCAGATTGATGGAGAGTCCTTGAGCCAAAGTCCCCTACAGGAAGAATCCATCATCTTGCTGGGATGAGTTCTTGAGGCTCAGTGTCAACTGGGGGAACAGGGAATCTGTGTAGTGCATTTTAATTGAAAGAACCAGTAAAGAACTGGTATTCTATAATTACTGTTAAAATGTTCTTGATTATTTTCTAAACCATTCTTTGTACAAAGCACCTACCATGTATCTATTATTGTTCATATCACTGTTGTCCTGCCAATTTAATGGACATCTATAAACCTTATTTTCCACACTGACCATATTATAATAAAATTTCCCACTATATTGGTATTTCCATTAAAAATAATTTTAAAAATAATTCTGTTCCTCCTCATGAACACTTTTATTATGTCAGCAATCATTAAAATTTACAACTGTTTTTTGACCATTTCATATAATTGTAAATTTTTCCTGGTTGTTTTTTTTTTAACTTTTATTTAATGAATATAAATTTCCAGTGTACAGCTTATGGGTTACAATGGCTTCCCCCTCCCATAACTTCCCTCCCACCCGCAACCCTCCCCTCTCCCGCTCCCTCTCCCCTTCCATTTGCATCAAGATTCATTTTCAAATCTCTTTATATACAGTAGATCAATTTAGTATAAAGATTTCAACAGTTTGCACCCACATAGAAACACAAAGTGAAACATACTGTTTGAGTACTAGTTATAGCATTAAATCAAAATGTACAGCACATTAAGGACAGAGATGTTTTTTAAACTTCTAAGTATGTATTTATTGATTTTACTCTACTTAAAAAATGAGAGAGAGAGAGAGAGAGAGAGAGAGAGAGAGAGAATGAGTGAGCACTTTCTTCTGCTGGTTCATTCCCCAAATGCCCACAAGAGCCAAGGTGGATGACAGAGTCCAATTACTGGACCATCATCCACTGCTCCTTAGATTGCATTGGCAGGATTCTGGATAGTAAGCAACCAGCCAGGATGCACACTGACACTCAAACTGATATGGGAGTGGTGGCTGGGTCACAATGTTGGCCCCTTCATTTTTTCCTATTTTGCAAATGGTGTAAGCATTTATCTTCATAAATACTGTCAAAAGTGTATACATTTGATAGTCATATAAAGTCAAGAACTGAATAAATCTTGAAGCTTATTTAGTCTGATCTCATCTCATTTTGCAAATAAAGTAACTAAAGCTAAACTCTTTTTTTATGTTTATTTACTATTTAATTGAATGTTCAATTTACAGGGGTGTCGGATGGAGGGAAAGAAAGAAAGACATATCTTTATGCTCTGGTGTATTCCCCAAATAGGTTCAGCCAAGCCAAAAGCAGGAGCCAGGATCTTCCTCTGGGTCTACCACCTGGGCGCAGGGTCCCAACCACTGGGCCATCCATCACTGCCTTTCCAGGCATATTAGCAGGGAACTGAATCAGAAACAGAGCAGCCAGGACTCAATCCGGCACCAGTATGGGATGCTGGTGCTGCAGAGGTGGCTGAACTCACTGCACCACAGTGTTGATCCCTGAAGCTAAACTCTTAGAATGACTTGCCCCAGTAACAGGATACTGGGTGGCCTAATGTCTAGTTTAGTACTGCCATTTCACCAGCTAGTGCAGTTGTTTTAATATATTTTAAACCTTGAAACTGAACATTAATTTTATTTAAATATTTTAAATACATTGTAACAAATTTTATATTCACCTGAATTTCAGATACAATTGCTAACTTCTTAATACCCATACATTAGGGCCCGGCGCTGTGGTGCAGCGGGTTAAAGCCCCAGCCTGCAGTGCCAGCATCTCATATGGGCACCGTTTCGAGTCCTGGCTGCTCCTCTTCCGATCCAGCTCTCTGCTATGTTCTGAGAAAGCAGTAGAAGATGGCCCAAGTGCTTGGGCTCCTGCACCCATGTGGGAGACGCAGAAGAGGCTTCTGGCTCCTGGCTTCGGATCAGCTCAGCTCTGGCTGTTGCGATCATTTGGGGAGTGAACCAGTAGAATGGGAGACCTCTCTCTGGCTCTACCCTCTCTGTAATTCTGTCTTTCAAATAAATAAAAGTAATTCTTAAAAAAAATACCCATACATTAAAATATCTTCAGAATTAAAATAATTAAACTTTATTCATATAAAGGATGAAATAATCAGAAAACAGTGTTGGCCCCTTCAATTTTTAGGTACAAGACAAAAAAATACAGATACTTCCTTGAATTTCTTACTCAGTATTAGGATATTTTCACATTATGAAGTTATGAAAAAATCATCTTTATTTTTAGCCTGAAACATATCCATTTCATGCCACATTAATGACTTACTGAGGAAATGTTGAGATGGTAAATTGGTGATCCTATTGCCATGGGTGAAGTAACTTGAGTTTTAGTTTGTTCAAATGTTTTACCAATTCTTATTTCAACTACTGAGGATTCACTAGCAAAATTTCTAGATATAATGTTTTAGAAGTTTTAAAAACACAAAGTATAAACAAAATGGTCCTTAAATATTTGATTGTTCGTTATGGATGATTGCTTATGAAAAAGATGCAAAAAGTTGGCAAACACATCCCTGGCAGCTTCAGAAGATTCTATGTCAAAAATTAACTTTCTCATTGATGGTTGGAGGCCCAGGGTGAGGGTAGTGGTGGAAACTCTCCACAGGTTGCTAATCTTTCAACAGTTAATTACTATTTAGATTAGATTAAGTGAAGTGGAAAGAAATTATAGATTACAACTAATACTGACTGAAGATAGGATGCATGACAGTAAAAAATTCTTTAAGAAATACAGCCTACCAAAATGAGAAGGATAGTGTCCAAACAGTCCTATGAACCATGATGAAGAAATTGATTCTGAAGCCCAACAGTTTCAGTGGTAAGGGGGTAGATCTCATGTTAAGTATCCTTACCACAAAGAGAAACACGAAAACACACAGAACACAGAGAAATTTTGAGAATTGATGAATATGTCTTTGAGGTTGAAGGGGATGATTTTGTCTGGACAGACTCATCAATTTATATATGTTAAATATTGACAGAAGGCTGTTTTAAAAATAAATAATATATTCATGAAAAGCAAGCCCTAGCCTTTTTTAAATATTTATTTGACAGAGTTATAGACATAGAGGCAGACAGAAAGGTCTTCCTTCCATTGGTTCACCCCCAAATGGCCACCACAGCCGGCACTGTGCCAATCTGAAGCCAGGAGCCAGGTGCTTCCTCCCAGTATCCCATGTGGGTGCAGGGCCCAAGCACTTGGGCCATCCTCCACTGCCCTCCCAGGCCACAGCAGAGAGCTGGACTGAAAGAGGAGCAACCGGGACTAGAACCCGGCACCACAGGCAGAGGATTAACCAAGTGAGCCATGGTGCTGGCCCCAAGCCCTAGCCTTTATTAGTGAATTCTTCTAAATATGTAAGGAAGAAGTAATAGTAGGGGGAAAAAAAAAAACCTTCCAGGGAATATAAAAAAGGGAGTACTTCCCAATGAATTTTATGAAACCAAAATAAATCTGATACTAAAACCTGACAAGGACAACAGAAGAAAGAAAAATTGCAATTCAGTGTCTGAAAGCAAACCGTCTACAATACATTAGTAACACAAAGTAATGCATAAAATCCATGATATGTTATCACGACATAGAGGAATTTATTTCAGATAAGGAGGGTAGGCTAAATATTAGAAAATTTATTGATATGATTACATTGAAAAATAAGAATTCATTAATAGTTTAAAAAAACAACTTTTGACATGTAAGCAATAAAAGGAAGTTTCTGAAATTTTTCTTAGGAGTTTCCTCATAGTTTGAGAAGGCAAGGAAGCCACTGTTACCATTTCTGTTAAACATATTTAATGGATTCTGTGTAGTTCAAAAAAGTAAGAAAAATGATAAAGACTAGGGGATAAGCAAAACAGATGACATGATTGGGTCTATAAAAATCTATTGATAGTAACATATAAACTCCTGGAAATAAATTTCAGAAAGTTATTAGATTAATGTTAATATACAAATATAAATTGTATCTTTAATGTCAAAAACCTGAATTAAAAATAACTAAAATATCATTTACAGCAGCACACAAGAACATCAAATTCCAAGGAATAAATCTAACAGATGAGCTATATTTTTACAAAGCCAAATATAAAATATACAAGGAAAAGTTTAAAATGGCATCAGAAGAAAGAATACCATGTTCCTACACTGGAAGACTTAGCGCTTGTAGAATTTGCAGTGAGCCCTAGTGATTCACACCCTTCCATAATCTGCTCTTAACTGTGACCAGGACTTTTAAGTTTACTTTCATCCAGTAGACTTTGGTGTAGGTGCTGGCTGTCACTCCCTCTCATGATTGGTCACGTTATATGGCAAAGGTGATAAGATTTGCAGATATAATGCAGACCTCTTATTAGTGTAAGCTAACGATTAGCAGGCCTGGATAATCAGCTGAGCCCTTTAAAGAGAATTTTGACAGAGAAGGAAATCAGAGATTCTCTTTCCTCCTCATCTTGAAGAAAACATACTGAGAACAGAATCCTGAGCCTCCACTGAGAACCTAGACCCTGCTAACAGTTCAATTGCAGATGTGTGAGTCCTGGGAAGAGAATTCAGATAAACCAGGCCCCGATTTCTGACTATGGACCTGTAAGATAATAAAGGAGTGTTGTTCTAATATCCTAATTTTGTAGTACTTTGTTACATAGTAACAGAAAGTTAAAACACTGTTTGAAGGTTTAAAAGCCCACCCAAATTGAGCTAGAGATTAAACATAATCCAAATCAAAATCCCAGCATATTTTTCATAAAAAATGGAAATTAGGAATTTTTATAAGAAAATGCAAAGGATTTGTATGTCAAGGGAATCTTCAAGCAGAATAAATCTGGATGATTTATACTACCAGGTATCAAGACATGTTGTAAAGCTACAGTAATTGTGAGTGCATGGTATTGCTTCAAGGATAGAGGTACAGAATAGGGAATCACATCCAGAGAGGGACCCACATAGGGGTGTTCATGTGTTTTGTGATCAGTAATTTGTTGTGACAAGGATGATCTTTTCAATAAATTGTGCAGGGTGAATTGGATATTCACAAATTATAGCATTAATCTTGACATGCAAAAACTAATTTGAAGGGCCACTGCAGTACAGTGGATAAAACCACAGCTTGAGACACTGGTATCCCTTATCAGAATGTTGGTTGGAATCCCAGCTGCTTCATTTCCAATCTAGCCTCTTTATAATGTACCTAGGAAGCAGTGGATTGTTGCTGTGCACTCGTTCTGAGAGGAGAAGCACGGTGGGGGCAAGAGGTGCAGAATCACCACACAGACGCCAGGAGTCTGGTTAAAGCAATGGACAATAGCTCAAGTACTTGGACCCCCGCCATACACTATACAGAAATTGATGGAGTTCCTGGCTCCTCACTTCAGCCTGGCCCAACCCCAGCTGTGTGGCTATTTGAAGAGTCAACCAGCAGATGGAAGATTTCTCTCTCTCTTTGTGTTTCCTTCTGTGTCTGTCACTCTACCTTTTAAATAAACAAGTCTTTTAAAAAATTAATGAGGTTGGTGATCGATCTATATGTAAAAGGTAAAATAATAAAGCGTCCATGATAAAATATAGGAGAAAATCTTTGCTTGCTTGAGTTATATAGCAATCTCTGAATTAGTTACAAAAGAAAACTATAAGAACAAAGATTAACATATTGGTTTTTATGAAACTGAGAATGTATATTTCAGAAAGGACAATATTATGAGAATACAGAGCCATTGACTAGATTAAGATAACTGCTTCAGGTCTGTACATCAGAGAGTACATCTCCAGGTTGTATACATCCTATCCAGTAGACAATCAGACAATAAAATTAAGATTAAGAAAATGTCCGATCTTAGTTTTGAAATTGGCAAAAATATAAAAGTATCACAAAAAAAAGAGGACACTCAGGTAGCCAAAAACCATGAAGAGTGGGTATGTCAACCATGGTCATTTTATTAAAATAATCAGGTAATGAGCTACAGATCATCAGTGGGACACAGCTGGCATTGGTTATTTTTTTTTACCAGGGCTCATTTTAAGAGGGAAAATTGCAAAAGCTACAGTTTTCCACGACATGGAAAGGACAGGAGGGTTGAACAGTGCAGGCAGGGTTGCAACACAAGCAGGGCTGAAAGGAGGGAGTGGTGACCTCAGCTCCTCCTTGCTAACAACCTCCTTGCCTATGTTAATCCCAATAAATTCTTTTTTTTTTAAGTCTCACATCTTTATTCAGCTATTAACTCAGAAAAGATCATGGACTTACATATAAGACATAAACCTATGACATTTCTATGCAGGAGAAACATCCTCAGGTTCTAAGACCAAGCAATGAATTATTAGACTTGATATCAAAAGTACTATCCATATAAAGAGAAACTGATAAATTGTACTTCACCAAAACTAAGGAATTTGCACTGTCTAAGGCCTGTTAAGGGGAAGAAAAGGCAAGACATACACTGAGAGAAAGTATTTCTTAACCACATATCTAACAAAAAACTAATAGGTACATTATACAAAGAATTCTCAAAACTTAACAGCAATAAAACGATCTAATCAGAAAATGTGCAGAAGACATGAAGAAACCTATTAGTGAAAAGAGCACAAAGACGGCCAGTAAGCACATGAAAAGTTATTACATCAGTAGCATTTATGGAAATACAAAGTGAAACCACATGTGATATCTCTACATATCTATAAAAGTGGCAGAAGCAAAAAAAAAAAAAAATTGCAATACCAAATTCTGACAAGGTTAGAAAGCAACTAGACCTCATATACTGATGGTGGAAATGTAAAATATTAAGGCTTTCTTTTTTGTTTCTTTTTAAGATTTATTTATTTATTTGAAAGGCAGAGCTACAGAGATGCAGAGCTGGGGGCAGGGAGGTCTTCCATCCGCTAGTTCACTTCCTAGGTGGTCACAATGGCTGGAGCTGGTCCACTGGGCCAATCCAAAGCCAGGAGCCAGCAGCTTCTTCAGGTCTCCCATGTGGGTGCAGGAGCCCAAGGACTTGGGCCATCTTCTACTGCTTTCCCAGGCCATAGCAGAGAGCTGGATCAGAAGTGGAGCAGCCGGGACTCCAATAGGTGCCATATGGGATACTGGCACTGCAGGCAGCGGCTTTACCCGCTGCACCACAGCACCAACCCCAAGGCATTCTATAAAATAATTTTATGAAAGAGAAGTGGATGTGGTTTATAAGGTTGTATGAGGAATTCTTGTAGCCATGGGACTGTTCTGTGTGTTTTTAAAAATTTACATAAAGAAAACAGTTTTCAAGTATTTCATATATATAATTTTAAGCACATAAGGCTACTTTTCACCCTCCTCCCTCCTGCCTTTCTCCTATTGTTTTCTTTCAACTTTTGCAAAACATACTTTCAAATTATAATCACAGGCTTAATCATCCACTAAATAAGGAGTTCAACAAGTAGAAAGTGTAAAGAGGGGCCGGCACTGTGGCCCAGTGGGTTAATGCCCTGGCCTGAAGTGCCCACATCCCATATGAGCACTGGTTTGAGACCTCGCTGCTCTACTTCGGATCCAGCTCTCTGCTATGGCCTGGGAAAGCAGTGGAAGATGGCCCAAAGCCTTGGGCATCTGAACTCATGTGAGAGACCTGGAGGAAGCTCCTGGCTCCTGGCTTCGGATCGGCACAGCTCCAACCATTGCAGCCAACTGGGTAATGAACCAGCGGATGGAAGACCTCCCTCTCTCTCTCTCTCTCTCTCTCTCTCTCTCTCTCTCTCTCTCTGTGTGTGTGTGTGTGTGTCTCCTCTTTCTGTGTAACTCTGACTTTCAAACAAATAAATAAATCTTTGAAAAGAAAAAAGTGTAAAGACCAGTGTTCCCTAGGAGTAAGACAATCATCAAATTTCAAGATGTCAATTTCACTCAAACACAGTATGGGTTGTTTTTTGTATTCTACATAGTAGCTACCACAAGCCAGAGTAAACATATGATCATATGATACTTGTCTCTTTGGGTTTGGCTTATTTCACTAAGCGTAGTGGTCCCATTGAATTCTGGTGTGATGTTAACTTCCTTTATCCAGGACCTTGTCACTAATAACAGAACTGATCAGTCTGTGGTAGATTTTCTTTTCTTTTTTTTTTTTTTTTTTATTAACCACAAGTTTCTTCCTTTTGGATACAGACTTAATGAATCATCCATGGACATTTGGACATTTGGACATTGACCACATTTGGACACTGCCACATTTGGATTCTGTGATGCAGAGAGGTAAGTAGTCTTTGTATGACAATATAAACTCAGGAACTCTTGGGCTCCTGTGCATGGAGATTTATGCTAATTGTGGAGCTCTTGATCAACTCCAGACATAGAGCATGGCAAGTGTGTGTCTGTTTGTGTGTGTGGTGGGGAGGAGTTAAGAATACATGGTTTCTGCATTCTACCTTACAGTAAAAATAACTCCTTGAGGGAAGGCTTGTTTAATGTAACACTTAAAACGTCTCTTGGGATGTCTGCATCCCATATCAGAGTGCCTGGGTTTGAATCTCAACTCTGCTCCCAGCGAGCTGGATTGGAAGAGAAGCAGCCACAACATGAGTCGGTACCTATAAGGGATGCTGGCTTAGCAGGCAGAAGCTTAGCCTACTATGCCACAGTGCTGGCTCCAACAGCTATTTTTAATCCTTTTTAAGTTCAACCAAAAATTCATTGCATTTGAGGGTATATGATGAACACATACAGTCAATGGACTAATTCATTAAGTTACTGTAGTTTATATTGCCAAGCAACTATTGCTGAATGGCTAGTTTGATTTATAAATATTTGTTTCATGGGGAAAATGAGGGCCATCAAGGGCAAAGAACTGTTTGAACAGATTTGGCTCTCTAGGAAAGCCAAATTCAGGACATAAAATGGCAATAGTCTAAGTCAGTTATGTAGGACAGATATCCTAAAAAATATTTCTAAGATACAGCATTTAATCTGCCTTCTATTAAATTACTAGTTAAGATTATCAAAATCAAATCAAAATAGGAAAAACATTAGACTAAAGTGCCTAATGTTTATGTACCTTTTATTGTCAGAGTCTCTCCTAGGTGCAACCACATGTATTATTTACTTTAAATTCTATGTAACTCTATAAGGCAGCCTTAAGGGGACCCTGATTTTTGGTATCCTCAACTTCCATTCCTGCCCCCTCCCACTGTGAAACTACTCTGTGGTTTAAGACTAAGCCAGCCTCCTGGCTCCACACTTTGGTCTACACCAAGTATAATGCTTCCTTCTGTTCTTCCTGCCATAGAAACATTTTTGTGAGGGTGGGCATGTGCGTCTCTGTGGTGAAATCCAGAGGAAAGGAGATGGCTTGTATTTGGAGGCTGAGTAAAGAGTGGATCGCGCTTATTCTAGACGTAGCAGTGTGAGGTGTGAGGCTGACAACCACTGAGCTGTCTGTCCTGAAGTAAGCCAGGATTGGCACAAAACCTTAGAAACTGGAGGCTGATGAGGATCGAAGTCTTTCCAGGGGTCAATTGCTTTTCCTCAAGTTGGAGAAGAATTTTGTGAAACTTACAATGAAGTGTCCTAGGTGGTTTGTAGGCATATTATTGACCCTGTTGTCCTCAGGAGTAAAGTGAGGTTCAGATTTCTACAGTATCGCCTGAGACAATAAGCTCTAAAATGAGGAGTTGGGTTCTAGAAGTCTGAGCTGCAGAGTCCTGGTGTTTAACTGACATACAACTGGAAACATACAACTTACTATTAGCATATTCCAAGAATTGTTTCTTTGAAGGCTTCAACAATCTCAAATTTGTTGATATAAAATATAACTTTGAAGAACATTGCAGGCAATTTTATGAAAATAAAAACTGAAAACAATCTATTTGACTCTTTTTCAAGATTAGATTCTCCACAAGTAAAATGCAAGTGACACAGTATTGCAGATACAACTAAGAAATTTTAAACTCTATAAATATAGAACATGTATAGTCCTTCTGTTTATGTTATTTTTAATGTGCAGTTAATGAAAATATTTTTGCTTTAATGAACCAGCATATATTGTTTGTAAAACATTTTTTTTTTTGACAGGCAGAGTGAACAGTGAGAGAGAGAGAGAGACAGAGAGAAAGGTCTTCCTTTTTGCTGTTGGTTCACCCTCCAATGGCCGCCTGATCTGGAGGCAGGAGCCAAGTACTTATCCTGGTCTCCCATGGGGTGCAGGGCCCAAGCACTTGGGCCATCCTCCACTGCACTCCCTGGCCACAGCAGAGAGCTGGCCTGGAAGAGGGGCAACCGGGACAGAATCCGGCGCCCCAACCAGGACTAGAACCTGGTGTGCCGGCACCACAAGGCGGAGGATTAGCCTAGTGAGCCGCGGCACCGGCCTGTAAAACAAATTTTATTAATAATACTTGTACATATTTTTGGGCTACCATATAACATTTCAGTACACATATAAGGAATTTTAAAGAAATTATTTCTTCATCTAATTAAAATATTTTTAAAGATTTATTTATTATTTGAAAGGCAGAGTTAAGGAGAGAGAGAGAGGCAGAGAGAGAGAGGGAGAAATAATGTGATCTTCCATCATCTGATTGAGTCCCCAAATGGCTGCAACAACCAGGGATAGGCCAGGCCAAAGCCAGGAGCCAGGAGCTTCTTCAGGGTCTCCCATGTGGGTGGCAGGAGCCCAAGCACCTGAGCCATCTTCAGCTTCTTTCCCAAGTGCATTAGCAGGGAGCTGGATCAGAAGTGGAGCATCCAGGACTCAAACCGGTGCCCATATAAGTTGCCAGCACTGCTAGCAGCACTTTTTTTTGTTTTTTTGACAGATAGAGTTAGACAGTGAGAGAGAGAGAGAGAGAGAGAGAGAGAGAGAGATCTTCCTTCTGTTGGTTCACTGCCCAAATGCCAGGAACTATGCTGATCTGGAGCCAGGAGCCAGGTGCCTCCTCCGGGTCTCCCATGCAGGTGCAGGAGCCCAAGCACTTGGGCCATCCTCCACTGCCCTCCCGGGCCACAGCAGAGAGCTGGACTG
This sequence comes from Lepus europaeus, assembly GCF_033115175.1. Taxonomy (NCBI): domain Eukaryota; kingdom Metazoa; phylum Chordata; class Mammalia; order Lagomorpha; family Leporidae; genus Lepus; species Lepus europaeus. The sequence goes on along the minus strand of NC_084836.1, from coordinate 39,637,950 downwards.
GAAGAGGAGCAACAGGGACTAGAACCCGGTGTCCATATGGGATTCCGGCGCCGCAGGTGGAGGATTAACCAAGTGAGCCATGGCGCTGGCCCCTGCTGGCAGCACTTTAATCTGCTCCCCCACAATGCCAACCCTGAATTGAAATGTTTTCATGGTGAACTTTTTTTCCAGGAATGGGTTGAGATAATTACTGATGTTTCAGAATCCAAGCACTTGGGTTATTCTGTGTTTAACAAAAGTGATTTTGAAGGCATGAGTAATTACAGTAATTGTTCTGTTTCTATAAGTTGGAATCATTGCTGGGCTGGTGAGTGCATTATTTCTTTGCTGGATTGAACATTCTAGTTGGGGAAAAGAGTGAGTTTAGGGGAATCAGAGGTTTTGGAGAATTTTGTTGAAGTCTGGTAAGTCCCTGAAGGGCTCTGTAGGCTCTGTAGGGCTCTCTCAGTCTTCAAATCCCAGTACTATCTTTTAGAAAAATTAGTTGCTAGTATTTGCATCACCTGCTTGTTGAACAAATAAGATGTGATAATAGAGCCTAGAGTGGTAGAAATAATTTAAATCATATAAAATATTTTATTAGTTTCAATACACTGCAGAGCCTGTTATTAGTAGTGCTTAATATTTTTAAATTCTCCAAGCAATTGTGTTTCTTAGATAAATGATGTGGACAATCATACACTCATTCCTTTTCAACAACCTGGAAGAGCATGAGGAGCAAACTCATGGTTTTGTTCTTTACAAATTGGATGGTTTATCACCCTTAGTCAGAATGGCTTCTTTCTTTCCCCGTGCTGCATGGTGTGCTGGCATGGAAAAATGATTTTCCAGTCATAGAAACTATGAAGTTCAAATCTTGACTCTAGCAATTAGTAACCATAAAAATGGGTAAGTTGCCACCTTCTTTCACATCATTTGCCAGAAAGGAAGAAGAATGCTTTTTTATGAAATTAATGAGTGTTTTACAACAAACAGCATCAAGCACAATAATAATATAAATAACATATTCAAAATGCCTTACTTAAATTAGTAATTACTTTGATGTTCATGCCCATATTTCCCTCTGGCATATTTCCTTTTTCATTGTCACTGTGCACCACATCAGAGTACTCTTTAATGTAAAAAGAATCAGCACCTTTTAACAACTAGAACTTATTCTCTTTTGATATCTCAAAAAAATCAAGCAACTCGAGAACATACACCTAAAAGTGCTGAATATAGTTCAAAGTGAAGTTTAAAGCTGATTCAAACAATATTTTCTCCTATGTTTCAGGCACGTTAATGAAATTCTTCTAAATACCACTAGAAAATATTGCTTCCAGAAGCTCACCTGGCCTAAGAAATTTAGGGTTCTTTAGAAGTCTTTGTTTAATTTTTTTCTATAAGATTTAAAGCGAAACTTTTCATGACTATTATACAAAGATTATAATTATATGTTAGTTAGCTAAACATCATGTTTGCATACAAGAATCCATGAAAACTATACACAATGTATTGTATGTAAATTATACAGATCCCAAATCTCTTTTTTAATACTTGTATTGGAATTTTTAATTTAAAAACGAATAATTGTCTTGGTCCCATTTTTCATGTACTTTAGTCAACCTTAAATTTACTTTTCAAATTAACTTTGCTTACTACCCCAGTAGACTGGTACTATATGGCAGATATTAAATATGTAAAAAAGGTGCTTTATAATGCAGTATCTTCATCATAGTAAATTAAGGCTCACTTTCAAAGTGAAAGGATATATGTGTAGAATGCTAATTAAGATCAAAGCTTGTTTTTATAGCATTGTATTTCCGTTACAAGCAAACAACGACTTCTTAAGAAATAAAGAAAGACCTTCACAGAACAAATGAATTTAAGAAACTGTGAGCAGGTGCAGAGTAAAGCAGTCTTCAGGGTAGAGCAATGGGAACCTTTCCCTTTGGGCATTCGTAGCTTACACATTCAGGGTTAGTGCAATGTCTGGGAGATTGACTTATACAAATAAAACCAAATTGGAAATAAAGGTCCTGATAAAGGAGACATCTATTGTGTGGACACTATCTATCATCTTGTGATCCCTAGATCCGTTCTAACAAGGGACCATATTAGTATGCAGGCACTTGTGTTTTATTCTTTTTCCAGTTTTTGTTCTTGCAATGAGGTATCCCCATGAAACTCATTAAACCTCCTGTTTCTGCAGCTGACACTCCACTCAGGCATGAATAATCTAAGGGGTAAACAGAATGTTGATATAAATATGCAAGTCCTTTTGATGAAGCATAACTAAGAAATTGGAAGAGACTCATAGGTGCACACGCGCACGCACACACACACAACATTGTATCACTTTTAGTGTGTGCAGAGATGAAAAACTGTAATCTCAGTTTTGAATGCTTGTCAAGTGTTCATACAGATAGATGTAAGGTATTAATATCATGAACACTTAAAATATGGGAATTAGGAAATTCAAATAAATAATTGTAAATTCCTTTTCCTTGATTATGTGTAAAATAGTCTCTTAAATACAAGGTAAGGATAAGGAAGGAATTTATTTAATATTCACATATTCTTTGGGATTATTTGTATATAACTCTGAAAGAAATGAGGTTAGATTTACAAATGTATGTAAACTCAGAGAATGGGTCATCCATTTTGAACAAAGAATTCTGTATATCTCAAGGAAACAAATTGAAAGAAAACAGTGACTACTGACACAACAGTTAACACTTAACAGATTGGCAGAATTTAATATTTGATAACACTCCTAAGAAAATAGAACTCATACTTTATTAGTGCTTATATCATCTGGAGAAATTCCTTAGGAGATTTACTTGCCAGTAGTTTGCAGTTTTGGCAATGAGCAGGCTCTTTACCCCAATGTCTCAATTCTTGAGTGCTACCAAAGAGAAATGCTTGCTTGTATGCCCAAACATTCCTGTAACAACATTGTTTCAGTGAAAAAAAAATTGGTTTTCATGTGGTTATTGACATAACATAAATAAATTAAAGCCATAGCTACATTATAACTCAAATCCATAATAGATTAAAGATTAAAATGTGAAAGAGAAGTTTTATCAAATGTTAAAGAATGTATGGGATATTTATTTTTCTTATTGGGCAAGAAAGAAAGGAAAGCACAAAATACCACAAAATATGTGAAAATTTGTTGCAATATATCACATTAAAAATATAAGTTTTGTTTAAAAAAGAAATACCATAAGCTGTAAAGATATGTCTTAAATTTGAAAAATACACTAAAAATGCATATAATTGTTTTCTAGAAGGTAGACAATAATTATTGCAAGTCAACAGAAAAGACTAAATAAACCCAAAAGAAAATAAGGAAATGAGTAGGTAAACCTCACAAAATATGATAAAATCATATTTAAAATGCTCAGTCTTATTAGTAACATAGGGCTAAAGCTTGAAATAAAATTTTGATACCACATCAAACCTAATATTTAAATTAACAAAACTGAAGCATGCTGACAATGAGAAAGTGGTTAAATACGTGTAGGACTGTTGATTCTCCTAGCTATTAGTGTGAATATAAACTAGTACACGTGTTTTACACAGCACTGTGGCAATATTCAGCAAGTTTGAAGATGTATGCACACATTGATGAAACAATAGCACTTCTATTCATATACTTCAGTGAATCTCCAGTATGATGTCTTAACTTATAGCAACAAAATATAAAAGTGTCTGAATAATAAAACCTGATTTTTTTAGTTCTGTTGTCTCATTTCTGAGTTTTCTAAATCTAATCTCACATTGTGTTTTTATGTATTTTTACGTCATTTTCTGAACATTTTAAGTTCATTGTGAAATAGTATACATGGTTTTGACATTTATTTACTATATATATATATATATATATATATATATATATATATATATATATATGTATTCATATGTGTATTTGTATCTAGAGGATATCTTTTCTGGGACCATTGCCTTGCATGGATGCTATTGTGTTCCATATTCCATTTTTACTTCTGGGACTCAAACTTAGTATTTTTGTTTTGCTCATTTTTGTGTGAAATTGCTTTTCCTGAACTTTTAAAGGGAGAATTTATTCAGATGGGCTTTCTCATTTCACAGACTTCCTTCTATAGAAGCTTACTTCGTGAGATAACTGGCTCTTCTATCTTCCTCCCTTTTACGTAGACATCCTCTTCACTTTCTCTCCATTACCTATGTCAAGGTAAATTTGGATTCCACTCCCCATAGCTACTTCTTGAAGTTCTGTCCTGGAAGTGGACCTAGGCAGGTCACTCTCAAGCTTTGTTAGGGACTGGAGAATCCCCACCTCAGTACTCCTCCTAACTGCAAGCCCTTTCATCTGCTTAGGTTTACAGCATACCTCAACCCATGCTAGAATCAGTTTGAGTTGTTCTTGTCTCAGCGCTTTCCAGTGAACACCTGCGAGATTTTTGGGTAGTTCTCTCAATGTGTGTGACCCCAGTGTTTTGCTCTGTGTCCCACGGCCTTTATTGCCCACCCTCCTAACATACACAAAAACAAATGCATGCATAGATCTGTGCTTCCTGATCATCTGTGTGAAGATTTGGAAAGACTCAAATACTGAGCTGCCACTGCAGCCTCCATTTCCTGAGAAGTGTTTTAAGAAATGCTAGCAATGTGTTTAGCAAAGAGGAATTGGATAAATTATAATATACAATGAATCTGCAATATTGAAATGCATTAACTGAAGTATACTTCAATCAATACAAAGGAATCATTTTAAAATGCTGGTCTTTTAAAATTAATATTCCTAGATAAGTTATCATCTTTCCAGTCTGTCCCATGGGCATTTTAAAGTAAAAAGAAATTTTAAATAATATGTGCATTTGTTAGCTGCATAACAAAATCAAAGCTCAGTGACTGAAGAAAGCAATCACTGATTATCGTACTAGACCTGCAGGATGGCTAGGATCATCTGCAACTCTGCTTCAGGCTGTGGTATCTGACAGCTCTGCTTCTCAACACAGGTTTTTTAGATGGTTATGATTTCTCTTTTTCTGTCTTATCCTCCTGGGACCAACAATCTGGGCAGGTCTGGCAAAAGTAGAGGCTAAAACATGAAAATGGAAGCACCGAGACAACAGAGCTAAGACTAGAACTGAGAAGCTGTCATTTTGTCCATAAATCACTGGCCACATCAACTAACATAGCCAAATTCCAGGTCAATTATGTCAATGGCAAAAAGGTGAATATAGGAGACATCAGTAATCAAAACCTATAAACTCCATTTTGGTAAATATACAATATACAAATAACATCTAGATTCACTATTTCACCTACAGAATTCCAAAACAGTGAAGCACAGATACAGGCCACATAGAATGAATTAGGTAAGCAAGAATGTAAAGCAATCAGTGGGTCAACTAGCAATAGATTCAGAGGGAAAACAAAACACATTTAAGTTAAGAAAGATTTATGTATTTACTTTAAATATTAGAGAGAGAAAAAAAAATATCTGTTTTCTTCTGGTTAACTCCTAAAACGGCCACAACAGTCAGATCAAGGCCAGGCTGAAGCCAGAAGCCAAGAACTCTTTCCTGGTTTCCCAGAAGGATGGCAGGGATCCAGGGTCTTGGGCCATCCTCTGCTGCCTTCCCAAGTGTATTAGCAGGAAGTTGGATTGAAATGGAGTAGCTAAGATGAACCAGCACTGTAAGTGGTGGCTTAGCCCACTACACAACAATGCAGTCCCCTAAAACAATATATTTCCTATAAATGATTTATTATCAACTAGCAACAGTCTTATCCCTTGTCTCCCAAGGTAAATAGCAATAGGTTTCTTCAACATGGCTCCAAAGGAAAAACAAAAAGATAAGAAAATGGAAAGGCTAGTTGCCTGATATTCTCAGTTTATGCTGTGTGTGTTGAAATATGGCACTATTTACCATAAAAAAGTATAAGTGCTACATCTTAATCCAAAATATTAAGAAAAAGGGGAAAAAAGAACCTCAAAATCATATTTTAGAAAAGGTTCCTTAAATTGAGTATGTACAATTTATGAAAATGATGCATATTAAAAATAATGAATGGCTAATATTTTAGGAGAATAAACTAAACAGAAGGTGAAGCATAACCTTAAAATTGATTGCAGAAATAATTCATAATTGTAGGAAATGGTCTGTCTCTGTAACAGCAGTTCTGAAGCAATCTATTGTGTACAAAAGTTGGATAGTCTGCAACTCCTAAGAGTGACAAATTTTTTTAACAACTGAAGAATGCTTTTTCTAAAGTAGTTAGAAAAATATAAACTGTAATGCAAATGAAAATTGGGACCTAAAATTTCACCATACATTTAAAAATAGTAAAGCAATGACCTCTATGAAGACTATATAACAAATATAAATTTAAATTTTTGATCTGAATATAGAACAGTGATTACTAGAGGTAGGGAAGTGTTGGAGAAAGTAGTCCAAAAAAGGCTTGGATAATGAGAACAGAAACACAGTTATAGAAGAAATTTGTGGGGGGATTACAAGATGGTGGAATAGGGAAAAGATGTACTGCTTTTAGCCTAGGGAAAAATAATAGCAATAAAAGTGGAGGAAGTGCATTCCCAGGGGAGATTTGGAAGGAAACCTGCAGTGCAAAATTCTGCAGAAGGAGGAGGAACTCCGTGGATCAGCATGGAATGTGTGAATGCACAGCAGTGAGCGTGGACACAACACACAAAACTTGCAGCCAAGATCTGGAGGCAGCATCAGCTTTGGAAAGCAAGATGTGAGCAGATTGTAGCAGCCTGCACCACTGGTGATATTACCAGAAGGAGAGCCTAGAGGAGCACACTGTCTTTGAGTTGGCTCAGGAGCCCTAGGGGAGACAAGGTACCCTCCTAAGGCAGCAAAAACAAGGGCATATCTCTCTCTCCCCATCCCCCGACAATGGCGCCCTGCAGCTGGCTGGGAGAGGGCACCATTTTGACACCAGTGTGGCTGCAGTGGCTCTTGTATGCACCTGGCAACTGATGAGTAGAAGGCTCCACTTTGACACCAGTAGCTGTGGCAGCGGCTATTGGATACATGTGTGATCCAGGGATTTAACCAGAGGGAAAAATCCATGTTGCCCACTGACTTTGAGTCTGTCCAGGAGGATTGACAGGGGGCTAGATACCCACATAGGATGCTGAATTGCCCCCCAAGCTTTCAACAAATCATATACTCTGGGGCTGAACCTGCTAGACAGAGCACCCAAAAGCAGCTGGCTCTGAGAATGTCTCTGCCTCTCCATGGACAGGACCTGTGATGGGGGCAGAGTGGATTATCGGTATCCCATGTCTGTGGGAGCCCTGAGTGCTGAGACTGTAGGAACTGTATGACTAATGATCAGGCACAGGGTATAGCTGGGTCTCTGGGCAATCACTATGTGCGGTACCAGAGGCTGAAAGCTCCCTGACTGTATTGGGTGGGTCACTGCAGAGGGATCTGTGCTCATATTGAGGACTGCACAGATCCTTTGTGTGGTTCACGCAGCTGGAGAGGTGAGTGTTGTACCCACTGTGGGCTAACTCTGGGATTGATCACCTTATCTCAGAAGAGAGCAGGGGAGTGTATGGTTATGTCAACAAAGGTGATCATACAGACAATAGAGGAAATCTAACACACTCAACTTGGGTGTCACTCTGGATACTTGCCCCATCCTAGAGCACTGACCAGAGCTCCCTGGCCACACTCAACACATGGCTTTGGGTATTCACTGAAAGAGCAGGTGTTCCATTAAGTCACAGAGGCATAGTTCAAAGATAACAGCCATTGGAGGAGAAAACCAACAAGTATTTCCACAAACGCCTAAAATAAATGCAATAATTCAAGAAACAAGAATAAGGAAGACAACACCACTCTCCCAAAGGAATGCAACAACACCTCAATATCTGAATGTGAAGATGAAGAGATTGATGAATGCCTGCAATGGAATTCTAAAGATTAATCGTATGGTCACTCAGAAGCAATCAGAAGCAAATTCACGAGTTAAGAAATCCATAGAAGAGACCAGTGCCATAGCTTAACAGGCTAATCCTCCACCTTGCGGCGCTGGCACACCAGGTTCTAGTCCCAGTTGGGGTGCTGGATTCTATCCCGCTTGCCCCTCTTCCAGGCCAGCTCTCTGCTATGGCCTGGGAAGGCAATGGAGGATGGCCTAAGTCCTTGGGCCCTGCACCCGCATGGGAGACCAGGAAAAGAACCTGGCTCCTGGCTTTGGATCAGCACGATGCGCCGGCCGCAGTGGCCATTGGAGGGTGAACCAACGGCAAAGGAAGACCTTTCTTTCTGTCTCTCTCTCTCTCTCACTATCCACTCTGCTTGTCAAAAAAAAAAAGAAAGAAAAGAAAGAAATCCATAGAAGAAAAATTTTCCCATGAGATTGAAATTTTTAAGAGAAATCAAACTAAAATATTAGAAATGAAGAATTCAATATATCAAATAAAAACACAGTGGAAACCCTTAACAACAGAATTGGTGAGGCAGGAGAAAGAACATCCAAGCTAGAACACAAATCTTTAGAAATATCTCTGTCAGACCAAAAAAAAAAAAAAAGGAGAAAGAAAAATTTAAAACAGTGTTGTACATTTGGGGGATACTATCAAACAACCCAACATATGGTTCTTAGGAGTTCCTTGAGGTATGGAAAGAGAAAATGAATTGGAAGGCCTATTCAGTGAAATAATTACAGAAAACTTCCCTAATTTGGAGAAAGAAAGAGGTAAGAGCACTATGTGGTGATTAAGGGATCAATTCAACAGGAATACATCACTGTAGTAAATGTATATGCACCTATTGCCAGGGTACCTGACTATGTAAAACAAATGTTAATTGATCTAAAGGGAGACATAGTCTCCAGTACAGTAGTAATGGTGGACCTCAGCACCCCCTTTCATCAATAGAAAATCAACAAAGAAACAACAGAGCTAATAGACACTATGGACCAAATGGACCTAACTGATATCTATAGAACCTCTCATCCGACAGTTGCAGAATACACATTCTTTTCATGAGTGCATGAAACTTTCTCTAGGATAGACCATATCCTAGGGCATAAAGCAAGTCTCACCAAATTCCAAAAAATTGAAATTATACCATGCATCTTTCTGGCCACAATGGAATGAAGGTGCAAATTAACGACTGTAGAATCTTTACAACATATGCAAACACATGGAAACTGAACAACATGCCCTTGAATGGACAGTGGGTCATAAAAGAAATTTAAAAATTTCTGGAAATGAAAGAAGATGACAATAAAACATATCAAAATTCATGGGATACTGCAAAAGCAATGTTAAGAGGGAAGTTAGTAGCAGTTGGTGCCTATATCAAGAAATTTGAAAGGCATCAAATAAAGAGCTATCACTGCATATCAAGGAAGTAGAAAAACAGCAACAAACCCAAAATTAGTAGGAGGAAAGAAATAAAACAAAATTGAAACAAAAAAATTACAAAAGATCAGAGATACTAAGAGCTGATTTTTTTAAAAAAATAAGCAAAATTGATACATCATTGGTCCAACTTAAAAGAGAGAGAAAGAGAAAGTGCAAAATTAAGGAAATCAGAGATGAAAAATGAGCTGTAACAATTAATACCACAGAAATAAAAAGAATCATCAGGAATTACTACAAAGAGCTATATTCCAACAAGTTGGAAAATCTGGAAGAAATGGATAGATTTCTGTACAGATACAATCTACCAAAATTGAGTCATGAAGACACAGAAAACCTAAACAGACCAATAGACAAGCCAGAGATTGAATCAATAATAAAGACTCTCCCAAGAAAGAAAAGCCCAAGACCAATGAATTCACTGCTGAATTCTATCATACATTTAAAGAATGAATTCCAATTCTTAAGATGTTCATAACAATCGAAAGGAAGGGAATCTTCCCAAACTCCTTCTATGAAGCCAGCATGACCCAACTCCTAAACCAGAAAAATAAAAATCAGAGAAAGAGAACTATAGACTAATATCCCTGAGGAACATAAATGCTAGAATCCTCAGCAAAACACTTGCCAATCAAAGCCAATAAGGAATCAGAAGGTTCATTCCACCCAGACCAAGTGGGACTTATCCCTTGTATGCAGGGAGGATTCAACCTTAACACATCAATAAATATTATACATCACATTAACAAACTAAATAAAGATGATATAATTATCTCAATAGATGCAGGTAAAGCATTTGATAAAATACAACATCCTTTCATGATGAAACCTTATGCAAATTGGGTATGGAATGAACATTCCTCAACACAATCAAGGCAGTTTATAACAGATCTGCAGCCAGCTTCTAAATGAATGGGGGAAAAGTGGGAAACATTTCTTCTAAGATCCAGAACCAGACAAGGATGCCCACTTCCACCATTGCTATTCAATGTACTCCTGGAAGTTTTAGCCAGAGCCATTAAGCAAGAAAAAGAAACCAAAGGGATACAAATTGGAAAGGAGGAAGTCAAACTATCCCTATTTGTGGATGACATGATTATATATATAGGGGACCTAAAAGACTCCACTAAGAGACTATTAAAACTCATAAAAGAGTTTGGTAAAGTTGCAGGATATAAAATTAAGACACAAAAATCAACAGCATTTATATACACAGACAATGCCATGGCTAAGAATTGCTAAGATTAGTCCCATTCACAATAGCTACAAAAATATTAAAAACCTTAGAATACATTTAACCAAGCAGGTAAAAGATCTCTACAAGGGAAATTAGAAAACATTTCTAAAGAAATAGAAGACAAAAAAATGAAAAAAAACTTCCCTGTTCAGGGATTAGAAGAATTAATATCATGAAAATGTCCATAATACTGAAAGCAATTTACAGATTCAATACAATCCCAATCAACAAAACCAATAACATTCTTCTCAGAACTAGAAAAATGATACTAAAATTCATATGGAAACAAAAGAGACCCCAAATAGCTAAAGCAATCTTACATAACAAAAGGAAATTGGGAGGCATCACAATAACAAATTTCAAAACACACTACAGGGCAGTTGTAATCAAAACAGCCTGGTACTATCACAGAAATAGGCATGTTGAACAATGGAACAGAATAGAAACTCCAGAAATCAATGCACATATCTACAACCAACTCATCTTTGACAAAGAAGCTAAAATTAATTGCTGGAGAAAGGACAATACCTTCAACAAATTGTGCTGGGAAAATTCAATCTTCTTATGCAGAAGTATGAAAAAAGACCCCAGCCTTACATCTTACACAAAATATCTACTCAAAGTGGATCAAGGATCTAAATCTCCCACCTGATACCATCAAATTCTAGAGGAGCACATTGAGGGAACTCTGTAAGACGTTGGTGTAGGCAAAGACTCCTTGGAATAGACCCCAGTGGCACAGGCAATCAAAGCCAAAATTGACAAATGGGCTTACATTCAAGCTGAGGAATGTCTGTACTACGAAGGAAACACTCAGAAAAGTGAAGAGGCAACTAACAGAATGAGAAAAACTATTTGCAAACTATGCAATGGATAAAGGGTTAATATTCAAAATCTATAAAGGGCTCAAGAAACTCAAGAACAACAAAACAAACAATCCAGTTAAGAAATGGGCAAGGACTTGAATACGCACTTTTCAAAATAGGAAATTTAAATGGCCAACAGACAAACGAAAATATGCTTAGGATCACTAGCCATCAGGGAAATGCAAATCAAAACCACACTGAGGTTTCTCATCACCCCAGTTAGAATGGCTCTCATATAGAAAGCAAAAAATATGTGTGTATATACCCCTATTATTAGCTGTGTTTTGCTAGCCTATTGAGCCGCGGCGCCGGCAAGAACTGACTTTCACCGACAGCCACAGGGATGGGCTTCAGACTAGATCCTCCCTAGTCAGCCTTTCAAATAAGAATGTAGCATGGACTAACTTCTAATTATAGCCTTTTAAGAGTAATTGAGGCAGAAGAACCCAGCTGAACTGTGCCTAGATTTCTGGACCACAGAATTTGCTGCACTGTAATCAATAACTAATATTATCCATATGTGCAAAATTGTTTTCTATATGTGTAGGTGTGCTTGTGTGATATTGCTGTAAATACTGTAAGCCAATAAAAAATAGAAGTAACCTAAGTGTCAATGAGTAGAAAAATAGCTAAATATGCTAGGGTTCATTTATGAAATAACATGATGATACACTAAAAATGATAGTCTTTTAAAAATATTTATTTATTTGAAAGGCAGAGAGATGAAGGTGAAACAGATATGTAAAGAAAGTGTTCCCATCCACTGGTTCATGTTCCAGATGCCCACATGGCCAGAGTTGGGCTGTGGCCAATGCCAGGAGCAGAAATTCAATCCCAGTCTCCCATGTGGGTGACAGGAATTCAATTACTTGAGCCACCACCATTGCCTCCCATGGTCTATATTGATAAGAAATTGAAATCTGGAGCTAGTGCCAAAAATTAATGTAGGATACAGGCATATTGATCACTAAGCTAAATACCCACTCTGGGATAAGGTTATTCTTTATACACTGACATGGAAAGATAACCAGCTTATTAAGTTAAAAATCAACTTAAAGAACAGTGTGCATAGCCAGCTACCATTTGTTTATGCATTTAAAACATTTCTAGAAGGATACACAAGAAACTAGTAACCATGGGTAACTATTTGGGGGGGATGAGGTGGGTGGAAACTGGGTGGTTAAAATCCAGAGGTGGGAGGAAGGCTTTTAACTCTTTAACATTTTATGCTTATTGTCTTTGGAAACATTGGAATGGATTAGCTATGCTACCAATTAATTACTCATTTGAATGTTTAAAGGTAAAAAAACAAACTGTATAACACAAATGCAGTTAGTTTTCAGAAACAAAAAACATGATGAAGAAAAAGCAAATTGTATTCTCTGTGGTACATGTGTGTGTGTGTGTGTGTGTGTGAAAGCAGGAAAATCAGTAATACATGGTTTACTCATACTTGTTTATGTAATGATAATTCAAAACTGTACATAGGAATGCTAAATTCCAAATTTAAGCCCATGGTTATTTCCAGAAAAAGAAAAAGATGCATAGAATTGGAGAAGGGGAACCCAGACTTCAACTGTATCTTTGATGTTTTTATTTTGAGTTAGTTCATATAGATTGACAAGTACAAAGAGGAAGATACTTTAAAAATAACAATTTTAAGAAGAGGAACTATTTTTAGGAAAGTCTTTTAAATATATTTTCTGTATTAATATTATCTGTTTCTGTACAAAAATGTGAAATTTAAAGATGGCTATAAATTGAGCAACCATTGCGCCTATTTAAGAGAATTCATAGAAGGAAACATAAGTGCTCATCTATCTTCAATATTGGGAACTATAAAAGTAAAAATGCTTCCATGATTAAGATTCACTGATTGCTAATTACACTACCAATGCAGTTTCATTTTATGTTCTTATTAAGCAAATTTATCTGTAATATAGAATAAGTTCACATTGTAAAAACAAAGCATTGTAAGCTCATTCTAACTGTAAAAAATTAACCATACCAAACAAAAACACTGTCAACTTTCAAGCAAAACACAGCTAATAATAGGGGTATATACACACATATGAGTGTTTTTTTTTAGCTCCAACTTAATAAAATTGAGGTTTATTTTCTGGAATTCAAGATCTTTTTTTTCTTTCAACCTATTAATCTAATATTGGTTAAGGCTCTGTAACGCCCTTAAAGGATAGTTTTCAATTGCAACAGTTGGTCTTACGCCTTCCAGAGTTATGCAAAGCAGAATCATGCTTCATTGCATGAACTGTTGCAAATATTTGCTGTCATTTAGAGTATCTTCTTGGTCTTCCAGTTCCAAGTTTACATACACAATCTTTCAAACTTTTTTTTGTGGCAGACAGTCCAGATCTTCATGAACTATTTCTTAAGTGTGTCACTTTGTCAAACTTCTTTACAATTTTGGACTTAAAATTTACTCTAAGACAATTCTATAAGCATAATTTGCTCAAAAAATCAGGTTGATGGTGATCATACTGAATTATCTTTTTTTTTTCAAATTTTTTTAAAAAAGATTTGTTTATTTTATTTGAAAGGCAGAGTTGAGAGAGAGAGAGAGAGAGAGAGAGAGAGAGAGATCTTCCATCCACTGGTTTACTCCCCAAATGGCCTCAGTGGCCAGAACTCGGTCAATCTGATGGCTTCCTCCAGGTCTCCCATGTAGGTGCAGTGGCCCAAGCACTTGAGCCATCCTCTTCTGCTTTCCCAGGTGCATCAGCAGGGGGCTGAATGGGAAGTAGAGCAGTGTGGGGGGAGAAAGGGGCTTTACCAACTATGCCACAAAGCCACCACCCCGTCATTGTTTAACCAGGGCTCATTAGTCAGGTTGGGTTAACTGCTCTAACAATTCCATAATCCCTGTTGTTTAACACAATAACTTTTACTTATTGTGTATGTTACAGTAAGCATGGTTCAGGGACTAGGCTCTTTCCATGCCTCCATCACCTATAATAACCTTGAACTCTTTGAACTGTATCCTTTGCATCTGTCTGGCTCACAAGGTAATAAAGTGAGTATTGATCATTACAAAGGCAAATTTTTTCAGTAGACTTTCCTCACAATGACATACTTATTTTAAACTATATTTGGTTGGTTAGACTCAATCAAGCAGCCACAACTGATTTATTGGGAAAGTAATCCAATTGTGTGCTCAAAAATAAAAAGAAATTTCATTTGTGCACATGCAGTCTTGTCTCTTCTACAGAGGATGATAGCGACTCAGCTCAAAATTATGACTGACATGTAGTACTATTTGCCCAGTGTTGCCAGGTCTTTGAAATTTCAAGAGATTCTTGCTTTTCTCTTTAAATGTGACATCTCCTGGTTTTTTAATGTCAATGACTAAATCCTTCTTTTAATGATGTTATTTGTTCCAAACAAATTATGTCTATGAATTAGATCCAGTCTGTAAACCAATAATCTGTGAACTTTGATTGTATTTAAATTTCCTAAGAGTGAGCATTGAGAAGGTTAAAGTTCAAGATCCTGTTCCTGTGGGTTACAAGTACACGGTGTTCTAACACGAACATGTTAGTTTGGCACTCGTGAGAAGAGTTGGAAAGTAGTGCCCGGAAGCTAAGCGATGAGGTGAGGTTTTGCATACAATAGTGGTCAACGAGGTTACTTCCAATACATTAGGATGAACACTCAAAAGCCTTTGGATTCTGCAAAGCAAAAGCTGACGTCAGCCACAATGCTAGTATAAGATAGTGCTTCTTTTCCGCTTATTTGCAATGCATTTGGACAGAGGTTGTACCCAGACATAAGTTGTATAATTCCATACAACACAGAATTTATTCTACACAACACAGTATAAGTTGAATAAATCAAAACTCCTAGAAATAAATCATCATTCCAAGTTTGGGAGTTAGGAAAGTATTATGAGGTAAGGGAGATTTGAAGTAGGGCTTGAAGAATTTAATAATGGAGAACCTGAGAATATTCTCATCATAAGTGGAAATGTGCCAAGAGTGGATAGCAGTTCTTAAGAATTGAATTAACTCTCAAGTTCTGCTTTAACAAATTGCCTAAGTGTTAGAGACTGCTAAATATCTCCCAATTGCTATTCTCACATTCTTCTCAATTTTTAGCTGGGTGCATGGTTTCCTTGCCTTTATGCTTAACCATATGTCTAAATTCTGAAGAGAGTATGTGACTCCCAGGAAACACCCTTTTTTAAAAGCGTGTTTTATTTACTTACTTATTTGAAAGGCAGAGCAATAGAGGGGGGGAAAGACACACACACACACACACCCCCACACACACACATGCACATACACACACACATAGAGGTGGGGTGGTTTGTTCACTACCCAAATGGCTGCAGCAACCAGCACTATGTCAGGCCAAAGCCAGGAGCCAGGAACTCCATCCTAGTCTCCCAGTTGGATGGCAGGGACCCAAGTAATGGAGCCATTCTCTGCTGCCTTCTCAGGCGCATTAGCAGGAAGGTGGAATGGAAGCAGAGTAGATCTAACTCAAACCAGCACTCATGTGAGATTCTGTCCCCACTAATGGTGGCTTAACCAGCTGCTCCACAATGCTGGCCCCAGAAAATAGTCTAAAATAGTCATTTTCTTTCCTTTTTCTTTTTGCTGGTTGGAATGGGAAACTAAATGTTAGTATCAGTGGTTATCAGGGGCCAAGAGGTGGTCTTGGGCATGGAAGCCCGTTCCACTATAGCAAAAAGACCAAAGAGCCCGAGCTGGAAATTTTTGGATGCCCTGAACTGGAGAGAGACAGAAACTTGTTTCTTGTTTGTGCCACAGCCATACTGTTTATTTTTACTGTTTTCTCTTTATTTTTGATGGCCCCCCCTTATTACTCAACATTGGCTGTATTACTTTATCTCTCTGAGCTGAAATATCAATAAAATAGAAAAGATGAATTTATTTAGATGATCCCAATATCTTCATTCTTTAAGATCTTCATGATTCAGCAGAAAACATTTTAGTCTGTTTAAATAATTGTGCTATGCCACAGTTTGCACCAACACATCTTATATAAAATGTGAAAATGCAGTTATTTAGCTTGGTTATTTTCAAATACCCAAATATTTTCTTTGAGAAAATATGCCACAATATACCTCACACTTAAAGTGGAATATAATCCAATAGGAATTGGAATAGAAAAATATTTTTATTCTGTTCATTCTTTAATACCACACTTAAAATAAAACCTTCAATCATCAATTATTGCATTGAAATTTTTATAATTATCTCTTGAAAACAAGTAATTATTATTAGCAATCACCAGGTCAAAATTTCCTAATGTGTTCATTTGAATATAAATACTGATAAACAATTAACAAAATATGCATGCCATGGTTAAAAATATTCATTTATATCATTTTATAAAAAAAGGTTTATTTTTTATTTTATTTGAGAGGCAAAGCTTGAGAGAATGAGAGAGAAGGAGAGAGAGAAAAGGAAAGTGAAGTATTCCATCTGCTAGTTCACTTGCCAAATAGCCTCAATGGTCAAGGCTGGTCCAAGTTGAAGCCAGGAGCCTGGAACTCCATCTAGTCTCCTATGTGAATGGTATGGGTCCACATACTTCATACATCTTCCACTGCTTTCCCAGGTGCATTTGCAGGGAGTAGGATTGGAAGTGGAACAGCTGGAACTCTAATCCACGCTCCAGTATAGGACACCTAACTCTCTTCATCACAGTGTTGGCCCCTATATCACTTTCTGAAGATTGAAAAAAAATTGTATATATTTATGGGGTACAAAATGATCCTTTGATATGAGATTTCCAAGTATTCGTTGAAAGCTATTAAAAGAAAAATTTATCTTAGTGAAAAGGATTTTGAAATCCATGTAGTTTTTGCATAATATGCATTTTCCATGAACTTTTTGAAGACCCCTCTTATACATGGATGTAAAAATTATTTTGCACCAAAATAAGCATCCTTTATTTTAGAAAGAGGGAGTGCTGATTCGTGACCCAAGTGCCTGCCATAGCAGGCAGCAAAGGCTGAGCCATGAGTAAGAGCACAATCCAGGTGTACCACATGGGTGTCAGACACCCAATTAGGTGAGCCATGGGTCTGCGATGGTGAGAAAGCTAAATCAGGAGCCAGAGCTAGAAATCAAAGCCAGGTCCTTCAGTGTGGGACACAGCATTTCTTAACCAAACTTATCTTTTAATTCAATTTCTCATGAATTTTTAAAGTAGCCATACCTGTGTATACACTGTGAAAATATTAAATGAAACTTTTATATTTTATTCTGAGAGATTCATCAAACACACTAGAATAGGAAATGACCCAAGCCATCTCAAACAAGCAGATAAAATAAACAAAAACACCTGTCTTTATTTAATCAGTCATTTCTACAACTTATTTGGCCATAAAAATGTTTTTCTTTAGAAGAGGCCTTGGGAAACAGATTCAAGTGATATACTTTCCCCAAATTCTTTCTCTCTGTCCTACTGTCTCTTCCACTGGGGCAAGTAAACAAAGCCCCTAGGTAACAGATAAGTTTGCCATTTCACAGCACATTCCGCAAGAAAAGTGCTTGTAAACCACAGCTGGAGGTTCACAGAGGAAAACAAGAATGATTAGTGAGCTCCTTTTAGACATTACACTTTTAGCTTTGCCTTTTGGGCTGTGCTTCTTGGTGGCAAAACTCACTTTTGATTCGGAGATAGCCTTTTCTTATCTGGAGTATCAGTCAGACATTTGACATTAGCCCTGGGCTTCACGTCTGTGGACAGAAGTTTTAAGAATGGAATTTTAGTGGTTGCTTCTAGTTTTTTCCTTGGCTATAAACTCTACAGTCACATATGCAATGATTTTTGGAAGAAAGAAACTAATGAAAAAAATACAATACAAAAGTTAAGCTGTTAGTGCTTGGAAACACCTCCTTTTTGGATCAGAATAGTTTCTTTGGTTCTTTTAATTGTTTTGTCTATCAAGAGGACAGAAATTTTCTACAGGGATGAAGATATACCATCTGTCAACTTTATGTGCTATTACTATTTATAAAAAATGATTTTTTTCAAATTGTAATGTGTCTAAAGACCCAATTTTTGGAGATTTCTGTGATTGTGCCCAGGAAAAAAGACTTTTATTTCATTTTAGTATTTAAGAAAATAGGCTGAAAGCTGTTTTCATTGTTTAAGACACTCCCACGGATTTGTAATACAAAAGCAAGAAATGGAAAGGTGAAAAGAAAAGGTGGTAGACGTCATGAACTATAAATCCATACAGTTGCTGAGAGTCCAACATACTTTGAGAGGTGACCTCAAAAATTCTCATTAGAGGTGACCCTCTGGTGGAGAGGCCTCGTGTCATGTCAGAGTACCTGGATTTGAGTCTTGCTTCTGCTTCAGATTCCAGCTTCCTGCTGATAAGTACCCTGGGAGGCTGCAGATGATTACTGAAGTAATTGGGTCCCTACCACTCATGTAGGAGACCCAGATGGAGTTCCAGGCTCCCGTCTTTAGCACTGCCCAATCACAGCTGTTGTAGTTATTTGGGAAATGAACTAGCAGATGGAAGATCTATCTGTCTGCCTCTGTCTCTCTGCTTTCCAAATATATAAAATCAAATGAATAAATAAAATTTTAAAAAATCATTATTAATATTTTCCCCCTGGAAATCATGGAAACTATCAAGGATCTACAAAGGACGATGTGCTGAACACGTGATTCTGAATACATGAAACAGATGGCAGGTTTCCAATTTATCAATTACTTTACAAATGGGTGAATCAAACACCCAATAAAATTTTTAATTTCTCAGTTATTGTCATCACATATAATGGAATGCTAAGTACAATTAACTGAATGCCTTTATAGAAATAAAGCAATCACAATGTTAGATTATTGATTCAAAACTACCATTTCTTGGGAAAGAAGAGAAACCAGGAAGTGGCAAGTAAAATGTGAAACACTATTCAGCAGTAATTTGTTAGCTTCATATTTCAAAATACATGTATAGATGTTCATAGATGTGTTTGGTGATGATTAGCACTGGTATATACTGGTAAGTTAAAGCATCGGTTACGCCGTACCAGCAGAAAGCACATTTGAAGAAGATTGGACAGGAGACTGCCAGTGTTGGTTTTTACCCAAATTGAATTTCTCTGGGTTGTTAATAACTTGACTGGGAGGTGGCCATTTGTGTTTATTTTTGGAACCTGCACATTTTACATGATTACAAAATGTGATAATGCACATGTAACTGAAATTGGAAAGCACATTCAGCTATAGACTGGAGGGTTATATTTTCAGCTTGGATTCAAATATTTACTTGCCCATGGCAGTATTTTATGAAGCCCTTGAACTTATGAACCCAGGCCATTCCACATGGCTGGTTTAACAGGCACAACGTTTGATTGTTTCTCTGAATGACCACAAGTATTAATTGGTGTATATAGTTCAGAATAATCTATTTGGAAATCCAGCATAACATTTCATTTCAATCTACCAACTTAGTCCTCTAGGGAGGAGAGACACTATTAAATTTTGAAAGCTTCTCGGTGCTATTCCTGTATCTAATAGAAATAGCCAACTGAAAATAACCACTGTGGCTCTCCAGGGAGTCTAGCTGTACCTTATTACATAATGTCTATTTTTTTAGATGAAATGTAATCTTAATTAATCGTCAACTTTTTAAATTACTGTACTAGCCCTTTGTTGATGACTACTGTTATATGAATAAATCCTAAAGGTTTGTAAGGAAAACGGTGAAGCCTTGCCTATTGTTATGGTTGTACCCTTGTTATTATGGAAAACATTGCTTTCAGTAAATGAACTTCACAGATAACAAATTGTTTCTTTAAATATCAAGGAAAATGTTTTAATAACATATTTTATGTTACAGTCCTAATAAAATGAAAAAATATTAAAATAAAATTAAAGTGCTACTAAAGTAGTTACCTGCATGCTTTCATAATTTAGTTCTTAACAAATTAGAGTCATTTTTATGACTATCAATTATATGTTTGGCTTTAATATTGTTCTTCTACATCCTCCTTTTCTGTTATTTAGTTGTTACATAGCATTTTTATTTCTTAGTCTAGTGCTAAGCAAGTGGGAAGTTCTTTGACATACTTTTATGGAGTGAATGCATGCATTTGCAAATGAATTTTTCAGTTTTTGTCGTAAATGGTCAACGGAATACATAACAAAGCTACTTGGAAATGCGTATTGATTATATGAACATTGAATTAAGGATCCTGCCAATAGACAAGATGCTTAGCTATTGGGGTTTTTTTGGCAGCAACGAACTTTTTCCACTTGTCATGAAGTACTCATGTGTTACAGATGTAAAGTTACCAAAGTTTAAGGACTGAATAGTCAGGTGTTATCAGTGAGAAAATGACATGTGGGACACATTGTATTGTGCTATTGGGCAATACTGTTACATTAGCAAATATGTTTTGTTGTTAATGATTATTACATTTAGTCATTTTCAGATGTAGACAAAGTAACATATTAACATTAAGATCTGTCTTTCCACATATAAGGGCTGTAGAATCAATGCTAAATAATAGTATCTGATAGGATAATGTTGTATATGTTGAAAACTACAGGATTAGTGAGTGTTGCCATGTGAATTTTCTCTTCTTTATATATTTTCAGTCTGTTTTCTTACCAGTTTGTTCTTTTATTTCCTGGTAGAATGTATTGATACTTTTAATTAATATATAAACATTCATAATTATATTATATATACTTCTGTATCCATGTCATGGAGGAATTTTACTAGAGCATTTAAAAATGGCATGGAAATAGGAATTAAAAGAAAAGTTTATTTTGGCAAAACAGTTTTTGAAAACCATGCATAGTTTTTACATGATATGCATTGCTGCACATTTCTGAAGTCTCTTTTTATATATGGAGTAATTTTCCCCCACTACTAATGTTGAATTGATTAGGTCAGTGATATATTAGATGAAGATCGAAACCAAACACAAAGGAAGTAATCTTGTTAGATAAACAGTTTTAGAAAATACCTGAATAATGGGCAATAATTTTTTCATCAAGATTGTTGAATTTGTAGAAATAATGACATTGAAGCAATTATTATATTTCTCTGTATACTTTTTACAAAATAAAGTTGTTTTAAAACTTGTATCTATTTGAAATGGAGAGAGAAAAAGAGGGAGAAAGAGAGAGAGAGAAAAAAAAAACTAGTGGATTCACTTACAAAGTGCACAACAGCTAAGGCTGGGCCCCAGCAAAATCGCCCATGTGGCTGACAGGGCCCCAGCTACTTGAGCCATACCTTGACGTTTTTCCAGGGTACACTTTATCAAAAAGCTGGGATCGAGCGTAGAGCTGGGATTCCAACCTAGGCACTCTGATGTGGAATGTATCTCTCTCCCCAAATGCTCACAAAAGCCAGGGCTGTGCCTATCTGAAAGCCAACAGCTGGGAATTCAAGCTCAATCTCCCATGTGGGTCACAGGGACCCAGCTATTTTAACCATCATGACTCCCTCTCAGGATGCACACTGGCAGGATGCTGAAGTCAGGAACCAGAGCCATAGGTCAAACCCTGGCACTCTGTTACGGGCATCCTAACTGGCAAGTCAAATGCACATCCCATATTTCCTGATCAGAAATGTTCAAATAATCAAATAATGATAATTTAGAAATAGGAATTTTTAATTTTTTTCTAATTTTTTCTATATTTGAAAGGCAGAATTACAGAAAGAGAGGAAAAGACAGACACAGAGAGAGAGAGAGAATCTCCCATCCTCTGGTTCACTTCACGGATGGCCACAATGGCCAAGGCTAGGTAAGGCTGAAGCCAGGAGTAAGGAGCTTCATCTGGGTCTCCCATGTGGATGAAAGGACCTAAGCACTTGGCCCATGTTCGGCTGCTTTTCCCAAGTATTAGCATGGAGCTGAATTGGAAGTGGAGCAGCTGGGAAACAAAGAAGCACCTATATGGGATGCTCACATTGAAGATCGTGGCTTTATCTGCTACACTACAATGCTGGCCCCTATTGTACAATTTTTAAAATCTGTTCTTTATTTATATATTTGCTAAGATATAATTTTCTTGGTTAGAGTCTTTTTTTTTTTTTTTTTTTGATAGGCAGAGTTAGACAGTGAGAGAGAGAGACAGAGAAGAAGGTCTTCCTTCTGTTGGTTCACCGCCCAAATGGCCGCCACGGCCGTTGCGCTGTGCCAGTCCGAAGCCAGGAGCCAAGTGCTTCCTCCTGGTCTCCCATGCTGATGCAGGGCCCAAGGACTTGGGCCATCCTCCACTGCCTTCCTGGGCCACAGCAGAGAGCTGGACTGGAAGAGAGGCAACCCGGACAGAATCTGGCACCCCAGCCAGGACTAGAACCTTGGGTGCTGGCGCCGCAGGTGGAGGATTAGCCTAGTGAGCAGTGGCGCCGGCCGGTTAGAGTCTTAAACTCAACAACTAAAAAGCCAAACTAGGTGGGTAGCGTTGTGGTGTAGCAGGTAAAGCCACTACTTGCAAAGCTACATCACATATGGGCTCCTGTTTGTGTCCAGCTACTCCACTTCCAAACTAGTTCCCTGCTAACAGCCTGGGAAAAGCAGGTGGAAGATGCTTGAGTGCTTGAGGCCCTGCTACCCACATTTGAGACCTGGAAAAAAATTCCTGGTTACTGGCTTAGGCCTGGCCTAACCCTGACCATTGTGGCCATCAAGGGAGTAAAACAGCAGATGTAAGATCTCTGTCTCTCTCTACGTCTCTTTAACTCTTTAAAAAGGGAAGAGGGCATTAATTCCCTACATTCTAAAGCATGCTTGATGACTGACGATCGAGGCCCTCCCCATCTTATCCCTGTTGCCATGAACCTTCATACCTGTTTATGTAGAACTTCATCCAATTTGTGAATTATTGGTCCCTGGAAAAAGATTGGCTTTTCACTTCTTCACTTTAGTAATAGGGATGCAGAACATACTAAATCCAAGATAAAAGGCCTCAAGGAGTGCCAATCTCAAAAATTAGAAGAAATAAACACTGGTATTTTATTCCTCAGTTGAATGTTTTATATGCAACAAATATGTTGGTTTTTCCTTATTTATGCAGAAGTAAGAGAGTTAAGTAAATTATGAATATAAAATGATTTTTAGTTATTAAAAAGTTCTCATAATTATAGATTTAATTTCCTGATCCTAACACACAATTAAACAAAGCAAACCAAATATTGTATAAGTGTTATAAAAATAACTATGAAAGTAAAATGTTACTGGCCTTATGTAAATAATAACTTCTGATAAATGAATCTCAAGTCAAAATATTTGAAAAGCATTTCAGGTATGCAGAGATGAACATACGTTTTTTATTTTTATAGTTGTACAGGCAAAAATTATGATTTTCTAAATATGTTGATAGGAATGACGGTATTTTTATGTAAATGTTACTCAATTATTTGAGTTCCTTCTATTATTAGTAAAAAACCATAGCAATCTATAATACAAAATTATTGCTGATAATAAGAACCAATAGTTGAATTAGGTTTTCCTTCTATTTTGTCAAAAGCAAAGAGTTTGAAAGCCATGGACTTGCTAAAGGATTTAGCAAAGAGGGGTCAAGGTGATTTTTTTTTTCTCTACTGGGAAGTATTCTGAAACGTCTTTATCAAGGCTTATGTAATAATAGTTGTCAATAACTGTCACTCTTCCACTGATGGCTGTGGTTTAACTGAGGAATAGGTATGATCTACACATTATAGTCTTCACCATCTGCCAGGCAGCATTGTTACTGTATTAGTTTGAATCATATGAGATGGATATCTTTGTGGGTCAAAAATGGTTAGACACAGAAATTTCATGCATTTTAGCCTACATATTAACCATTTAGTCTCTAAGTGACCTAATGAATAAGTGCCACTGATACAGTTTAAAACATGGAGACTGAAATATGGAGAGATTAAAAGTCACTATCCTAATATCTGTTGGCTAGAAAATGGTGAAGCCGGCCGGCGCCGTGGCTCAACAGGCTAATCCTCCGCCTTGCGGTGCCGGCACACCGGGTTCTAGTCCCAGTCAGGGCACCGATCCTGTCCCGGTTGCCCCTCTTCCAGGCCAGCTCTCTGCTGTGGCCAGGGAGTGCAGTGGAGGATGGCCCAAGTGCTTGGGCCCTGCACCCCATGGGAGACCAGGAGAAGCACCTGGCTCCTGCCATCGGATCGGCACGGTGCGCCGGCCGCTGCGCGCCTACTGCGGCGGCCATTGGAGGGTGAACCAACGGCAAAAGGAAGACCTTTCTCTCTGTCTCTCTCTCACTGTCCACTCTGCCTGTCAAAAAACATCATTAAAAAAAAAAAAGAAAAGAAAATGGTGAAGCCAAGGATTTGTACCAAGGATTTGCTTTGTACTTTCTGACAAGGAAAGGCTTCTCCAGTTTTCTGTTCAAATAAATAGTAAATACTCATTTTGTAAAGTACTATAGGAATTATGGAGAACAGAATATGGAATAGGTTCTGTAAGAGAAAGCCCTTTTAAGTGTCTTAAGTGACAAGATTGATCCACCTGGTACTATAATCATTTATCAAATGAAATTATACATCAGTGTCTATTTGTTTTCCTTTATTTTTAATAGTGAAATGTAGCCTACAGATTATATCATAAATCATTTATGAGTCCAGCAATATCAAACTCTGATACTTGATCATGGGGAATAAATTAAATTAATATATATTAAAAAGTAGTCTAATAATTTTAGTTATTATCATCAAACTTTTCTTACTTAAAGAAATAAATGCTTCTATTAAAAAAAAACTAACCCACCTAGCAACTGCCCTTTACTTTTATTAATAAAAGGTATAAAATATAATCATTTTATAAAATGAAATAAGGAGGCAATTATCTAATTAAAGTACATACTTCATGATATGACTTGATAAAATAGATTTTAACTACCTTGTTGAATAATACATATGAAATCTGGAAGAAATCATAAAAGTTTCATCCATGAGCTTTATCCATTGTATCTGGAATATTTTGGTGGTCTCAGAAAGTATACCAATTACATTAAAAGAACCTACTTCATTAACTTACAGTGCTTCAACTCTTCAAAGTCCTTTTCAGCTAATGACATGCACCAAGGATGAGTATTGAGAATAGCTGAAAGGAACTACTTACATTTAAATACATGATAAAAGCTGTTTTCAATATTCAGTATTCTTATTCATATGGTATTTGCTTTGATCTAGTGGAAGTCACTCAAAATTAATTCATTCTTGCACAACGGTAGGAATATTGAGGAGATAAGGTCTTTAAAAATAATTATCCATACCAATCTGTTTTAAATACCAATCTTTCACCTTTAACTGAAGTATCTACAAGATGGGGAAAGACAAAAGTCAGTGTAGTTTGTTTTCTTGGTTAACTATTAAAAGTGATTTCTGTCCTCAGGTCAGTATTTCGAAGCCACTTTGTTTTATGTCCAGAGAGGTTTTAAGGCGTATGCCTTACTTCTGTGAAGCAGGATAAATGAGGGAGGTGGAAGACAGGGAGGTGGAAGAGAAGAACCTGCCTACAGTTTTTCCCCTGGATTAATTCTCGGCTACATCAGTCAGGGAAGAAAACATATAAAATTGAATAATAGTAATTAGTACTCTTAAAATTACCTTTCCTATTTATTCCTTGTAAAGTCTTGTTGTGATAGGGCTTTGCATACCTGAGTTTAAAGACTAAGCAAAGAAAGGCAGGGATTGAAGGGAAGTAAAACTATTTACATGCCACCACGTCTAAAGTATTCGATAACCAAGTAGATGGATGGATAATTACACATGTCTGAATATGTAACCATGTGATCTTTCATGTGATAGATCCATTTATAATCATGAAACTGCCTTCAAATTCCAGTATAAGATTGTATCTGTGATTTTCTTAGATGAAAATATAAGAAGGTCAAGTTTATTATTTAATTGTAGTGTTTCCCAATCTACTTCTCCCTTAGTGACACATTCTCAAGAGACTGCAAGTTCACAAGCCTGAAAAGTCCTGCTAAACTGACATATTCATCAAGAGTTCAGGCCATCATATCCAGTTTCTTGTAGGTCAAGTCACCCCTCCTCCACTTAGTAGCTGTGGATCCTTGGGAAAGTTACCTTCCCTTTCTGAATTTCAGGTTCCCATCTATAAAATGAGAAATATAATGTAATATAAAATGCCTACCTTCTCTTAGGCTGACTTAATTAATGGAAACAGTTCATTCATCATCCACTAGTTATTTTAGAGCACAAAAGACTATTTTCTATTCTGATGTTTGAGCCCTGAGTATATGTAAGTGAAAATAATGTACAATATTTCAAAAGTAGCTGCCCTAATTTTAGTAGCCTGTGATCAAATTATTTCATCTGTATTTTAAAATATGAGAAACTTTAAATTGCTAAAAAGTAATCAGCCAGTAGCTAGCATATAATTTTGTTTTTTAATAGAAAGTAGAAAATATATTCATTTATGAGATTAAGCTAGGTGAAGATTAATTGTAATAGGAATGAGTATTTCATGAAATGATTTGATAAAATGGGTTTTAATTATCAACATAGATTTTCATTAAATCAGACTCCCAAGAAGCCCAAATTGTTCTGTTTCTATTCATAGGAAATTGTGTGGTAGAGATTTTTTAGTAGAGAATATGGAGTATGTGGGAGAGGAAATTATTATTAATAATTAACAAAAGTGTGTTAGTGTTTTGTGAGACAAAGGGGGAATATTTTTGGCTCTCCAGCAAGTAGTGCATACTTTGGAGACATTTTGGTCATGAAAGTGCTGAAAATAAATTATAAACAGGTTTTCTAATACTATTCAAATCAAATTCACCTTTATTTGGAACAACTAGTACATAGTGATAATAATGTTAACAATATGCAGCAAAATATTTTGGAGAAACTTTACATATGAGTACTAACTGCCAAAAACAAAAGGTGAAAGGTGCTGTGAGACAAAAAAAAAAAAAAAAAAAAAAAACCAAGATTATAGGAAGTGTAATTTTGGGAGGGACTTATAGGCAGAAATGTGGTCTCCGAAAACTGTAGGGCATTTGGATCTCCACATCACGAGGCAGGAGGAATAGGATTTTAAAAATGAAGGAGGCCCACAGGTAACCTTAGTTGGACTTTCTCAGGAAATAACATTTCAGGCATTAGACGAGGAAAACTTCAGGATGCGGCCCAACAAGACAAGTCCAGCAGCTTATCTCACTGCATTTTTTAATCCAATTAGGTTTGAGATGGCATTCAGGAGTGCTGAAGGAAAATAAGGCAGTGACCAAGAGTATTACAGTGATGTCAAGCCGAATGCCTACAGGAAGGTTGAGGTCCTCACACCCACTGTGTTACCCAGGTAAGACAGTCCATTGTAATAAATTATCCCCAAATCTCAATGACTTAACATGACAGACTTATTTCTCATTTAAACCATATATGTGACATAGCAGTGGTAGGCTCCGTTCTCCATGGTTATTTGGCTCCTTTTATGTAGATCTACCATATTCCAAAGTGTTGAAGTCTTCACTGGATTTTCCAAAACCAGAGAGCAGACAGGAAAGAAAAAAATCTGGGTAATCTAACTTAAAGGCTAATGAGGCAGTCTCAGAGAGCATACATTATTCAGGCCAACATTAGATTGATTTGAACTTGGACTTATGACTCAAATTTGTAAAGGGCTAAAAATTCAGTTTAGTAGTATACCAAAAGAGAAGAGAACATGGCTATTGGTGGGAAACTAGTTAAAATTTTAAGATACTTGTTTTAGATTCATAGATTATTTCTGATATGTTAATGACATGTTTTATATTTATTACATTCAGTTATCTAATCACAATTGATATTAATTCAATGATTCCTAACTCCGAGAATCTGAATAATGTGGTATACATATACATTGTTATCATAAAGACATTGATTTAATCATAACAAGATCAATTAAATGGCCAGTGGATTATGCTTTAATTCATTTTTATCTGATTTCCAAAAAAAATCCACAAAATATAGTTTTCCATAAAACTCGAGTAAACAAGCATCAAATCTCAAAGGTAATAGTAATATAACAATAAACCAATGTAATAAAACTATAATCTCCTAGGAGATCTTGCAAACAAGTTAATACATTTATAAGTGATAAGATATAAATTTTATGACAATATCTAACAAGAGAGTATCCTTACCCAAACACTGATTATGTTATATGTTAATATCTTCACAGATATAAACTTATATAGACTTATAAATATTCTTTAGCCTTCCATTGTATTCTATAGTACTCTATTCTGTTCTATTAATTATTTAAGAAGATATTAGAGTCTGGTCAGCCACTTTGTATTTCCAAAATGCTCATGACAATAACTTTAAATTTCTTGTTCTTTTAAAATTCTAGTTACTAACGCTTAGAGCTTGTCACATCGAATACATTTTGACTGAGTGAATGAATGAATGAATATTTTAACTGTCATGAAAGACATTGGGAATTTAAATTTTAAATCTCCACTCCTGATAATAATTTTGTTCTAAGAGAAATCAAGACAATTCTGAGTATTTGTTGCTTAGCATACCCAGAACACCTGGATCTGAATTTCCTGCTTTCAGCTTCCACATACTGTAATAAATCATTACCACATGTCCTAATCAGAAAAGTATATGCTTTAATCTTAGATTCTAATCCTAGTAAAATCATAACACCCCATTCCTATATTACCAAGCTTTAATACACGTACTCATCATATCATTTTCATAAAACTGCTTAACATCAGCAAAGTTTATATTTACATCAGAGAAAAGCATGCAACAATTCTTTTAAAAAATTAGGAAAATGGAATTCAATGATACATTTATTTTGGTGCAAATACCTACAGCAAGGTATAGCATGATTGTATTTATGTCACTTTAAATATCCGTGTCAGTGAGTCTACCAAGTAAACTGTCTTCTACAACCCTTTAAAAATATTTATGTGTTTGTATTTCTCCCCACCTCAATCTCTTAAAGTTTCTGATTTGATTCTAATCCAAACTTTCCTGTCTATCATCACATAAGTTTTCAGTAAGAGATTAAGTTTTCTGATACTCAAATTCCTTGGCTATAAAACAGAGATAATTATATCTATTTAGCAAGGTTTTATGAAGATGAAAATTCAGATAATGATGAATGACAGATTCTTTAAGAACATTATGAATAAAACACCAACAGAATCCTGTTCTTCCTTCTTTTGTGCATTCTGCTGAGATTGGTTTTATTTTATCTTATTCACTATCTCCTTCACTTACTTAGTAGGTCAGTTGACAAATGAGATAGAGTCACCACCAAAATTTATTAAATGCATCCTATGTAGCATGATGATATTAGATATCATTAGACATCATGGATATGAAGGTAAGTCAGATCTTTACATTCAGAGAATTACAGTTTTTTTTGTTTGTTTGTTTTTGTTTTTGACAGGCAGAGTTAGATAGTGAGAGAGAGAGACAGAGAGAAAGGTCTTCCTTTTCCATTGGTTCACCCCTCAAGTGGCCGCTTAGGCGGCGCGCTTCGCCAATCCGAAGCCAGGAGCCAGGTGCTTCCTCCTGGTCTCCCATGCAGGTGCAGGGCTGGCGCCCCACCCAGGACTAGAATCTGGGGTGCCGGTGCCGCAGGCAGAGGATTAGCCAAGTGAACCGTGGCGCCGGCGAGAATTACAGTGTATTAGAGCAAAGTGTGGTATGTGCAATGGCAGTGGAAGAGGCAATGCACAGGAAGAGATCTGAAAGCTGAGTAGGAATTATCAAAACAAATAAGAAAATAATGATCTAGAAAAAATGAAGCAATGTGTGTAACAGGAGGAGGTGGTAACAAAGTATAAGACAATAAAGAAACAAAGTACAGGGAGCAACTAGAGGATGCTCTAAGAGATGAGGCAGGGGAACTAAAGAAAGGCTAGGTCATGAAGAGATTTGTAGTTCAGTTGAAGAATCTGGAGTTTATTTGGGGTGCAAAACAACAAATTATTTTCCTAATTTCTCTTCTATTTGTGACAAATGTAGTCCATTTCTTGGGCCAAAATTTGCCATCCAAACCTCTGTGAGTTTTCTCTAATACAGTCATGCCTCCATCGTCACTACTGCTTGGACTCTATCTCACAGTCTGCAGGTTCTGCAGACTTAGACCTTTAGCTACACTCTGCACACATGAAACAGTTGAGCACCACAGCAGATACTGGTTACGCACTGACCATGGGGCTATGTGAAACTTCAATCAAGGCTGTTACCCACAGATTGTGAGCCATTTCATCTGTGGGTCTGCTTTTCTCAGCAGCCCATGAAAACACATTTCCCTTCTTCTTTTGATGGTATGTTAATAGTCTCTAAATAAAGTTCAATATGGAAATATCAACCTCCAGGGACAAAATTTCTCTCTCTCTCTCTCTCTCACACACACACACACACACACACGCAAATATGCACGTACATTTGAAACCTTCAGTGACTTCCTGTGGCCCCTGAAGATACATGCCATATTCCTCTATTGGCTTGTTAAACATTAATTCAACCTTCTAAGTCTTAACTACTTCATTTTTTTAAAAGATTTTTTTTTGTTTATTTAAAAGAGTTACAGAAAGGGAGAGGTAGAGGCAAAAAAAGAAGCCTTCCAACTGCTGGTTCAGTCTCTAAATGGCCACAATGGCCAGAGCTGGGCCAGATTGAAGCCAGGAGCCAGGATCTTCATCTGGGTCTTCCGCATGGGTTCAGGGACCCAAGTACATAGGCCATCTTCTACTGCTTCCCCGGGGACATTAGCAGGGAGCTGTATCAGAATTGGAGCAGGGGAACTCGAACTGGCGCCAATATGGGATGCCGGAGCTGTAACAATGGATTGATCCACTATGCAGCGCCACCCCCCTGGCTACTTTTCACTAGAACATTACTCCTCCCTATGTTTGGGTGAGGTGGGCTGAGATAGAGAATAAAGAGTCAGAGGAATGGTTCCGACAGAGGTCACAGCACATAAGAATAACTACAGATGCAGATAAGAAAAGCATATGCTCTAAAAAAGATTAAAGCCATTTAACGTGCTGTTTCCTCTGTTTCAAACATTTTTCTGCCTTATGGTTTCCTGCTTGACTTCCGTCTGCTCCTGTCTTAAAATTTGTCTCCTCTGACCATCGTTCTCCAGTTTACTTCCCTTCATTTTCTAAGAATAGTCATATGTTCCCATACTCTGACAGCACTTACTTATAATTAATTAATGTTAAGTTCTATGAGAGTAATCTTGGTCCTATTATGTTTCCATTAGGCTGCAGAATGGCTGGAACATAGCTGGTGCCTAATAAAAATAGTTTCAGTGATGGACTGAAATCATTGTCTATTTAGTACCGACTATGAACTAAGCACTGTACCAAACACTTGACATGCATTGTCTCACTTGGCAGTATTACTGTTATTATTTCTGTTTCCCATATGAGTCTGGGAATAAAAAACTTGACCAGATCTCAAACCTTCTGGGGGACAAAGTGAGGGCTGAAATCAGACTTTCTGACTGAAAAGTAGGCGTTCTTGACCTTTATGTTATAATAATTTCTTCCTGATCTTTCCTTTTATACCATTGTGTCTGATGAACTGGGATTTACAATGTGTTCTGCCCACATCAGAGGCTATAATGACTGCAGAAATTCATACAGTCTTAAAACGTTTTAAAGTTTCCTTTCTCCATTTCTCTCACCATGGATAGTATTAGATAGTATTAGCTTCACATGTTTCCTATCAGTGCTCACATTTGTGTTTTGACCAATTGTATTTTTGTAAGATACACCTTAAGTTTGTTAAACACTTCTTGGGTCATATTTATTTAAAAACTGGAAGTTACCAAAAAGTTTACATTTTAATTGTCATGCTTTTTGGCTCTTAGTAAATATTTTTGATTGCATAACAATGGATTCTAATGTGACTTTTTTTTAAATCAATGTTGCATCTTCAAAGAAATGTGGAGTGGGTTACCCCCTTTCCTTTGCAAGCTTTCTGATCACTAGCTTTCTTTTTTCTTTTTTTTTAAGACTTATTTGTTTATTTTAAAGGCAGAGCTACAGAGAGGCAGAGATAGAGAGAGACAGACAGACAGAGAGACAGAGACAGAGACAGAGACACTTCTATCCACTGGTTCACTCCCCAGATGGCTGAAGCTGAACTGATCTGAAGCCAGGAGCCAGGAGCTTCTTCCAGGTCTCCCACTTGGGCCCAAGGACTTGTGCCATCTTCTACTGCTTTCCCAGGCCATAGTAGAGAGCTGAATTGGAAGTGGAGCAGCTGGGTCTCAAACCGGCACCCATATGGGATGCCAGAACTGCAGGCGGCGGCTTTACCCATTATGCCACACAGTGCCAGCCCCCTGATCATTGTCTCTCTAAACCAAAATGATTAAATGTATTTTGGGGAAGCGAAAGAAGAGTATTGTGTACAAAACTGGAGTTTCTTAGTTCCAAATCTTGTATGAATTATTGATCTAATTAGCAAAAGTAAAATTGTAACAGTTCAGTTAAACATTTGCAGAATTTTATTTTGAAGAAATTAAAATATATTTTACAGCAAGTCACATAAATGTTACTTTATAATAGTTTTATGGAAAAAAAAAGATTTGAGAGTTATAAAAATTATGAATAAAATGTGATTGCTAATAAGTTATATACAACATAACCAAATCCCTAGGCTAGAGTTAATTTTGTTGTTACTGCAAGTCTTTGCTTTACATAATTATTTTTACTTTCATAAAAATTGAAGAATTTTATTATGTATCCCAATTACAGCTTAATTAGGAAGGTGCTTTTTTAATCCCCACATATGCATTTACAACATCAAATTTATTTTCCTTTTATAGGATCTTAGGATGTGCAGCACTACGAAAATCAATGGTCATTGCACACATGGTAGATAATAAATATGTAAGGGTAAAGTTAATCCGTTTTATATTATGTCTCATATGGTCCTCCAAAGAGTAAGTTTTTTTTGTTTATGTAGATTTTGTATTTATAAGCTATAATTTTAATTCAATTATTGATTGTGATCTATGTATCACTCAAAATAGTATTGCCCACTGGCCAAAGGAAAGGCTTAATTCAGTTCCTAAATTGTCTAAGCTGAGGTAGACAAAACATAAAGGAGGCACTGAGTTGTAATTCTTCCTGTTTTTTTTTTTGTCATCTATATAACGTAGCTTTTTTGTTTGTGTTTAATGTTTGAATATTACAGAGAATTTAAATGGAAAAACACATAATCTTAATTATATCAAAGAAGACATATTTTGGGGTGGAGGTGGAAGAAGAAAGGGGTATGTATAAAGGTACTGACATTTGTGTAGGATTGCTATCTTTGATAGGCAAGCTGGATGCTCAGGGCCTAGAGCAGTCATTGAGTACACTCTAGTGTGCAAAATAATAATCAATGAGACATTGAGCCAGTGAGGAATATTGGGCATCATTTGGGCATGTTAAACCTGCTTTTGTTTTTATTAGACAAAGCCCACTCAACTATTCTTGAGCTTTTTAAAAAATGTAAAATGGGGTTTGAGATGTTAGTTTTGGTGGTTTCCTTATAACTCTTCATTTTTCATAGCCTTGAGATTGCTGTTTCCCATAACTTAGTCCATTTGGTGCTAGTATTAACTTCTAAGATGCTAATGTTTGATCCTATTATTGCAGATCCAGTTTATCAAATATTCTTAGATATAACAACACATTGAGCATTTTATTATCTCTTTAACAGTTATTGAATATTATTAAATGAATTGAGGCAAGATTAGTTTTTCTTGATTTGTATAGAAACTTGAACTCTAACATAGGTATTTTCTGAGAGATAAGTATATCAAATATGAAGCACCCCCTACATTACGTAGGTGTGACCCATGAAACAAACTTTCAGTTGTCCTTTAAGCAAAGGCATAGAACTTTTATTTAAGAAAACTTATGCATTGTGAAGGTGACCTAATCATTTTCTGTTGCTAATAACACAATACCACAGATTGGATAAATTATAAGAAGTTTGTTTGGGCTTATTATTCTGATGCAAGGTTGGGGACACACCTGGTGATAGCCTTTTTTTTCTTAATTGACACATAAAACCTTCACATATTTGTGGATTACCATGTGATATTTTGATATATGTATACACTATGTAATGCTTGAACCAATGTAAGCATATCTGTATCCTGAGATACTTACCATTTTGCTATGGTGAAAACATTCAAAATCCTTCCTTTTAGCTTTTTTGTAATATATAATGCATTAATATTATGTTTGTTCACCCCACTGTGCAACAGAACATGATGTGTGACAAAGAGAGGTAGAGGCAGAGAAAGAGGTCATCCATCTCCAGTTGACTCCCTAAATGACCACAACAGCCGGGAGCTAGGAGCTTCTTCCAAGTCTCCCATGTTGGTGCAGGGGCCCAAGGACTTTGGCCATCCTCCACTGTTCTATCAGGTGCATTTACAGGGAGCTGGATAGGAAGTGGAGCAGCCAGGACTCGAACTGGTACCCAATTAGGATGCTGGTGCCATGGGCCAGGGCTTTAACCCGCTGAGCCATAGCACCGCCCCCAATCACCTCTTAACAGCCCCACTTGCTTAGACTTCTTAATATCTCACAATGGGGATTATATTTCAATATGACTTTCAGATGGGGGGAAATGTACTTAGCTACAGACA
This sequence comes from Lepus europaeus, assembly GCF_033115175.1. Lineage (NCBI taxonomy): Eukaryota > Metazoa > Chordata > Mammalia > Lagomorpha > Leporidae > Lepus > Lepus europaeus. The sequence continues at coordinate 39,602,832 of NC_084836.1, read as the reverse complement.
AGGTGAATTTTGACCATAATAGGTAAGAAATTTAAGAAAACACAGTCTGGGTTGAAAGATACCAGACTAATTTCCCTTTTTTAATTTGCAACATTCATTTAAAAAAAAGATTTGTTTTATTTGAAAGTCAAAGTTACAGAGAGGGAGAGGGAGAGGCAGAAGCAGAAGAGAGAGAGAGAGAGAGAGAGAGAGAGTGTTTTCATTTGCTGATTTACTCCCCAAATGGCCACAACAGCCAGGGCTGGGCAAGCTGAAGCCAGGAGACAGGAGCTTCATCCAGGTTCCCACATGGGTGCAGGGCCCCAAGGACTTTCCCAGGAGCATTAGCAGGGAGCTGGATCAGAAGTGGAGCAGCTGGGACTTGAACTGGGGTCCATTTGGGATGCTGACTGCAGCGGCAACTTCCCCACTACGCCACAGTGTGGGCCTCATAATTTGCACCATTCTTGTATACACATGTATGCATACACAGATAACACACTAATAATTATTCACTTCACTAACTTGCATTAAGAGGTGTTTATAATTTACTGGGACAGTATAAACTATGGGAACACTGAGATTAAACTGAGATGGAAAACATGGTTCTGCAGGGGCCCAGAGTCTTCTACGAATTGCTAAAGGAGTAACTAGATCGCTGTAAAAATGCTGTAACAAAGATGTGAATAGAGCAGAGAAAAGCAAGGGCTCATTCTGCTTAATGAGATCAGGGAACGCATCCAGGAAAACAAGATATTTGAACTAAGTTCCAAAGGGGGAGCTCGAAAGGTTGTCCGAGTGAGGAAGGCACTGCAGGCAGAAGGAAGATTCGTGGTCAGAAGAATAGGATTTTACAGGGACTTGGAAGAAACCAGATATGATTGAACACAGACATACGCATGTGGGAAAGGGCAATGTTTTCAGAGTGTATGGTGGATGTGGTGAAGAACTGTTTGGTAGCAGAGTTGGCATTTTGGTAAAAGTCTACAATTCATTCCTGTATAAAAATGTTAATATTCACCATCCTGCCTATACCTGTGGCAGTAAAGTCATTGTAGTAAATGGAAAATGTCCTTACTTTAACTCACTAACCTCAGAATGGCCCCCAATCTTCCAGACTCTTGCTTTTCATCCCCTTGCATAGTCTCCTCCACATTGTATCAGGCGTGGGCTATGTAGCCAAGGTACAAAGCAGAAGTGATAAACATGAGAGTGCTTCAAAGAGCTGGTGGAAAATGGAACTAAAATACAAGTTTCAATTGATGCAATTCTTTTTGAAATCTATGCATAGGTTTTCATAATAAACAGCTTTCTATAAAGAATTATTTTATTCTCTCCCCCTGCCTCCCCTCCCCTCTCCTCCTCTTTTCCTTTCCTCTCTGTCTTTTTCTCTTTACAAGGCACACGTATACACACTTCTCTCACTTACCACTCATCGCGCTCTGGAAAAGGCCAGCTGCGTCTTCCTCTGAACAGTTCTATGGAACTGATGCCTCCTGCCAATATCCCATGAGTGAGCCTGGTATCATATTCTCCTGCTCACTCAGATGACTGTAGCTGTGGCCAAAATCCTGATTGCCACCTCATTAGAACCAGAGTGACCCAGCTATGCCATCTGACCTACAGAAGCTAATATGATATAATAACTATTTTCTGTTTTAAGCTGCTACATTATAGGGTACTTTATTAGACAGCAAGAATACACTTCTCATTTCCAGATGCACCCTAGGTGAGCAAAAGAGATACTGTACTTTTAACTGTAGGCAATGGGGAGCAATTGACAGATTCTGAGGAGAATAATACAAATGACTATGCTTTGAAGTAATTCTTTTCACCTTCAACATGGATTTTTCCATATTCTTTCATTGTTGCTTGTTCATTCACCTTCAAAAGGCCTAACAAAAGGTATGGCATTTGTTGTCTTATTTTTCTCCTGAATATTGTGATCTACCTGGCAACAGTGATAGATTCTTAGTCTCTTTAAAAGGTTTTCTTTGTGTTCCTGGAATCCTGCTGAGCATGGTGAGAGACACGCAGTGAATACCTGCTGATTAAACTAGTGATAGGAGGTAAGTAAGCCTGCAGGCGAGGCCTTGAGTTAGCAGGTCATCCTGTACATTCACTGGAGAAGTGACAAAGGAGTGGGTTTTAGAGATGTCAAAAAGAAGAACGCAGAAATTAGTCATTGTGCGCGCGCGCACACACACACACAGACACACATATACAGAGTTAGTTTGAAGGTGTAACTATAGCACTTGTCCATGAGTAAACTCACGCCTTTGTACTACTGCCTCCTGGTGTTGTAACAGAGACACCAGGGACAGATTTCAGTAACTGGAATCTTCTGGCAGAGCCCTATAATAATACTTGGAAGTTTGAGGTTACAAAATAATAATAAGAAGAAAGTGTCTAAACAAAAACTTCTCCTATCTGCTCTTCCAAATAGGAGAATTGGTTTATAATAGTTGGTTGATAAAAGGTTCATAAGCAGTTTTGGTGGGAGTAAGTTGTATAATGCTATGGATAGATAAACTATGTGTACACAAATTTATTAGCATATAGATATAAAGGAATAAACTTTATATTCCCGCCAAGGAACACACATGATTGAATTTTTTAAGATATGCAAGTGCAGCAAATAACAAAGAGATGCCAACTGGAATTCTTTGTTACAAAAAAAATTTTACTGGAAATTCTGAGTATACTTTGAAAGTCCTTATGAAATTTAAAAACATTCTTATTAAAACAGACATCCTATAAAATTAGTCAAAACTTTTAACATCCTAAAGTGGTCTCCCAAGTCTTTCCTTGTCCTATCCCATTAGCTGAATAAAGCCAAGATGAGAGATGAAAAACAAAGCAAAACAAGACATCATAAGTCAGCTGTCAACACTTAGTTACTCAACTCTAAGACTACATAGGATGTTGTATCAATAGGCAAACTAAGAAGCTGCCACAGAGTCAATTAAATGTGTTATCAGAATAATGGTTCGACAAAGGGGTCCAGATAGCTCGCTGTTCTTTTTTTAAAATCACACCACTCTATAGTCGCCCAGGGTTTAGTGTTGTAGTAGATTTGGAGGTATGGGAATAGGACCAGAGAGAAGCTGCACAGCTAAATATCGGGCAGGTTGCATTAAAATCATTCTGATACCCAACACATTCATATTTTATAGTTTTCTTTCCCGTGCTGCTTTTCCGATAAGTACATTCAAAACTGATTCCATGACTTATCTAAATGAAATAATTTATTTCTCTTTCTGTTCCCTTCAGTTTGAAATAATATTTTAGCTGAAATCTTTGTATTGTTTTTACAGTTCCCCAAACTACTGCACACTTTGTTATGTAAGAGCATGGGCTATTTTGGTAAACTGTCTTTAAGTTTTATTTTCTAGTTTAATTTCATATTCACATACCCCATCTCCAGCATACAAAGATGCATAAAATTTAGCGACCCAAATTAATGCTTGGCAATCAGCTATGTTTAAAAATGTTATGAGAAAGGATATTTCTTTTCCTTGTTATCATTTGTTACCATGACAATGAGATTATTTCTTATGAAGTAATATTACAGATATTCAAGTACCAGGCAGTGGTTTTAATTTACGAATGTGAAACGGGAAGAGGGCAATTCCTTAGGAATTGTCTCCACAGTAGAATCAAATGACACTCAAACATTTTGGTGATTTGATTAAAATATTAGTAATTTTTATTGATCATTGACAACTACATTGATGAGAGTTTTTTTCCTCCATGGCAAGCTTCTAGGCAGAGGGAAAATAAAGCACAAACTGATCAAGAACTTGAAAAAAAATTAGAAATATATTTTCTGGGGGTAGCGCCATGGCACCACGGGTTAATCCTCTGGCTGCGGCGCCAGCATCCTATATAGGCACCGGTTCTAGTCCCAGCTGCTCTTCTTCCAATCCAGCTCTCTGCTGTGGCCTGGGAAAGCAGTGGGGAATGGCCCAAGTCCTTGGGCTCCTGCACCCACATGGGGGACCCAGAAGAAGCTCCTGGCTCCTGGCTCCTGGCTCCTGGCTTCAGATTGGCACAGCTCTGGCCACTGCGGCCATCTGGGGAGTGAACCAATGGATGGAAGATCTCTCTCTCTGTTTCTCCCTCTCACTGTCTATAACTCTACCTCTCAAATAAATAAATAAAGTCTTAAAAAAGAAATATTTTTTCTTAGGTCATTCCCTTAAAGTTTTTTTTTTTTTTCTCAGATAGAAACAACTAGGTTTCTTAAGTTGTAGTTTTTCTTCAGAAATAAAAATAAAGCTTGTGGATGAATTAAAGTTCTTATTTTATTTGGCCGGTAGAATCAAATAAAATTACAGGGCAGCTTTCCACATTTTTGAAATATTATTTGTTTTAAAGTAATTCTTTCATCTACCTTTCTCTTTGTATTATAATTAGTATATCAGAAAAGAGAGGAAGGTTTCAAAATTAAAAGTTACAATTTCTTTACAACCTGCCATCTCATTTCAGAAGTTTTAAAGATATCTTAAACCATGAAAATCAGCATATTTTCCAGAAACGCTTTGCTAAATCGAAATAAATATGTAATGTTACTGCAGGCTGAAAGCTCAGGATGTACCTGCTGCAGATAAAGTGCAAAGACATCTACTTGTACTCACCAAGTTTTTCTATTATACGAGAAACTAGCAGTATGAGAATTATAAGCAGAAATTTTAGTAACATCATTAGACATTCACTTCTTAATTTGAGGTGAAAGTATGCATGGCCAGCAGAATGCATGACCTGGGTAATTAATCTATGGTTATTCTGATGAATGTATTGATTTTTAAAGTTTTGGTTGGCAGGGTGGGGGGTGGAGTAGGAAAGGGAAATAGAGATCTTCCATCCTAAGATTCACTCCCTAAATGCTCACAACAGCCAGGGTTGGCTGGTCCCAAGAATTCTATCTGGGCCTTCCACGTGGGTGACAGGGGGCCAAGAACTTGAGCCATCAGCTGCCGCCCCCCAGGGTGCCCATTAGCAAGACTCTGGGGTCTGAAGCAGAGCTAGGACTCAAACCCAGTCTGCTATGGGACAGGAGACTTCCAAGTGGTGTCTTAACCACTGTGCCAAGACCTGCCTCTATAGTTATTATTTTTTTATTTTAAAATTGTGTGCTTTTTAATCACTTGTTCTTTCTCCCTCTTTAGTAAAAAAACAAACAAAAAAAGTTAGCCTATTCTAGTGATGTACAACCCTGGGAAAAATTGTAAAAAGGGAAAGTTAAGTTATAGGATCTGTTTTTTTTTTTTTTTTTAACCTCTTTTCATTTCCATTTCTTTCTGCTTTCCTGGATTGCAGCATCTTCCCCTTGGGTATCAAGCATTCTGACTGCAGTTTCTTGCCTTCCCTCCCACAACAATGCTCAGCCTTTTACTCCCTGTGCTCTCCTCTCTCCGCACCTTCATCATTTTGCTTTTTCTGTTTACCAGGAAGCATCTCTCAGATAACCTCATCAATCTTGCCTAAGGTATTTAAAATGCCTTCTTTTTTAATTTTAAAGGATTTATTAATACGTTAGATTCTCTGGGTCACAGCAAATGCATAATTACTATATTACAATTCTCATCAGTTCGCCTGTTAATGTGATATTAATACAAAGAAAACAGATTCGACGTAGATCATAGATACAATCCTAAGAATATAATGATACTTTCCTTCCTCTTGAACTATCATATAAATTATACCATTGACTTACTATGAAATAAATATTATATATTTAAAAGCTGGAGTTTCATTTAGCAGGCTTAAACATCGAAAAGATTGGGATTACCCAGTCCCTCAAGTTAAAAAAAAAAATACTTTTAATTGTTTGAGTAGTGCAAAGTTTATAACACATGCATAAATTCAAATAATTTCTTTTGACATGCTCTGATCATAACATTTTAGGTACATATATAATGAAATAGAGGAGTTTATTTTGGTTGTTTTTTAGGTTGGTTGCTTTTTCACGGGGTTTGCTGCTGTCCTAAATTAGCTCAATCTTCTACTGCCCTAATGCTCAGCAGTTTGCTCACATTTGTACCTTGCAACAACACTGTGAAGTAAGATTAGCAGCCTCAAGGAACAGATGCAGACAAAGTTAGTGACCTTTCCAAGTGTTTGTACCTTGTAAGTGGCAGTACTGAGATGCAAATCAAACCTAAGCTCTTCCAGTGCTTGGTGATCAATCAACAGGCTCTGGTGTCTTAATGTTAGGGCCACTGGTTTATCCTGAGGCTCTGACCTGCTTTTGATAACCATTTTACACCTCCCTACTGCCTGGCTAGCTCCAATACAGTCTGTCTGCTGCTACCCCTTTCTCTGCCTGTACACCACAGTCCTCCCGACCCCTGCTCCTTGCCGGTGCTGGCCTGCGTCTTCTTCCCTCATGCTCTCCCCTTGGCCTGAGAAGGAGCTCACAGTAACCATCTGCTCTATTTGATTGTTTACAAAACACAAAACGATGTACCAATCAGTCTACATACGGACCCAGCTGGCAATGTGGGGATCTTGATGTTTTGTCTAGCAATGTAACTTTGCCTCTTCACAACCTTTTCATCCATACCTTTGTTTTTAAACCCCCACCTTCAGTCTGAACCTTCAGAGGCACCCTCAGCTCCCAAGTTAAGGTTTCTAAGGATGTAATCCATTTTTGTCCTCCATAGGCAGTTAAATTCAGCTGACCTCCCTGCCCCATCTTCTTTCCATTCTCTCATTTGGCTTTTTCTTCTCTGCTGTACTCTTTGTCCTTGGAAGATTTTTATTTTTTAAATATCACTGCCACTGTCTTCTTTGATTCTCTTTTCCATGGCATTTCTTCAAGGAGAGAAAAGGATACGGGCATTGAATTAGACATATTTTATTGGATGTCTGTAATCTTTTATTTAGAGAGATAGTCTGATATGAAAATCACAGACTTTGGAATTGGGCTCCCTAGCTTACTCCAGTTGTGGCACTGTGACAAAATGATGTTTGTACAGTATGCTGGAGCATGTGACAGGACTGTCCCCAGGTGCTCCACCGTGAGGTGGGGGTGAGCAGTTCCTGGCACACCTGTAACTCCAGGCATCCTGGCTGTGAAGCTCTGAGCACTAACACTGCTTGCATCCTGACTGTTTAGCTTGGTATCTGCACGACCTCAAACAACTTACCTTTTCCCAACTCTATTGGAAAACATGGGGATTATGGTTTCCATTTCTCAGCATTATTATCAGAATCACAGGTGCCAACGACTGCGCGTCCAGTTCCTTCCTTCACATGAACCCCAACAAACCTTACCCCATGCAGTGTGGGCACTCAAATAATCATAAAAGTGACTAGAGTGGGCATCTTTGCAATAGGATGGGAGATAACGTGGGGTCAGTGGAACTTGTATACCAGAAAGCAGCATAAAGTGACTGAAGGGAAGAAGGGGGGGGGGCATGAGGTTAAGTGACTTTGTAACTGTCTCTGGTTTGAGTGATGAGACTGTCTTTCACCATCACACTCATTTGATTTGAGACTTTGAGAAGGAATAAAGCAGATGGTAGGTGTCAGGGGAAAGTCCACTGCATTGTCTCACAGGTAAAAGGGAATAGCTGAGGTGGCTGTTTAAAGGCATTTTCTCTTTCTTGTATTAGATTTATGTCTGTCCTGCGTAGCCTTCATCTCCACGTTACTCCCTTTCCTGCAGTCATTTCTTTACTGCTTCTCTATGGTACCCTCCTCCGCAGGGTCCGGGCCATCGCACTACTTCTCAGATTTAGGAATACACCTCTTTACATTTAGAGCAGCGAATTTTGTCGCAACAACACAGAATGCGTTTGGCGTAACGTTAAAGCCATGTGGGAAAGAGCAGAACTTGAAGACTGTTAAGCCCAGCTAGGAATCTATGCCACTGCTTTTCTTTTAATCTTCCCAGCTTCCTTTTTTTTTTCCTTCTATGTCATCTCATCTTCGCTCACCTCTTACCTTTGTTGTGCTTTTGTTTTTTTAAACAGCTTTACTAGATATAACTCACACTTCACACAATTCACTCGCTTCAAGTGTTCACTCCAGAGGTTTTCAGTTTATTCAGAGTTGGGGCAAGCAACATCCAGATGGAAGAGTTTCCATAACCATGTTTTGTTTTGTTTTCAAAGACAGTCACCGAAACTCCAGAGGGGCAAACCACAGGGAGCAAACCCAACAACTCCTGTCTGCCCTCCGCCTCTAACTCTGGTGGGGGGGAGGCCGGTGCGCAGGTGAATCCCCATCCCATTTTTACCCTCCCCAGCCGCCCGTCAATCACTCCTGGAGGCCCTTCCAACTCGATTGGCCCAACCTCCTTGCACTCCTCCTACCCTCTCAGCTGTCAGGAAATCCTGGAGTAATCCTTGCTCTGGAGCCACTTGTGTTTTCAATCATCAAGGATTGGGGCCAGGCTACAGCAGTGAGCAAAGAACAAGTCAGGGGCCTTTCTGCCAGCCACGCTCAGGAGCGCGGATTTGAGCCCTAGGCCGAAGGCAATGCCGTCTGCATCGCAGATAATAAACCAGAGAAGGCGCGCACCCACCGCTCGATGGTTTGGAAACCGCAAGCAGGTGGAGGTCCTCTGGCCTCCTCCCAGTGGTGCTTGGGCGTGGTGGGCGTGGGAGTCGGGCGGACGTGGCGCCGTGGGAGGGCGATTTTCCGGGGAAGGCCACACACAGGCTGGCCATGCACGAAGGGGTCGGGTTTCTTGAGGGGCGCCATTCGCCTCCCGCCACGACGCCGCAGCGACTCTCCCACTCCCTCCTGGCCCCCACTCCAGCCTGTGGCTCTCCCGGTGACTCCAGGTCAGATTTTCCTGGCGACTCTGGAGTGTGACTTCCAAACTTCTGGGCCGCGGGCTCACCTCGGAATTTGCCCCCGCCCCCCGCGAGCTCCCTGCGGCCCCAGTCCGTGGCTCGAGCGCCCCAGTCGTCGCCGAACCCCGCGAACTTCGGGAGCGCGGGCAGCGCCGCCTGCGGGGTGGGGACCGCGCCCATGAAGCCGTCTTGGCTGCAGTGTCGCAAAGTCACCGGCGCCGGGGGCCTCGGGGGACCCCTGCCCGGGACCGCTCCGGCCCGGGGCGCCGCCGGCGCGGCCCGCAGGACTTATGTGGCCCCAGGTGCGTGGGGCGCCCTCGGGGGCCGGGGCTGCAGGGCGCTGTCGTCGGGCGGGGGTGGCGAATACAAGACCCACTTTGCGGCGTCGGTGGCCGACCCGGAGCGGTTCTGGGGCAAAGCTGCGGAGCAGATCAGCTGGTACAAGCCGTGGACCAAGACGCTAGAGAGCAGACACCCGCCCTCCACCAGCTGGTGAGTCGCCTTCCTCGCCATCCCCGCCAACCCCGCGACCGCCTAACTTCTGGGGCGCCTGGGTTCCACATGTCGGGGGCCTGGGGTCCGGACCTGGCTTCGGCCAGAGAAGAAAATGGAAGTGGGGAACGTTTCCCTTCGGTTGCAAGGTCCTCGCCCTTGAGGTCCCCTTTCGAGGCGCTTGGTTGCCCACGGGGTTGTCAATTATCCGTAAACAGCTTCACCTGTGTGGCAGGGCGCTGCCGGGCGTTCGACGTGTTAAGGGGACAGAAACTAGGGCCTACCTCCAGGGACAGCGCCGGGTAGCAGCGGAGACACCGGGTAAACAAACGCGGGCAATTTAATTAACAGGGCACTTACTGCTACGCGGCCACACTCTGTGGAGAGGAAGAGCCTTGAGCAAAGACTTTAGCAAAATCAGAGCCGAGTAGGCTTGGGAAGGATGGGCATATCTTCCCAAAGTGGACAAGGGCCTGGATATCAAAGTTCGGGAGGAAGAAAGCAGCTTGAAAGGTGAGGGACTTGTGCTGGGGGGAGTAGTGGGAGAAGGAGCTGGTGTCAGGGGTCAGGTTGGGGTGGCTTGGACTAGCTCCCTAGCCCTGCTGTGCATATGAAGCTGCAGCAGGGAGTGCCACAGAGAAGGCGGATATGGGCTGGGTAGCACTAGAAGTCATGGTGGCAATGAAATTGTCTTTTATTATTATTATTATATATTTATTTGAAATTCAGAGTTACAAAGAGAGAGAGAGAGAGAGAGAGAGAGAGATCTTCCATCTGTGATTCACTCCCCAGGTGGCCACAGTGGAATCCAGGTGCCAGGAACTCCATCAGGGTCTCCTGCCTTGGTGGCAGGGGCCCCAGTACTTGGGCTTTCTTAAGCTGCTTCTCCAGGTGCATTAATAGGGACCTAGATCTGATATAGAGCTGATATTGAGTGTCTAATTACCCGCAGTGTGGGGTGCTGATATTGTGGGCAGCCGCTTAACCCGCTGCACCACAAGACTGGCCTCATAGTTTTTTTTTTTTTTTTTTTTTTTTAAGTTTATTTATTTGAAAGGCAGAGTTAGAGAGGGAGGGAGGAGAGAGTGAGAGCGAGAGAGCTTGACAATCTTCCATCTGCTGGTTTACTCCCTAAATGACTGCACCAACCAGAGCTGGGCCAGACCTAAGCCAGGAGCTTCTTCCAGGGCTCCTGTGTGGGTGCAGGGGCCCAAGCACTCGGGCCATTCCCAGCTGCTTTCCCAGGTACGCTAGCAGGGAGCAGGATCAGAATTGGAGCAGCCGGGACTTGAACCGGCAGATGTCTATGTCACAGGCAACGGGTTTACCTTCTCTGCCACAGCATCCGCCCCTCCGTAAAGTTTTGTTTCTTGAGATGCAGTTAGAAGTAGTCAAACATTATTTTCATATTGCAGTGAACAAAGATGTATTACAGAATAAATGCTAAAGGAGAGTGAGGGTGAGGCAGTCTGACAATGAGAAACTTTGACCATGGCTCTTGTGTTCCCCACCGCTAAAGGTGTGGCTGCTCTCATAGGCCAGGCATTAGGGAGGGATGTTGCTTTCGCGTTTCAAAAACAGTACTCAGCATTGAGGTTGAGATGAAGGGAGTGACATGGTCAGGTTTGCATTTGACAAATACCCCCATGGTCAGAGTCAGGAAACTGGAATGGAATTGGTGAGAATGTTCCATGTCCTCACCATGCCCTGGTGTTCTCAAGTTTGCTTGGGGGAGTGTTCACCCACTGTTCCCGTTAGATCTAAGCACCTTGCCCCCATTTCAAATATTTTCCATAGTATTTGATTGATCCTCTTTTATGTGCCAGTGAACCATGCACTAGGTATAAACAGTAGGTAAAAGAGTTCCTGCTTTCTGGGAGTCATGAAAGTTAGAGAGTGAACTCTGGGGTCACACTGGTTTGGTTGGAGTTCGACCTTTCACAGTGCCTGGCTGTGGCTTCATAAGCAAGTACCTAATCTCTCTGCTTCAATTTCTTCAACGCAAATATGGGAATAGTTTGAGGATTAACTGAGTGAAGGATTGAAATGACTCTCAAATAGAGTGGATACTATAAATATTAGAGGAAGAATAGTTATCTTTGTACTCAAAATTATTTTTGGGAGCAGCAAACTCTTGTAGTGTCTCTCAGATCAAAACACAGAGTTCATTGCCCTTCCAAAGCGTCTGGGATCCCTTTCCTTGTTCACAAAGCTTTGTGTACATACATCTCTCCATAAAATATAATGCTGTAATTATTTTATGGGTCCATCCCTACCATAAAATCAACGCGCAGAGACTTCAGTTAAGAAGCCATTGGGATTTTCTAACCAGTGAGGGCCAGACTTAAGGTAGCGGCAGTAGGCAAAGAGGGGAAAGGAAAAATTGAAGGGACCGAGTGTTGTTAGGGGCGTGGGGATGGGGAGGCACATAGAGTACAGAGAAAGCTGGAGTGTCTAGCGAGTAAATGCCTAAGACCTGAAGATTTCTTTGCTAATCACTTGGTTTTCCTTCTTAATCCCTACCTGCTTGTCTAAATCTAAAATTGTGGGTATAAAATGTCATGCATGAGTATTTTTGTGAAAGTCTTCATAGTTTTTTAAAGTTAGTACATTGTAGATCACCAGCATTGGAAAATACCGTATCTGAATTGATCATCTTTACACTCTTGGATTCATGCCACCATTCCTGTTTTATAGCAGCCCAGAAGATCAAAGTGAACAGTGATAAGAATTTGAGCCTGTGTGTATTTCATCAGTGTGATTTAATCTTAAGAGTTTTCATTGGTTCGTACAGGTAGAAAGCCAATTGTAAACCTCATGCAGTAAGTGGTTTGCTTTTGAATCATTAACTGCGTTGGGTACTTAATTGCAGATACTTCTGATTGGTTATCGGTTGTCTACAAAGTCAAACTCAATCAAAGGAGAATGCTTTCACTATTTTATTTTTTGATCTTTATATCTGATGTCTTGGGCAGAACTGGAATTGGGGTTTTTAAAATTATATGAAATTATTAATAACAGGGTTTTTCCTGCCATATGTCTTGGGGAGGGGGTAAGTGGTTATAGGCACAATTTGGTGTGAAGGAATCTTGATACATTTCTTTGAAGCTGGAGTCTGGGAAGGAGATGGCACATTTTCCTAAGCCGAGTAAGGAGGGATTGCTAACTGTTTGCTCCTAGACGGAGCTGCATTTGTGTGGTTACTGTTTCTGAAGCTCTTCCCAGGGTCAAGTGGGGTTTTTCTTTGTTAAAAGCTTTTTTATTTTTTTTTATGAAAATGAACTTCTCTCAGAATCTAGACTTATCAAAAGTCCTGGCACATAAATTGTATTGCATGTTAACATTCAGTGTCATAAGATAACCAGTGTTTTACTTTCTATAGTATGAACATAGAATAGAAATTTTTAAGGGTAATAGATGAAAGAGACTTTGCATTGTAGTGGAAGACTCTATAAAATACATTAGCAATGCTATAATCTCAGATCTTGGAAACTCAGTTTCCAGTTACCTGTGTAGATGCTTTAAACTTGCAAAGAACTGCCTCTCCTCACAGTATGGTGAGGACTACATATTGTTGACAACAGAATTTTATGGGTAACAAGGACTATTACAGAGACTTTGGTGGAGAATTGTAAATAAAGGAGAAGCTGTAAGAAGTCCTAGTAATTTTCTTCAGTATGGAACAATAGAGTGGGGGTTTTTTTCTGGTTATTTTCTTCTGATGAATTAGACATGCTGCCAGTCTTTGAAGGATTGGGCAATTCAGTTTCCCATTTTGCTTTGTGGTTGATTCTCTGGGTCATTAATTTATTCATGTCTATGAGCACTTTGAAATGCCATTCTAGTTTATTTTGATTGACATAATATTCAGTGTTAAGATTCTCAGATCCCATTTGATTTAGGGTTCAATAGATATTAACAATGACTAAAATTGGAAAGAAAAAGATTCTAAATGCAGGTTACTAGAAAATGATTTAAGCTTGATTAGCACTTCTGCAATGGAACTGGCGTAGTTTGGTCAACATGCAAGTTCTCAATTACCAGCTTGGAGATTAAGCTTGTTTAATCCTGCACAAGTCTTAAAATGGCCCATAGGAATTAAAGAATATCAATCATTTACTCACTGTTTATATGGTAGTACAGAGCATATAATGAAAGTGAAGGAAGTCAGCACACAATGGTGAGGATGGCATGTATTGAATAAATTATTACAAAACTACTTAGAGTTTCAGTGGTTAAAGGGTTCTGTAGCACAGTTTACTTTAGAATGACCATGGAAAGGATTTTAATCTGAGGTCAACATGAATAAGGATTAGACATGTGAGAAGGGGTAGGAGCATTTCAAACAACACAGCATGTGCCAAGTTTCCTACGTTCTAGAAAATGGAAGAAGAGTTAGGAGTTTGAGACCTACGAAGTGATGGAAATTATCAAGATATAGGAGGAGAGGGCCACATTGTGAAAGGCCTTATGAGTCGGGTTCAGGAATTTTAAACTTTTCTCAGTCGTAACATCTGTCACACAAAGACCCTATCATAAATTTCCTATTTCTTCTGACTAGAACACAGACTGAGTTCAAGCCCAGTTTACTTCTTACCTTGAGAAACCTTCAGTAACTTCAGTTGTAGAATGAGAATCACTTTCTAAGGCTTAAATGGGAGTGACAAGGAGTTGTAAAACATCTAGGACTGCTCCTGACACTTGGTACAACGTGTGCGTATCTTTAGAATGTGAATGAGATATTCCCAGAAGCTAGTGTGGTCCAAGAAGTCAATAATGACATCGAACTGGATCTTAAAGTTGGATTAAGAAAGGAGGGAAGGTGTTACTGAGTGAGAGCAATATGACAAAAGTACAGAGGAAGGAAAGAACCAGATGTCCTGGAAGTATTGCTAGGGTAGACCAGTTGGCTTATGGTGGTTTTTCTGAATTAGATACTTGATTTAAGAAGGCAGTGCTAGGATGGACTTGGAAGGCTTGGAGGTTTCCAAGGTATTTGCATTGAATTCATAAGCTGCAGGTCACCACCTGGCTATAAGCATGCAGGTAGACCTTATTTGACCCCCATACTGTTTGTGTGTTTGCTTGGTGTTTAATTAGTTGTCCATATTTCCACAAGGGAGGTTTCACCTGAGATTCAAATTCCCCTTAATAATTCAGATTTTGGCCCACTCTTAGAGAAAAGAAAACGAGAATATCTGTCAGTTGTGGGTCAGTATTTCTGCATGGCTGGAACTAAGCAGGTGCTACCCATTTAACTGGTGCCTCTGCTTGTTAGTGACTGTCCCCACTACTACTGCAATGTGCTCTGCCTGTCCCGTCATTAACTTTGGCCATTGTGAGCAGTTTGATTGGCAGTACCTATGAAGGCAGTGGTGATCCAAGGAAGCTTTTTATTGAGGATAGTGGGATGAAAGTCCTGGCAGAGACCAAGTTCGACCTCACATTTCACAATTTCTTACGAGATCAGGGAAGAGAATTTGGAAAGCTTGGGGTAATGCTTGAAATTATGTGTGGAATGGGTCAGGGAAACAGAGGAACTTGAGGAATCCAGATGAAATTAGACATAGTGACTGCCTGCCAGTGATTAGGGTGTGGAAGGAAAGAAATTACAGGAACCACAAGATTGTGAGCCAAGTATCCAACTGGAGGAAGCGATTGGAAATGAAAGATAATGGATTGAAAATTGGGGGAGAGCTTGATGGGGAATTTCAGATCTGAGTATAAAATGAGAAGAGGTGATATTTAAAGCTCTGTGAATGTTGAGGGGATACACAGTGTATGGTAAGGAGAGCACAAACTACAAAGAACTAAACTTTGAGAGGAAGTAGAAGGAAGAGAAGACTTGTGGGAGTAGAGTAGACTTGTGCAGCACAAGGAGGTTCTGGGTCCAGTAAAAGTTGTCTTTCCATTCCCTTTCTCTGCTCCCACAGGAGAGACCTGTGTTTGTGTAGGAATGACGGGGGTTTGGCTTAGTCCTATTGCTCCACAGGACTCCTTGTTTTTGTAAGTTGAACTTGGTGTGGTTTCTTTTTCTTTAGGGACTAGAAGTTCTTGGAAGAAACAGGATAGAAAAGTCTGAAAGATGGAATACAGAGTGGCTCAGCAGATCTAGGAGTTCTTGTTACAGGCCCCGATGATCCCAGTGAGCTACTTATCTGAATACTTGACTTTCATTCTGACAGGGTCGATAAGAAGGCAGGGGAGAGGTGATGAGAGAGGAACAGTATTTGGTGAGTGCTCTCTGAGCCGTGGGTTGTACAAGAGACTTTCTCCTGTGTTGGCCTTCGGTCCTTCCCCACAAGGACAGTATCATCATGGCTTTTCTACAGGGAGAGGGACTGATGCCAGTTTTGCAAATGAGGCCACACAGCTAGTTAGCACAGGGTGAGCTGGGCTGGTAGTAATAACTCCAGTGATACTGGCCCCAAGCCCAGAATCTTCCCCTTCAGATATCTAGACAACTGTTCTAGAAGCCCACTGCCAAATCTTGAATTATTTCAAGTATATTTTGGACTGAGGAACTGTTCTAAATTAAAGGAGACTAAAGAGGCCTGAAATAAATACAACAGGTAATTCTGAATTAAGTGTTTCTTGTTGTAATGGACATTTTGAGAATTAGATGGCAGTACTGTGTCCCTGTTAATTTCTTGGATTTGAGGATTATAAAAGTGATTAAAATTGTATTAAATTTTTTCATTATGATTATGCTAGTTGATAGTGGTTATCCAGAAAAATGCCCATATTTGTGTTTATTTTGAAGTTATTGGGCATTGTATCTGTAAAAAGTCCAGAGGAACAAAGTTTCTTTACTTTGTATTTGAAATTTTTTTGCTTCACATAAAAAAAATATATACTGAGAGTTTAAAGTCTTCCTGCTGAATTTTGGCAAGCAAATGCTCAGCCACATTCAACTGTTTTGGAAATTCAGCCTTATTTTTTTAATTGTATTACTTATTAACATTATGTGCAGATTGTATCTGTCAGACCTTTTTTAACTTTTAAAATCTTTTTGTTTATTTGAGAGAGAGTGAAATGGAGAGAGACAGACATATAGGTTCCTGTCTCGGATCTTCTGGGTAGCTGCCAAAACACCTGCAGCAGTCGGAACTTAGGCCAGGGCTGGAGCTGGGAGCTGAAAAGTCAATACAAGTGGTCTTTTTAATTGACGGATAAACGTGTATGAGTTTGCTTTGTGCAACATGATTTGAAATATATGTACTCTGGGGCTGGTGCTGTGGCTCACTTGGCTAATCCTCCGCCTGTGGCGCCGGCACCCCATATGGGCACTGGGTTCTAGTCACGATTGCTCCTCTTCCAGTCCAGCTCTCTGCTGTGGCCCAGGAAGGCAGTGGAGGATGGCCCAGGTAATTGGGCCCTGCACCCACATGGGAGACCAGGAGAAAGCACCTGGCTCCTGGCTTCTGATCGGCACAGCGCACTGGCCGTAGTGGCCAGTTAGGGGGTGAACTGACGGAAGGAAGATCTTTCTGTCTGTCTCTCTCTCACTGACTCTGTCAAATAAGTAAAAAAAAAAAAAAAAAAAGTACTCTGTGGAATGGTTAAATTTGGTCGGTTATATAGACCTCACCATGCTTGATTACCATTTTTGTGTTAAACATGCTTAACATCTCTCCTAGCATTTTTCAAGAATATAGAACATTCAGTTTTTTTCAAGTTGTTTTCTTTATGGTTCGAAATGTGATACATTTATCTAAAGATGAAACACCCTCTTTTGACAAACTCTCAATGAGTTTGTTCATACATAGTAAGTATATTTAAACTTATAAATGGTCACTGTTTATGAAAATAAAAAATTTAAGGTGTGCAGTCAGTGTGAAAAATTACCTGTTAGAAATAAGGTCCCTCAAATAACCTCATCAAGAAAGTGATTTTAAGAAGTGGGCCTTAGTTTATAACCTGAAGGTCAGCAGCTGGGTTCTGTGCCTTATCTAATTTTCTCTGCTGAACCTTCAGGACAGAACAGAGTGAACTAACTACAGGAATGTTGTGATTACCTAAGCAAGGATGGATTGCCTGGCAAATGGCACAATCAATGAACAATGGAAATTCAATCAGCTGTGACCCGATCAGCTACCAGGTGTTGTGGTGAAATCCAAACTCTTAGCACCTCCTGGAGGGCAGCATATTTTGCTTTGTTCATGCTATGTATTGTAAGCTGATTTAAAAAAAAAAATTCCATGGTTGAAGTCATTTGCTTTTTAAAAAAGAATTTCTGCTTTCACAAGCAATAAGCAGCAACTCTATGAAGCGGTCCATTGTTGTCCATTGTGGTGTAACATTTGCAAAAGAAATATGTGGGAGGCTAATGAATCTTTGTGATAATATACACAAAAGTAATAAGTATGAATTATAGTTTGAAGAGGTACGTGTGAATGCAGAACTTAAACACTTAGAACTACGTGGACAGAGAACTTACTATATAAAAGGTATGAATTATATTTTCTTTTGCTGGTATTGTAACTGAATGACATAAGGGCCAGTGTGTGGAAAGGAGAAGCACTGTTCTTACCTAGGAAAATACAGTGGAGGAATTTTGAGTTTCAAATTTACAGTTGAATGTATGAGGACAGCTAAAAAAAAGCAGCTCTTTAAAAGACTTAGGGATAGAATTTAATTACTTGCCTTTTAGGTAGCTAGTGACGTTTACTGATTTTAAGGAATTAATTGTGCTGAGTAGGAATAAAGCAACTAAAATTTGTAGGTTTTTGACTTACTAGCCTTGGACAATAAGAATACCTTCTGTTAAGTCTTAAAACTGTATATATGAAATACATGAAGTATTTGCTTTGAAGAAACACATAAATTATAACAAAGACGAATATTTGCCAAGGATAATCTTTAGTGATGTCTCTCTTAGGTGGATGCATGAATTGAGTAAGAGAAACTTGAGGAGAGAAGGAAGAGGGGAATGATGCTCAGTCTCTACTGTAGACCTGACCAATATAGCTACTTGTTTAAAAAAATCAGTAGATAAAATGATGAAAATTTAGTAGTTAAAAGAATAAAATCAGTATTATTGAGCATTTACTAAATAACTTTAAGGCAATAAGTGCACAGATGCTTAGAATAGTTGGCTTTTACACTAATCTTCTTCCAACAGTCTTTTATTTTTTAATTTTCATAAGCTTTCATTGATTTTCAGTTGAAAGTTAAGTCCTACTTTAAACTGCAAATGTCCTGACTGTGCCTTCCTCCAGCTCTCCCTGCTTAATCAAGTCCAAATGTCAGATACCCTCATTTTAATGGGTAAGGGAAAAAAAATAGGGATCAATTACTGCAGAAAGCAAACTAATTTCTTGCTTAGAATCTTGGCTCTACTCTTTAAACTGGACTTTGTCCAAAATCATCATAAAATGGGAGAATTACAAGATCAGACTGATGTGGATTACTGTTGAGTGTGTCTTCCTCTTTTCTCATATCTGTTGCCTACTTTTGAGCATGCAGGAGGGTGGACTTCCCTGCATAGGCATGGTTATGTGATTAGCTTTAGCTAATCCAGCAGCAGGAGCAAGGCTTGTCACTTCAGTGTGAAACGTTGAGTTGCTAGAGCTTCACTGGATCCTTATTCTCTCTGGTCTGCCATGGACACTGGGGAAACATGTCTAGGAAGGAAGCAGTTTAGATTGTTAAAGAAAAAATGCCTTCAGTGGAGTGGCATGAGTTAAAAATAAGCAAGTTACTGAGATTTTGTGGTTGTTATTGTAGCATAACCCAGGCAGTCATTACTGATTGAAGGGAAAATAATAACTTTTCAGGACCTGGAATGATTAGCTGAGGCAATGTACATAAATAGTGTCAGGCATGTAGTAAAAACAGCCAACATTTATTGTCTCCATTTTGTGATTCAGGTACAACATTCAATGATTTAATTTATTTGTTTATAATAACCCTGTGAAGTAGAGTCAATTTTCATTCTCTTTAGTAGGATGGAAATGGAGATTTAAAGATCTCAAGAAATTTCTCTAAATTTATAAAGCTAACAGAAAACAGATCTAAACTTTGAATTCAGATAATCTGAATTTAGTGTCTTTACTCCTTAAATACATTCCATTCCTTTTGTAATATTAGTCTCTGTTAACTTTAGGTTTTACTTGTTTTCCTACCTCTTCAGTGAAACAGTTGAAAATTGTTAACTTATTTTTAATAGTAGCATAAGAAGAGTTTTAAAAAAATCTGAATCTACATCTGGAATATTTGGTAAATATACATATTAGATAGGGAGTAATAGATGCTCTTTGAACAACTAAACTCTGGATATTTTATACAACAGTCCCAAAGGTGTGGGAAGGGAAGTTTTCAATTAGTTGATAAATACTTTAGAAATGTTTCCTAGGCAGTGAAAAGCAATATTAATCTCCTCCTTAAAAATGCTCTATTGGTTTTCTAGCTTAAGGAAAATCCACAATGACCACATTATTCATTACTTGCAGTGTTTTAATGTTATTTTTATGAGAACAGGGTGATAAGTAGCCTAATTAAGTCATCTAATGATAAAAATTTGACAGAGAAAATACTAGGATTCATTCTATATTTGTAATTATGACAGTTGTTGAGTTTATTTAATCTTTTTGTGTATGTATGTGTACTATTCCTTTTTGTTTTTCTCTCATTGCCTTTCATCTTTGCTCCTGGACTCCTCCAGCACATGCAAGGGGAGATGCACAGTGGGCAGACTGTGCTAAATGGCACATGTTAAGTGCAGAGATGAATTTCTTAGGAATTGTATTACATCTAGATCTCTAATTCTAATAAGAACAGCTAATTTTTCAGACTCTAATGTAAAGTCAATGGATTCCAGTCTCTGTTACTTATCTGTGTTACTCCATAGATATTGCCAAACTTTGGGGAAGAAGTTATTTAAAAATGTTAAGTGCTCCCTTTGAATTTTTTTTGAAATGTTTATTGTTTTATCTACTTGGAAAACAGAGAGTTAGAGAGAGGGGTAGATATCGATATCTTCCATTCGCTAGTATTTTCCCCAAGTGCCCCAAAGAGCCAGGGCTGGCCCAGCTGAAGCCAGGAGCCAGGAACCTCATCTGGTGCTCTCAAGTGGGTGGCAGGAGCCCAAGCACTTGAGCTATCATCTGCTGCCCTCTGAGGACACATTAACAGGAAGCTGGAATAGAAGTGGAGCAGCCAGGACTTGAACTGGCACTTAGAAATAGGATCTGGGGATCCCAAGTGGCAACTTACCTGGTTGTGCCACATTGCCTACCCTTCTCTTGAGTGCTTAAGAGGTGAGCCAAAATAATAGATGTGGATTTGGAGAGCCTGTAATAGATTGAGAAGGAAACTTGCATGTAATTATATCTCTAACTTGTGAACAGCTGTCCGTTTCTTAAAAGCTAATGTATTACATCCCAGTTAGGATTATGATAACAAGAAGAAAACAAAACCAGGAGTGATTATTGAGCAATTGCTTTGAATCAGGCCCTCTGCTAAGCAGTATATATGCTTTGAATCTTCCCAACAAACTTAGGAAATAGGTAGTTATAACACATTTGTACAAGTGCATCTACTAAGACACAAAGAGCTACTTGTCTTGTTATAGATCATAAAGCAGTGTTCTTAATTTATCAAGTCAGTTGGGTCACACTGTAGAGCCCAGTATCTGTAATGAGTTGAAACTATGCACTCTGATTTCTGTCTTTGTTGTTGTACTGTTTAGGTGACAGCACCTAGAGAGTGAAAAGGAAAATGAGAGCAATGTAGAATTCTAAAAATTCTTAATCAGTGTTGCAGTGTCTCTCCTCCCCATCCATCCTCTGTGTTTGTGTGTCTTTGACTATTCTGATTGTAGAGAAATGTGTCTTCATTGTTTTCCCAGGGCCCCCTTGCATATATCTGCTTGATTCCATATTATTTCAACATCTAAGAATTTCACCCTAAAAGCTTTAGTCGTTTCTTCCTAAAAAACACATCAATCTTGTTTCCTTTAAGTTAGTTTGGCAAAAATCGCTCACTACTTGTGTTCATTTTGTCACTACACATCCACTGTATAAGCTTGTGCTCCATCGATATTCTTACTGGTGATTTAATTAACCACCACTTGGTAACAGGAGGTTAGGAATCATTTCTGTTATCTCAGTAGCAGAATGTGGGACATCTTGGGTTTATCAGTTAAACTGATTTTAAAATTGCACCACATACATAGTAATATTCTTAATCCAACCCTTAAATCTAACATCCCATACAAACTGTAGGTTGATACACCTGAATCATCCATCCAATGAGAACCCAAAATGACCCGTGAATCCACCCTCCTTCAAGACATCAAAGAGTTTGGTGTTCCATTGTGCTCATGCATCTAAGCTTTATTTTGAGGCAACTGGTTCTTTTTGCTCCTCCTTAGTTTGTTGATCTTTAAGCTGTAATGAGGGTATTTTATAATCCACATGAGTTTGTTCTGTTCATCAAGTCAAAGAAGCATTTACGTGGTACAAAGCAAGTATTTGTATGGGTATGAACTAGAATAGTCACCTCTCTGGCAGCCAGCAGGTTCCAAGGATTTTAGATTTAAGAGTTGGATTGGTGTAATGTTATCAGACTAACATTTCCCCCTATGTCAAACAACTAAAAATCACAAGTAAAAAATCATAGCGATCGGGCTGATGTGGTGTAGTAGGTATAGCCTCTGTGTGTGAAACCAGCATCCCATATAGTCACTGGTTCAAGACCTGGCTGTTCCACTTCCCATCCTGCTCTGAGCTAATGTGCTTGGGAAAGCAATATAAGATGGCCCAAGTGCTTGTGCCTCTGCCCACAGGAGAGAGACCTGGAAGAAGCTCCTGGCTTCAGCCTGGCATAGCCCTGGCCATTTTGGGAGTAAAGCAGCAGATGGAAGATTTATCTAACTCTGCCTTTAATAAATAAATCTTTAAAAAATAACAGATAATATGAAAAACTATTTTCCCTTAAGACACATTTGTGCTTTTGAGACAAATTACAATAAAACCTTAATATTTAATGTCAGCGTAAAAGCAGCCTGTGTTAAACTTTTATTTTACTTATTTTTAAAGATTTATTTATTTACTTGAAAGAGTTACACAGAGAGAAAAGGAGAGGCAGAGAGAGAGAAGTCTTCCATCCGCTGGGTCCTCCCCAGATGGCTGCAATGGCTGGAGCTGTGCCGATCTGGAGCCAGGAGCTTTTTCTGGGCCTCCCATGTGGGTGCAAGAGCCCAGGGACTTGGGCCATCTTCTGCTGCTTTCCCAGGCCATAGCAGAGAGCTGGATCAGAAGTGGAGCAGCAGGGACTCTAACTGGCACCCATAGGGGTTGCTGGCACTGCAGGTGGCAGCTTTACCCACTTTCATACAGCGCCAGACCCCTGTGTTAAAGTTTTAAAAAGTTTAAAGTTGTAAAAATATAAAACTGATTATTATTTTTGTTATTTAAAAAATGGTGAGTCTTGACTGTTCAATGTCTTTTATGTATGTTTATTATAAATTTCTCATTATTTTACTTGAGTATTTTGTTTTTAAAAATGGTTTGTTTACTTGAAAGGCAGTGTGAGAGAGAAAGAGGGAGAGGGAGGAAGGAGGGAGGGAGGGAGAGAGAAAGCGAGTATGTCTTCTGTCTTCTGGTTTGTTCCCCAGATGGCCTCAATGGCAAGGCTGGGTCAAGCCAAAGCCAGGAGCTTCATCTGGGTCTCCCACATGGATGCAAGGGCCCAAGCACTTGCGGCATTAGCAGAAAGCTGGATCAGAAGTGGAGCAGCTGGGACTCAAACCGGTACCCATATTGAATGCTAGCGTTGCAGGTAGCAACTTTAACTCTTAGGCCACAATGCCAGCCTCCTGAATATTTCAAGAGCCACTTGAAATGTGATCTGCAATTATAGGCCCCCTAGCTCTAATTTGGTTAAAATTTAGTTGATTTCTAAAAGTAAAACTTAGAAAGTTTATAGTTAGTAAAAAGTAAATATAATGGTGAATATTTTATTTTTCTTACTAAGTATATAGTTACTTCAAAGGCAGTACTTGCTGAAAATAATAGCTTTGTGAAAGCAAAATCTCTTGAATCCTTGAGGATGATTCCTTCTACATGTGTGTATTTGAGTCTGTGTACACATAGGCATATATGAGTTTGTGGGTGTATTAGAAAGTATTAGAGGATACAGAACAAATGATTATGCTAATATAAGCAATAATATCTTTTTTTTTTCAAAAATGTGTTTCCTTAAAGAATTTAGGGAAGGGTAAGTGACTTGCTGATGTTTACCTGGTATGCAAATGGCAGATTTGGGGTGAAAAACCAAACCACTTAGACTTAAGAGTGTAAAGGTTCTCACTGTGTCATTTTTCCTCTGCAGGTAATTCTGTTTTTATCATAATAGCGGTGCTAAAACCTTAAAAGAAGCAAGTGCATACACATGGTCATATGCACACATAAACATGCTCACTGTTAGCATGCTTTTTATAAGCTGATTGTTTTCTTTGCCTCTAGAAGTTATTATGTTTGTTCCCTTATTCTTGCTCTTTCCTTCTTTCTTTGATTCATCAACTATTTGTTAAATTCTTCTTATGAGCCAGACAGTATTCTAGGTGGTGGATTAGAGTCCAGATAGAGTATCAGTTTGAAAAACAATGTCATAACAAGAAGAAAAAAAGTATTTGCTCATTAACAAGGCAGCTTCCATTTTCATGTTTAACAAAATAAGGAATCACAGGTGATATGGACTACCTTGTCATTACTTTCTGAAAATATGGGTAATAAAATCCCCTTTATTTTATCATCAACTCTATTCTGAATCACCTTTGACTATTGTGTGGATAATTAGAGCACACAGTTTGCCATTTTGGTGAACACTGGCCATTTTTAACTAATAACTCCTTTAAGAAAAAAGAATCGACTAGTTTTAATTTTATCTTATGGGTCTGGAGTTTTTCATTCTTAGCGGTGCTAACAAACAGGAAGGTGAATAAAAGACTACAAAAGAGAACAAAGGGAAGTAACGGGCTTGGTTTGCACCAGCTGGATAATAAGCTCTTGGATAATTAAGTGGGCTGTACTGTCTTCAGTGTCAGTATAAAGGGCTTCATCCATGCATGTCGTGAGTAGACCATGGTGGCGGACTGGCAAAGAAGCAGCGAAGATGGAGTTTCTGACGTAGTCCTCAGAAAATTTTGAGGACAAGGCTAAGAAAAAAAGGCATAAGAAATATTTTATATATTTTGTTAACACTTTAAATTGTGATCAGTAGTGTCTTTATTAGTATACTTAGAATTATCTTTGTGAATGTGTATATGTAGTGTTTGTGTCTATGCGTAAGGCTGTTTTGGTGAGGGGTGAAGGTAGGAAGTTAAATGGAGATGCAGTTTGGCTTAATTATTCTCCAGAAAAGCCTAATAAGTTCCCACATCATTTCTCTTAAATATTTAAAGAATAAATAAAGTAACATCTTAGACACTTAACCCTGAGCTTTCTAGAATCTTTTTAAATTCCTTAATTTTTAATTTCTGGTGCTACTGCCAGAATTTATAGGGCAATATACCTGATATAACAGGCAAAAAAAAAAAGACTTCAGATGAAAGACCTCAGGAATGTAGAGTTGACACTGTATTGCATTATTCAGTAGCTGCACTGCTGTTGAACTGTTTGCTGTTCACAAACTGGGGCTGTGAAAGTCCTGAACAAGAAAGGTTTTCTGTTTAAGCTGCTGTAACTTTTCTGACTGTAGATCCTCATTTTGGGATGACTGTTTCAAGGTAACCTGCAGCTTTCCTAACAACTCCTCACTCTCTGTCCTGCTAAGAACTGTAGTCCTTTTCTGCTGTTGGTCGAACTGGCTTCTGCTGTATCTACCACTTCGACCACCGGATCCATGACCACCAACCAGCACGGCGATGGTGTGAACTTCCTCCACCAATGCTGTCCATTTTTCTTGTTTCTGTAATTTTGATTGGTGTCGTCCACTGTAACTTCCAGGATCCCTGTAGTTTCCACCACCACCACCATAGTTACCTCCAGAATTTCCTCCTCCATTGGTTACATCGTATTCTCCTCCTCCCCCATAACCACCACCTGGGTTTCCATATCCTGGTCGCCTACCATCATAGCCTCCTCTGCTTATTGTAACCACGACCACGGCCACACTTGCCACCGTCACCTCCAAAACCGTTATATCCGACATCACCTCCTCCATAACTCCCTCTGCTGAAACTGCCTCCAGCACCCTCAGCCTCCTCTTCCACTGAAGTTTCTACCACGGCCAAAATTCCATCACCTCCAAAGTTTCTTCCACGACCCATACCCATAAAGTTGCCGGCTGCACCTCTATGGCCTGTTAGTGATCCAGCAGCAGACTGTGTCTCTTGTTTAGAAAGGGCGTTTTTCTGCTGGCGCCATGGCTTAACAGGCTAATCCTCCGCCTTGTGGCACCGGCACCCAGGGTTCTAGTCGCAGTTGGGGCACCGGATTCTATCCTGGTTGCCCCTCTTCCAGGCCAGCTCTCTGCTATGGCCCGGGAAGGCAGTGGAGGATGGCCCACGTCCTTGGGCCCTGTACCCGCATGGGAGACCAGGAGAAGCACCTGGCTCCTGGCTTGAGATCAGCACGATGCGCCTGCCGCAGCAGCCATTGGAGGGTGAACCAACGGCAAAAAGGAAGACCTTCCTCTCTGTCTCTCTCTCTCTCTCTCATTATCCACTCTGCCTGTCAAAAAAAAAAAAAAAAAAAAAAAAAAAAAGGGCCTTTTTCACTTCACAGCTGTGTCCATTAATGTGTGGTATTGCTGAACAATATTGTCAACTATCCTCATGAAAAGTTACAAAAGCAAATTTTTCCCCACTCTCTTTTCAGACACAATTGCTGCTCTCTGTGTATCTCCTGCAGTTGCATATTCTTCATAGAAATGATCTTAGAATAATCTGCAAGACTCAAAAGAAAAAAAACTTTTTAGACATTCTGAAATGATTAGTTCCTCTTTAATAAGAACGTATATTCAAAATCTCTCTGGATGCAGGTTAACTGTTGAGCAGAATGAGCTAGTTCATGTGGCTTCTGTCTTCAGGGAGCCTTAGATGTAGAGGAGAGGTTATCAGAACATGACAGTGTGTCATTCTGCCGTTAGCACTTTAAAGAGAAAGAAATGGACAGCTAAGCAGAAGATGTAAAATGAACATAGGGAAAACACACAGCTCTGTAGTGCTCAGGTTCAGGGAACATGTAATCCTTATCCAGTTCTTTGCTCTTTGCCATTTCTCCTGAACCAGCGTAAGATAATGGCATACAAACAGGTTAGATTCTTCCTCCCCTGGATGGTGCTGTGGCTGCTGTTAGCCTGTCCCTCACCCCCTTTCCTTTCATCATCATTCATCACCATTAACATCAGGGTTTTGTTCTAGAGGCATTGTCTTTTCCCTGCAATGCAGATAGCTGGCATTGGAGGACACATCCTCCTTTTTGCCTACTCCAAGTTTTCTCAATAATTCTGAGGTTTCTTCAGGTACCCTCCGTAGGCCCTTGGGGGCATCCTTGATTGTGGGTATTATTTTATAGGAAACTGCTCTTGTTGGATGAGCTCATTATGACTTCCTTCCTTCCAAGATTTATTTATTTGAAAAGCAGAGTTACAGAGAGGGAGAGATGGAAAGATCTTCCATCCAGTGATTCATTCCCCAGATGGCCACAGTGGCTGGGGCTGGGCAAGCCAGAGCCTGGAGCTTCTGGGTAGCAGGGGGTCCAAACACTTGGGCCATACAGAACTGCTTTCCCCAGGCCATTAGCAGGGAGCTGGATCTGAAGTAGAGCAGTCGGGACACCCACCTGCACCCATATGGGAAGCCAGCATCGCAGGAGGCAGCTTTCCACACTGTGCCACGATGCTGCCCCCTCCCCCAACCCCCGTCTTTATTTCTGATGTCTTCCCTAGCCTATGTCAGTGTGGCTATGAGTAATTCTGTCATTTTCTGTAACATTATGAACATAGCTGTCCTGATACACATAAAACATGAATTATCCACTGCTTATATGCACTATTTCTGAATTGCTTTTTCTCCCATTTCTACCTCCTCTGAATGTGTGATTAGGGAACCTTGTTCCTAAGAATGTTCTAAGTGTTAAAATGAAAAGAGCTGAGTAAAGTAGTATGATGTTCCTTGAAAATCCTTTTGGGGGCTGGCATTGTGGTGCAATGGGTTAAGCTGATGGTGCAACATCAGCATTCCATATCTGAGTGCTTGTTTGAGTCCCAGTTGCTCTGCTAACAATTCCTGCTGATGCACCTGGGAAAACAACATACAATGGCCCAAGTATGTGCCCCTCTGCCGTCCATGTAGAAAACCTGGAGGGAGCTCCTGCCTCCTGGCTTTGGGCTGAAGTGGTCCAGGTCATTGGGACCATTTGGAAATTGAATCAGTGGTTGAGAAGATTTCTATTTCCCCCTCTCTCTGTCACTCTACCTTTCAAATAATTCGGTCATTAAAAAAGTCTCTTAAATTTGTTATTTAGCATTGTGTTTGACTTAGAGAACTTCAGTTGCGAAATCTAAATGTTTTTAATTTATTTTTTGACCCCTTAATTCTAAATTACTTTGCCACCTTTTGACATTTAAATCAAATCCTGTTCCTTTTCATTTCAGTTCTCTTTGTTTTTTCCTCCTACATTTTCTTCTAGAATACAAGTAACAAAGTGTTGTCCTTCCCTTCTCTGAATTTACTGTTAGGCATGACTCACAACCCGAGAACCTTTAAGATCATCCATTCATGCCTTTTCTCTTCATTGCCAGTGGATTCAGTTCAGATAACAGGTATTGATTTCCTGAAAGCCTTTCTTTGTATTCTTTTTCCTGTTGACTGCATTTCTCACCATTACAAATTTACTCAGTTTAATCCAAGATGCTCTGGCAGGAGTGCGATGTCTGTGGACTGTCCTTTCACAGCTAGATGGGCAGTCTGTGGCCAGAGCGCCTGTGAGGGGTTCGAAGCATACATACTCATGTAGAAAAGTGCAGCTAAAGAGCATCTCTCTCTCCCTCTCTCTCTCTTTCTCTCTCTCTGTGTGTGTGTGTGTGTGTGTGTGGTAGTGTTCTCTGTAAAAAATATTTTCTTTCCTCCAAGAAAGGAGCGCCTTCCAAGTACTTTTACGAAAACAATGTCCCTAGTGGTTAGATTAACATAAGGTTATTATGCTGCTCCAAGTAAGCAATTACCCAATTTGGAGGGTTTCCTGGAACAGTCAGTTGATATTGCCCAAGGCCAAGTATCTGCAATTTAGATGGGATGCCACTGTGTGAATACAGTGAGATGATGCCCTCTCAAAAATGCTGAAAGCCCTCTCTGTTCGTGTGCAATAGTAGTCTTTTGAGCTAGTCATTGTTTGTGCTGAGGTTGACCCTTTACCTTGGGAGGCTTTTCCTTATCTGTGTTAATATGTCAGAAGGGTACTATTTCAATGCACAGTCCTTCACACTTGCAGGCTTTTATTTAAAACTAATTGAGCATTTGCTGTGTGCCATTAATGAGCTAGCATATGATCTCTGAAATAGTCTGGGAGAGCACAAGGATTACTCAGATCAGCACACAGACACTGGAAGCTGAAAATGCACCTTGGAGCCAGAAAACACGGGGTTCCATCTGCCCTGTGTTTTATGACCTGGCCAGTTACTTGACCTCTCGGCTTGCTTTTCTGTGAAATGCAGATAGCACTTTCTTCCTCAAAGAGTATTGTGTGGATTCAGTTATTTACTGTATATAATTTTCCTAACTCAGAACTTGGCCCAATTTTGGTGATTATAAAATATTAATTCCCTTCCCTACTTTAAAACTATTTTGTTTAAGTCTTGTCCTGGGTTTCCCCAGACGGGACATAAATCTGACATCCACAGACAATAAAAACTCCAGTTTTCTTTAATGCTGCCCTTCCTTTTATTTTAATTCATTTTTTTTTTGACAGGCAGAGTTAGAGAGAGAGAAAGGTCTTCCTTCTGTTGGTTCACCCTCCAAATGGCTGCTGTGGCCGGCACGCTGTGCCGATCCAAAGCCAGGAGCCAGGTGCTTCTTCCTGGTTTCCCATGCGGGTGCAGGGCCCAAGCACTTGGGCCATCCTCCACTGCCTTCCCGGACCACAGCAGAGAGCTGGCCTGGAAGAGGGGCAACTGGGACAGAATCTGGCGCCCCAACTGGGACTAGAACCCCGGGGTGCCTGTGCCGCAGGTGGAGGATTAGCCTAGTGAGCCGCGGCGCCGGCCCTGATTTTAGTTCTTGATGATTATTTTCTATAATAATTCCTCCTTCCTTGTGTTTTCCTTCCCAAGCATGATTTCTTGGACTACTCAGTGGTCCTTAAATGATCCCATGCCTTGTTTTTCTCTCAAGTGTCCATTCATGCTGCTCTCCAGGGGTTCCTCCTGAAATGATTTTCTGAGCCAGTCATGCCCCTGCTCCAGACTTTTAATGGCCTTCTGTTCCTTAATAGGGCATTCAAGGTATTTACAGTGAACTCCGAGCTTGTTTTTGTTGCCTTAGCTCATGGATGCCCTCATCCCAAACATACATCTTGTTTCAGCAGCTGCTGTTCTAAAACAGAAACTGAACTTTGTCCTGTGGGTGTCTTTGTTCCACTTTAAAAGCAGAACATCAATAATTTTCTGTCTCTTGTTTATAAGATTTATTTACTTATCTGAAAGCACAGTTAAGTGAGAAAGAAGGTGAGATAGAGGAAGATCTTCCATCCTTTGGTTCACTCCCAAAGTGGCTACAACAGGCAGGGCTGTGCCAGGCTGAAGCCAGGAGCTTCTTCCTGGTCTCCCATATGGGTGCCGGAGGCTAGGCACTTGGGACTCTTACCAGGGCCCATATGAGATGCCAATGCCGCAGGCTGTGGCTTAAACCACTGTGCCACAGTGCCAGCCCCAATAACAATTTTTAATCCCTCTCTTTGCGGTTTACTTTACTTTTCACTCTTCTCCGTGAAAGCCAGATTCGCACAAGCTGAAAAGAAGCCAGAATGCCCCTCTCCCTACACACCTACCTGCTCTCCGTGTATCAGTACTCCAGTTTCTCCTGTCCTTGAGCCCCTCCATCCACTGCAAGATGGGGCCAGTCCTCATCCCTACCCAAACTGTTTTCCCCAAGATCACGAGCATGGATTTGTTTACTTCAGCTTATTCTTATGTCCTTGCCTTATTTGCTTACTCCTTAATATTTTACTCGGGGGACCACTCTACCTTCCTGACATTTTCTTCAATTGTGTGGTCCAGTATGGTACCCAGTGACCATATGTGGCTATTTACGTTTTATTACTGTAATTACAATTGAACAAACTCACTTCCTCAGATGCTTCAGCTAAATATGGCTATGGAACAAATCAAAGTGACTAACATGACTGAGGAGCTAAATTTGACATTTTAGTTCATTTTAATGAATTTTAAATTTAGATAGCTACCTGTGGCTGGTGGTTACCACAGAGAGCAGCTGGAATGCAGAACATTGCCATTGTCAGAGAAATTTTTACTAGACAGGTCTGCTCTAGAGAAGAGGTTGAGAAAGCTTTTCTTTAAAGGTCTGGATGGTAAATGTTTTTGACTTTTTGGGCCAATAAGTTCCATTGCAATTGACTCTACTGCTACAGAGCCAACCAAAGTAACTGCAGAGAACATATATAAACAATCAAGCATTGCTATATTCCAATAACATTTTCTTAAAGATTTATTTATTTGAGGGGCTGGCGTTGTGGCTCACTGGTTAATCCTCCACCTGCGGCGCCGGCATCCCATATGGGTGCCGGGTTCTAGTCCTGGCTGCTCCTCTTCCAGTCCAGCTCTCTGCTGTGGTCCGGGAAGGCAGTGGAGGATGGCCTAAGTGCTTGGGCCCTGCACCCGCATGGGAGACCAGAAGGAAGCACCTAGCTCCTGGCTTCGGATCAGCGCCAGCCATGGTGGCCATTTGGGGGGTGAACCAATGGAAGGAAGACCTTTCTCTCTGTCTCTCTTACTGTGTAACTCTGTCAAATAGATTTAAAAAAAAGATTTATTTATTTGGAAGGTAGAGATAGAGGGAGAGACAGAGAGAGAGTGAGATATTCATCTGCTGTTTCACTCTGCAGATGGACACAATAGCCAGGGTTGGGCCAAGCAGAAGCTAGTAGCTTCTTCCAGGTCTCCCACATGGGTGGCAGGGACCCAAGCACTTGGACCATCTTGTGCTGCTTTCTCAGGGAGCTGGATTGGAAGTAGAACAGCTGGAACACAAACTGTCGCTTATATGGGATGTCGGCATCACAGGCTGCGGCTTAATCTGCTGTGCCACAGTGCAGCCGCTCTGATAACATTTTACCTACACAAATAGGCTGTGGACAAGATTTGGCATTTGGGCCCAAATTTGCTGAACAATATTGTAAACCCTTTTAAAATATTATTTTCATTTATTTGAAAAGCAGAGAAATAGAGAAACAGAGATCTTCTATCTACTGGTTCATTCTCCAAATAGCATCCAACAGTTGGAGCTGGGCTAGGCTTTAGTCAGGAGCCAGGAGTCAATTCACGTATCCCATATGGGTGGCAGGGAACCAAGGCCTTGAGCCATCATCTGCTGCCTTCCAGGGTTTGCGTTAGCAGGAAGCCAGGATTGGAAGTAGAGCTGGGACTCAAAGACGGGGACTCTGATATGGGATGCAGGCATTCCAAGCAGAGCTGTAAGTCACACACTTGATACCAGCCCCCAAAACCTTGCTTTCTTTGATATCCACTTCTCTCTCACATTTCTCTGAAATTTTCCATTTTCAGTCTTTGGTATTGTTCATATTCCTTCCTCTTTTCCATCTTCATTATTACCACAGCACTTCATTATTGCCAAAATAAATCTCGAAGCAGTCTCCCTCCTATTAGATCCTGCTGTAGCCCATTTTACCTAGCGCTTCACAACTGTGCCTTCATAACTCACCTAAGCCAGGTTCTTCTTCTGTAAATGTGGGACAGAATAATAGCTGGACACAGTTATGGCAAGGGGTCAATGAAATGTCTTGAAGATTATGCTCTTAGAAGGAGGCATAGAATACGCGTCTTAATCCATCAACACAGGATAGTGGTAGATACCTGAGCCCGACTACCCAACATCCAGTCTCAGTATATTACTCATGTCATGTGACCCTAGGCTAGGCCGCTAAGCTCTTCTGACCTGTTTCTTGTCTGTAAAATGGTGGTGGTTTTGGCACACTTAACTCTCAGAGAGCTTATGGATTAAATAAATTTTTGGTTAATGCTCATAGCTTTGTCTTGTTATCAAGTATGTTCCATGTTGTTGGCTTTTTAGAAATTTATAGGAAATGTAGAGAAGGATTATCTGTACATGTCTCAGGTTGGAGTTCTAATGTTTTGGTCTTAAAGTCCAGGCCTTTACATTACAAGTATATATTAAAAGGTTTGTGGAGGCCGGCGCCGCGGCTCACTTGGCTAATCCTACGCCTGTGGCACTGGCACCCGGGTTCTAGACCTGGTTGGGGTGCCGGATTCTGTCCTGGTTGCTCCTCTTCCAGTCCAGCTCTCTGCTGTGGCCCAGGAAGGCAGTGGAGGATGGCCTAAGTGCTTGGGCCCTGCACTCGCGTGGGAGACCAGGAGAAGCACCTGGCTCCTGGCTTTGGATTGGCGCCATTTGGGGGGTGAACCAACCGAAAAGGAAGACCTTTCTCTCTGTCCCTCTGTCTCTCACTGTCTAATTCTGCCTGTCAATAAAATAAAATAAAATAAAAAAGGTGTGTGGAAAAATGGAATTAAAAGGTACATTTGAGACAAAAATATTTTGAATTTCATGTGTAGTTTTTTTCATATACGCATTTTCTCATGAATTTTTAAGGAAAACATGCATGGATTTCAAAACTTTGGCACTCAAACTTTTAATTCCACTTTCTATGAAATTTTGAAGTAACCATGCATATGACATTCTTTTAACACTTGCCAGCTCCTTAATACCTTCCCTGAATTAGAATTAATCTCCTTTAGCTCCATGCTTTGATCATGCTTAGTTTATATTTCAGTCAGTAAGTTTGCCACATTTTGCTTCTTATTATAGTCTGCAAACTGGTCTTCACTCAGAGTGTGGAACACATTTCCAATTACGATTTTTCCCATCCCTTCTTAATCCCAGGTCTAATCAACAAAATTATTGTTGGATTTACTTCATTGAAACACTTTGGAAGAGAAGTGTTATTTTTTAAATTTTTATTTATTTATTTATTTTTTGACAGGCAGAGTGGATAGTGAGAGAGAGACAGAGAGAAAGGTCTTCCTTTTTGCCGTTGGTTCACCCTCCAATGGCCACTGCGGCCGGCACATCTCGCTGATCCGAAGCCAGGAGCCAGGAGCTTCTCCTGGTCTCCCATGCGGGTGCAGGTCACAAGGACTTGGGCCATCCTCCGCTGCCTTCCCGGACCATAGCAGAGAGCTGGCCTGGAAGAGGGGCAACTGGGATAGAATCCGGAGCCCCAACCGGGACTAGAACCTGGTGTGCCGGCGCCGCAAGGCGGAGGATTAGCCTGTTAAGCCATGGCACCGGCCCTAAATTTTTATTTGATGGCGTGGAGGAGAGGGAAAGAGAGAGGGAGGGAGGAAGAAGGGGTGGGGGGAGAGAATATGAAGCTTCTGTTTGCTGATCCCTTTCCCAAATGCATGTGACAGCTTGGGCCAGGGGGATCCAGGAACTCCATTCATGTCAGTTACAGGGGTGGCAGGGACCCAAGTATGTGAGCCATCTCCTGCTGTTTCCCAGGGTGTGCATTAAAAGGACCCTGCAAGCAGAGGTGGACTTGATCCTAGGTACTCGGGTAGAGAATGTGAGTGTCACAAGCAGTAGCTTAACCTGCTGTGCCACAGTGCCCGCTCCCAAAAATCATTATTGGTGGATAATATCAGGAGTTACAATCTCTTTAAGGCTGTTTATGAGAAAGCTTTTTTTTTAAAATAAATAAATACATAAATAAATAAATATCTTTATTACTATTTTGAATGTAGATAATCAAATGTAACTTTAATCTTTACTTTTTTTCCTAACATGTTGGCTTTGGTTTTATTTAACTTTTGAAAAAAGTGTATGAACTACTTGTTTTAAATTGTTATGAATTGAAGACCCTATTAGGAGTTTGTCAAGGAAAGAAAAGACACTAGTATTTTAGGAAGGAAGCTCATATGAGAAGATAAATTGTCAGTTTGGACTTCCCTGTTATTTAAAATTAAATATTTAAAAAGTAATAAAGTAAATATTTAAAAAGCGCAGGGAGAATTATAGCATTGTGACTACTCAGTATGGTGTGTTGGAGGACCATTTCTATAGTTATTTCAGGAAAAGTGAATTATGAAAGTTTCTGAGTTTCATATGATAGGCCGCACTGACAGAAATATTAATTTGTGTTATTGGAATGAGAAAAGGTAGTGAAATTGAGGTAAACATTTTGTACTTGACCATTTCAATTTTCTGTAGCTGAGCTATGAAAGTCACAGATTAAGTGCCATCAATTTCTTCCGCTGGAAAAAGTATTTTTGGTAGTGCTGGAGTTTTATTGCCTTTTAAAGTATATGAACAAGAAGTATATATTTAAGTTACAAAGAGGGTGGTTTTTGGCCTGGTGAGTGAGATACCAGTTGGGACTTCACCTATGTTCCGTGTTGGAGTACCTGGGTTTAATTTCCAGCTTCAGCTCCTGATTCCGGCCTCCAGCTATCACTGGCCCCGGGAAGCATCATGCAGTGGCTCAATTGGTTGGAACCCTGTTGCCCACGTGTGAGACACAGGTTGGATTCCTGGCTCCTGGCCCAAGCACTGGTTATAGTCCTTGCTGTTGTAGACACTTAACACGTGAATCAACAGAGCAGAGTGCCCTTTTTCTACTTCTGATTTTTCTCCCTTTCTGTCTGTCTGCCTCTCTAATAATAATGATAAAAAAGAATTAGTCTACAGTAAAGGGCAGGTTGTAAACTGATGAAGCCAAGGTAACTTCGGCTGGCTGACAAGGTCGCAGCAGAAGGTCTTTCTCAGCAAGGTGTGAGAAGGAGAGCTGTGGTCCTCTTGGTGGTTTTAAGTTTGATGGGAACTACACTCTGCGTAAGCAAGCTGGACCTTCCTGGTGGTCCTGCTAATGATCGCTGTATTCCTAATTTTACAGAAGAGCACTTAGTCTCATAACCTCCAAAATGTCCATTGCCTTGTAGAATTTTGATCAAGCAGAATGTTAGTGTAGAAGAAAGGGCCTGCTTTGAGCTTGGGGCTTCTAGTAAAGATTAGATCAGGAAGGTACTATTCTAGCCTATGTAGCCAATTTCTGCATAGTTCAGCAGCACTCGAGGCCTTGGCTTGTGTGGGAAGCCTGTTATCTTGCACCTGTCTGTGATTGTTACCCATGCTCTGAATATACCCTTGAAAATCAAAAAAATTGTAATTAGAAAAAATGGACAACAGGCTTTTCATTGTAAGAAGAAAAAAAATCATTATGTGGCTTATAATATAAAAATAAAGTCTGGTGCTCGAAAGCCAGAGCCATGCCATTAGCCTTGCTGTGAGTGTCTCTCATTTCTTCGAGCGCCGACACCTCTCACACCTTGGGGCCCCTGAACTGGCTGGAGCTGGTCTCCGGCAGTAAACTGGTGGTGATGGGAAATTGAGGAGAACAGAGAATTAGAGAGATATTTGCTGACAGTTTCTCTTTGCACCCAGAGTTCAAGACAGCCATGGAGCATATTGGGCTTTCGCTGTCTTCAAACCCCTTTGGACACACATCCACATTCACTGAGTTGGCCCAATGTGGAGGCCAAATTCATGTCCCAGGGAAACTTACTTGATGAGCAAGGCCTAAGGTTGAGCTAAAGTTAATATTAGGAAAGACAGAGAATATTCAGGTAGGCTAAATTGAAGGACAAAATCAAATGTGAGCAAGATTGCCTTCCAAGGCTGAGGCCAGGCTTTTATGTGAGATGTAAGCTAGCAGGCTGATTGAGAAAAGGGTAAGATGAAATAGAAAATTATCTTGAATAAGAAGTCAGCCTAGAGGGATTGGAGAGCTTTGCCCACTGCAGGTTCCCTTCAGAGCACCCTCTGCTTCTCAGAGCTCAGGCTCTAGTGTGTATCTGTCAGGGTGTGCCTCTGACTCCTTGTTAAGGACACGGAACCTTAGTGAAGAGTGATGGTGTGCTGACAACTACTTAAAGTTACTACCATTTCATTTGCCAGGAATATGTATCTCTGCCTTCTAAGTTATAGAATACGACGTTTTTGAAGTGTTTGTGTTTGTCAAAATTGATGGATCTTGGAGCCTGTGCTGTGGTGCAGCGGGTTAGAACCCCGGCCTGCAATGGACCCTAGTTTGAGTTCCAACTGTTCCGTTTCTGATCCAGCTCTCTGCAATAGCCTGGGAAAGCAGTGGAGGATGGCCCAAGTCCTTGGGTTCCTGCACCCATGTGGAAGACTCAGAAGAAGCTCCTGGCTTTGGATCAGTGCAGCTCCAGCCATTGCACCCATTTGGGGAGTGAACCAGAGGTTGGAAGACCTCTTCCCCGCTCCCGCCTCTTCTTTCTCTGTCTCTCTTTGTGTCTACCTCTCACTGTAGCCTATGAAGTCAGCATCCCATATATGTGCCGGTTCTAGTTCTGGCTGCTTGATATCTGATTCAGCTCTCTGCTAATGGCCTGGGAAAAGCA
Source organism: Lepus europaeus (assembly GCF_033115175.1). Classification (NCBI taxonomy): domain Eukaryota; kingdom Metazoa; phylum Chordata; class Mammalia; order Lagomorpha; family Leporidae; genus Lepus; species Lepus europaeus. The sequence goes on along the minus strand of NC_084836.1, from coordinate 39,565,906 downwards.
TGGAAGATGGCTCAAATACTTGGGCTCCTGTCTGCCACTTGAGAGACCTAGATGAAGCTCCTTGCTCCTGGCCCAGCGCTGGCCTTTGCAGCCATCTGGAGAGTGAACCAGCTGATGGAAGATCTCTCTCTCTTGCTTTCTGTCTATATTCTCTCACTCTCTGACTTTCAAATAAATAAATCTTTTAAATAATTAAAAAAAACATAATGCCTCAGGATAAATTAAAAAAATGGAATTTCCTTTGGTTCATAGGGCTGAATATCCCAGGTTGAGGGGCTGCATCTGGTGATAACCTTCTTGCTGGTTCGTGGCAAAAACTGGAAGCCCTTTGTGTCTCACCTGGTTGCTTTGACACTTCTTATTAAGCCACCAGGTTTCATTTGTGAGGATTCCACTCAGATAATTTATCTAATCCTAGTCGATTAATAAAATGGCTCACAAAAAAACCTCTCAATTAGACTCTGAAATGAACTCAAGCTCAGAGGCAGGCAGGAATTAAAAAGGGGACATGGATGTTTGGATGTTTAATTAGGACATAAGCCATACACACTCCTCTCCTACACACATAAACACACACACATTTACGCATAAGTCACACTAAGTTTTACTGCCTACCTCTAAATGTTACAGTTGGATTAAATTTCCATCTTCTTAATACCTCACAGTGGTGGTTAAACTCCACCTTGTATTTCAGAGGGGCCAAACTATGTGGAAACTGCTGCACTTGTGTTATTTTTGTGGTCATGTCACAGACCAGAGCAAGCCACGTGGCCATGCCTCACTTCGTATGACTAGGAGTGTAATTTTAAAAGTGCCTGGGCCACTGCGATCATGGTGGCCAGCAGAAATGAGGATTATAGGGTTACAGTAGGTCTTTCTTCGTTATTTGAAGCCTCTGTGTAAGTTTTTACTGTTGGCTGTTGTCTAGCTGCTTGCCATTGACTCTGGTGAGAAAATCGTAAGAAAAGTTTATGGTTTAGGCTGGTGCCACATCTCACTTGGCTAATCCACCGCCTGCGGCGCTGGCACACCGGGTTCTAGTCCTGGTTGGGGCGCCAGATTCTGTCCCGGTTGCTCCTCTTCCAGTCCAGCTCTCTGCTGTGGCCCAGGAAGGCAGTGGAGGATGGCCCAAGTGTTTGGGCCCTGCACCCACGTGGGAGAACAGGAGGAAGCATCTGGCTCCTGGCTTCCGCCCGGCTGTGGTGGCCATTTGGGGAGTGAACCAACGGAAGGAAGACCTTTCTCTCTGTCTCTCTCTCATTGTCTAACTCTGCCTGTTCAAAAAAAAAAAAAAAGGTTTATGGTTTAAAAGTTTCTTAAAATTTGGATGTTGAAAGTGTAAGAAATCATTTTTTATAAGAAAACTTAAAAATGATGTTTCTACTCAATCTTTTTTTATGGTATTTATACTGATTCTGGAATAATAGATTCAGTCAGTTAAAAAGCCAAGTAAACTAGACTATTAAAACATGTAAAAATATTTAACCCACCATTCAATATGTAAAATCAATAACACAGAAATTTTATTATATAAAATGTAGACTACACCTTTTCCATTATTGCTCCTAATTAAGAGTTTACCTTTATTAATACTTTGCTGTATTTTGGTTCATATGCCTTTCTGTGCTTATATATGACACATAAACATGCAAGCAACTTGCTTTGGCTAAGTTAATGGTTCATTTTATACATTGTTCCATATGATAATTTTTATTGTCTTAATGATTTAATGGTGCTGCATAAAATTCAAAATCTTGATAGACACTGATGATAAGCCTTCCTCATTTATTTGCTCACCCTAGTACATGTGAACGTTGATTTCTCCTTATTCTCACTAACACTGTGTACTATATCGTTGCATCAATTTGATAGGAAAAATTACATCTTATTATTTGAACATACATTTTCTTGATTGCTCCTAAGATTGGCCATGATTTTTAGTACTTACCATTTTCAATTGATATCATGTAAAGATTTGTCCCTGTTTTGTATTGATTTATGGTGTACTTTAAATATATTACTGAAGTTGCAAATATAGCTTTTCTCTTTATATATGTTGAAAATATGTTCTTTCCATATCCCAGCCTTGAATTGTGTGTTTTGTTCCTTCCCTCCTCCTTTCTTTCCTTTTTTCTTGTGTGACTATTATCTATCTATCTGTATATTACCTATTTATCTATATGCATACACATGAATATGTTCATCTAAGTGTCAAGATGCAGGTATCTTAGTGGAATATATTTCAGAATCTTAGTTAAGTTTTTTCTTTCCTGGTCAATACAAGCAAGTTTTGATTACCAGAGTTCCAGTTGGCGAAGGAGAGAAGATTTCCAGGTGTTAATAGTAAGTAGGGTTTCTAGGTCTTGGGTAAGTTACACAGATAAATCTTCTACATGATCACCCATGCAGAAAGTCTTCCCATCTCGGAAAGATGCATTCTAGGCCAGTAAAACTTAGTGTGACTTATGTGTAAATATGTGTGTGTGTGTCTATATGTGTAGGAGAGGAGTGTGTATGGCTTATGTCCTAATTAAACATCCAAACATCCATGTCCCCTTTTTAATTCCTGCCTGCCTCTGAGCTTGAGTTCATTTCAGAGTCTAATTGAGAGGTTTTTTTGTGAGCCTGATCAGGGTTTATAGTTTCCTCAGGAATGTGGATTAATCTGTTGTAGATGTATAAATTTTTCTGTATTTTCTTTTCAAAACTTAACAATATATGAAACATTATGGATTTGTTCTATATCAGTATACTTGGATCTACCATGTCTTCCATGACTTAGGAATTTAGCAATTACTCTGTTCTGCTTTATAGATACAGAAATTTTCCACTATCCTGAACTGGTGGTGGCACCTCTGCAGGTTGTTGTGTCATTGCTATCAATTTAGTTTCAGTGTTACATATAATTTTTCTATTGTTGAATTGGAATATGCGGTACATTCAAATTTTTTTAAGCTTTCAGTGGAAGGAATTTCTTTTAGGGGGATGAGGTAGGATAAAGAACATGAAGACTTTGATTCTTCTCAACCTGAAAGTTGAGTTGAAAGGTAGAACTATTCATAAGACTACTGACAGAACATTCCAGTGGTTATATCCAGAAACTATGTAACCATGAAAAAGAATCTGGTATAAATTAGATTTAATATTTATGGGAGGAATGGAGTATCAAAAATGAATGTACTAAAGATTAATCAAAAATTATGCTTGGAAAATTGCTAGTTGATAAATAAGCATAGTTGTATTTCTTTATCATCTCACACATGTAATTTAATGCATATGTATGATGTGTAGTATATAGCAGATACTACATGCAGATTTCATATATATGTATACATTATTGGACCACTTTAGGAATCAATATAAAAGACTACATCAGAAGAGGATAGTCAGAATTATTCCTGGGGAAAAATGCAAAGGAAAATAATCTTAATGAGTACATAGAAATGTAAAATATTTTTATGTCAGGAAGCATCATTAGTTAAAATTAGTGAATAAAATGAGAAAATTATTTGTAACTCTATTAGACCACAGGTTCAGTATCCTATATAAAGAGCTCTTAAAAATTGTTAAGACAGTCTACTTAATAGCAAAGTACCAAACTGAAAACTATTTTTCACTTTTCAAATCAAAGAAAATTGAACATAATCTGTGTTTAGAGGAATATGATGAAATGGTCATTCAGGTAATGCTGATGGGAATGTAAATTTATTCAGTATTTCCAGAAAGCAATTTGATTATTCAATTTTAATGTGTCTATGTGTTTATATGCACATTTGATTGCAGAAATCAAGCCTGCAAATGCGATAAAATAAATGCGACAAAATAAATGCGACCAACATTCCTCTACAGGAAGCCTTATCCTAGGATCATATAAAATAATGAGTATTGTGAAAGATAATCTGTAACAATGTTAGATTAGCTTTCTTATTGAACAGCTGTTAAATAGAAATTATGCCATCATCAAGCATGATTTTTGAGAATGTGTAAGACCCTTGAAAAATGCTTGTAATGCAATCCTAAACACAGAGACAAGATATTAAACTATCTAAACATTAAGTAATAATTATGTCAAAAGAACAAAAGAAAATACTCCAAAGCATATTTTCTAATTTTATGTAGTAGCAGTAGTTGTTTTATACTCTGCAGAGACAAACCATTTAAAACCTGCCCATTAATATAAAAAGAACCTTGGAGAGACAGCACATAGAAGGTATTCAATTGACCTTTACTGAAATGATTTGACTTAAAATGAAATAAGAATTTTGTCATAATATAGTAATCAAATTCCTGAGCTGGGATGTCCCTTGCAGATCATTTGGTTCAGTCATATTCTGTAAATCAATCTCTTAAGTTTAGCCAATTTATATTGGTATAGTCATTATCTGTAACTGCTTCTAGAGTTGTATTAATTTCCTATCTCTTAAAAAAAAAGTTCTCCTTGCAAGTCCTTACCCATGTTTGGATTTTTTTTCTTGCCTGCTCCAAATGATATCTTTAAATTTTAGAAATTTAAGGATGTTCTTTATATAGACAACCCTGTGACATCAGTCATTTCACCATTAAGCTAATCAAAAGTTGCAAGCAATTGGAAAAAAATCGAACTTCTTAATGAGTAGTGCCTGTGTAAGTCATGCTCTGCAATGTTGAGGGGCTTAGGGGTGCAATGGCGGCGTCATAGGAGTGCTCCTTGGAAGGGCTCTCCAGCACAGTCGGGATGGAGCGCTGGTGGGCGTCCAGAGCGTGCCACACTGTCTCTGCGATGTACTGGTTGATGGGGATGATGCCAATGTTGTCCTGGTTGAGAAACTGCCACAAAGTATCTTTGATCTCAGTGATGGTCGTGTCCTTCTCCACCACCAGGAAATTAGGGTGGTGGTTCTTGTTAAGCTCCCCGATGCGGCTTAGCAGGAAACCAGTCACTGTGTCCTCTTCTTTGATCACCGCCATCAGTTTTCCCCTCCCTGCCATGCTGGTCATGACACAGAGAGGCAACTTAAGGATTTGGAAAAAGGAATTCGGTCTGGTGGTCTAACATAGGGATTAGAGCTGTGTTGTAAATCCTTAGACAGGCTCATTTAGATATTTGTGCAAATTTACAAATTCCCAACAATACTCCAGAACCAATTCATGTCCCTTAGCCCCCTGCTGCTCCTGCTGCCACATTCCTTTGGGGCGGGTGTGCCCATCCCTGGCCTGTGTGAGCAGAAACTGCAGCCATGCCTCTAATTTCAGGGGGGTGTGCCCCCCTGAGAGGCACTTATGCAGCATCTCTACCATTAGGTAGTTGGGCTGCTCTGAGTAAGTTACTGTTATCAGTCTGCTTGTATGTAAAACAAGGTTAATAATAGTACCAACCACATAGGAGAGCGTTATGTTTTGATAAAATGAGACAGTACACATAAAGTCATGGCCTAATAAATGTCTTTTAGGATTTCTGGTTTTGGAGAAAAATAGAGAAAATAACACTTCTCTCTATTATTCTGCTAAATATAGTAAAAGGAAACAAAGACATTGTATAGATCAAATACACATGTGAAGATTCAAAGGTCTGGACATTTTGGGACATGAAGAATGCCATGTAATGAGCTCCCTGGGTTTTCTTTATGCCTCAAGTATACCACACTGAATGCTGGGGTAGTTGGCAATCCAGAAACACCGAGTAGTGCAAACTGAAAAAGCCCTGACCAAAATGTTCTCTCTGTGGCAAAAGAACGAAGAAAGGAGCCACTTAGCATGGCTGAAAACTGAGTTAATAATCCCTGTGAGCCGGCCAAACACTTCAGAAAGTAACCTCTGGCCCCAATACCATTCTCCTGTAAAATACAGTTCTCTTAGTCAACACCTGATGGAGATACTAGACATCTACTCCTTCCAGGCTGTAACATGCCCCGAGCATCACCGTCTTCTCTGGGGTTATCAGGTAAGTTTATGTGAGAAGTCAGAACTTTGATGCTGATAAAGAGGAAGGTGAGCAGGATGAAGGTTCCTCCTCCTCCTCCCCATTACAGGATGATATTGTGGAAGCCTTGTGAAGGCCTGAGCTTGCACCCTAGTCCATCCATAATGAGACATCCTTTAGCTCTAGAGAGTAATAAAGACAACTAGTGATGAACTGAAACTTACTATCCCTGTAATAATGAGTTACCTTCCTGCACACTAGCGCAGTGTCGGAGGAGGCTTGCTAAAATAGAAGTCTTAAATAAGATCTCTAAATAAACCCCAGAGCCTTCAACGAGAAAAAAAAATCAATAGATGCCAGCACCGAGATGAAATAGACATTAGAATATCTGCCAAGAATTTCAAAGCAGCCCCATAAAAATAGTTCAATAAACAATTATGAACATACTTGAAAGAAATTTAAATCTCAAAAAAGAAATTCTCATTGAAAAAATGAAACATATAAAGAAGAAACAAATGGAAATTTAGAACTTAAAAATATAGTAACTGAAATTAAAAAAAAACATAGACTCCAAAACGGAATGGGAATGACGGAGGAAGGATGTTGTAGACTGGAAATCCATCTGGACGTCTAAAGACTTCGCTTTTAGTATGACTTTGTCTTAGTCCTCACCAAATGCCCTGGCCATTATTATTTTGAATGTTTAAACCTTTTTTCTTGGTGTCTTGGTTAGTTATGTCACAATTAGACTATTTGAGCAATCACAAAAATATTCACAAGATAGAACAGTTACCATTTACGTTCATGCATCTGCAGGTTTTCGTGGGCTGATCTGGATGGGCATGGCATGGCTGGGAGTGTTAGGTCAATTCATGTAGATAGATCTGGCCAGGCTGGTCTCCCTGCTTCTTTTGGTTTATCATTTTACTTACAGATTCTCATTCTGGGTTTCATACAGAGGAGGCAGTAGATACACCTGGGAGTCTCTTTCCCTGGAGAAGGTAAACGTGCAGAAGAAGCAGCCCATTCATGCAGGTAGTTCCCTCTGTGTCATGTCTGCTGACATTGTGTTAGTCAATCCAGTACGAATATGTGAATGAGCCCCAAATCAAGAGAGATGTTCTCCACTCATCAAGCATGGGGCAAAGGGAATAAAAATATTTTTAATGGAAGTAGGATAAGAGGAGGAAGTAGTATTTTTGAAGGAATATCCGATCTATCACACTTGGGGTTTCAGAATCATTGCATTAATTACGCCTTTGCTGTGCTGTAGGCATTAGGTAGCCACGTTGAGTTACTGAAGTGGATAGGGTCATTTGACCTTGAATAAATGATCCTTCCTCCTGCTGTCTTCTGCATCTATTCTTCTTTTTTTTTTTTTTGACAGGCAGAGTGGACACAGAAACAGAGAAAGGTCTTCCTTTGCCGTTGGTTCATCCTCCAATGGCCGCTGCGGCCGGCGCATCGCGCTGATCCGAAGCCAGGAGCTAGGTGCTTCTCCTGGTCTCCCATGGGGTGCAGGGCCCAAGCACTTGGGCCATCCTCCACTGCACTCCCGGGCCATAGCAGAGAGCTGGCCTGGAAGAGGGGCAACCGGGACAGAATCCAACACCCCAACCAGGACTAGAACCTGGTGTGCCGGCGCCGCAGGCAGAGGATTAGTCTATTGAGCTGCTGCGCCGGCCTTGCATCTATTATTTCTTAATGCTGCCCTTGTATCCTCAGTTGCTTTTAATTTGTTGCTTTATTTCACACAGGACTCTTTGAGTGATGACCTGAAGGTGATATTATGCTATTTAACAGGACTTTTTCTTTTGGTTTCAATATATTTTTGTATTCACATTGTTCTGATTTGGGTGCTCTGATATTGCAAGAAATGGACCATTATTATACTTGCACATTTTATGTAAATCTCCTCCTTCTAAGAAAAGTGGCAAATGTAAAGTGCTTTTTAAAGAAAAATTAGCTTCATTTCCTTAAAAAGTATCTCAATGTATCTACATGGTAACTAGGTTTCCAAAGGAAGGCATTGATCAAGTAAGAGGTAAAAATACTAAGTTGCAAAGGGTTTTAAAAAACTAATATTTTTATGTGCATCTCCATTCCTTATTCAGATTATGAAGCATTTCAAACATGTAAAAAAGTTCATTTTTCATGCAATTGGTAAGATTGTATTTAATGGAAACAAACAATACATACAGCTGTTTTAAGGAAGAACTGAATTTTGCAGTAAGTTTGCAGCCTATACCAACATTTCAGTCATGTATCTACCATTTACCCTCTCATAATCTCTCATGCCTCTGAGCTGCCCTTATATACGATTAGCTTCATCTACCTAAAATATATTACTTTGGTGCTCTGTACTCTAGTTTGATCTCGAGCAATAAAATCCATGAAGTTGTCAGTTTGAAGTGTGAGGTATATTTTTTCTAGTGCACATCAAAATAAATACATATTTATTAAAATAAAAATACCCTGTACCATCTTAAATATTTAGTTTACAGCTATCATTACCTGGCATACTGTGCACTGAGAAACACTGTTTTAAGGCCAGTTTTGTCAAACTAGAAATATAGTAACTTGGTTAAACAACTCTGTACTCTGGAAGGAATCATTCATTTTTCTTTTCCAATTACTTTCTTAGTATTTTGTTTTTTTATTTTCCAGGTTTGTGGAAGGAATGCTTAACATTTGTTACAATGCCGTTGATCGTCATATTGAAAATGGTAAAGGCGACAAGATCGCTATCATCTATGACAGTCCTGTCACAGATACAAAAGCAACTATTACCTATAAAGAAGTCCTGGAGCAGGTAACAGCAAAAGTTTCCCTGTATTGCGAGTCACATAGAAATTACTTGAATAGAATGCATTCTTATTGTGTAGACTTTAATTCTCTAAATGCTTTGACTTGTTACCATGTTTTCCTTTTGATACATATGGAGAGTAAATACAGATTTATAGCCATTTTAGATAGTTTTTATCCCTTTAATATACACCTCACAGTACTGAATGACATTCATTTCCTGGGAGAAGTAAGTAAATCTCAACAACATGGTTCTGTTTGATCTCCATCTGCATTACCATCACCTTCGTGCAGCTGCTGCTCATTCTTGTACTGCAGAAGCAGTCTCTAAGTGCCTTCTGTATTACCAGCCGCTGCTCATGGCCAAGGGGACCTTGGAGATTCCTTCCTAGGAGTCTGTGTACTTCTACTTGAAAACTTCTTCTTTAAAAACTGCTAGTATTCAAAAAGACATATCCAGACTTTGGCAATGGATAAGACACTTCAAAATTTGCTCACAGCATCCCTCCCAAGCTTCAGTTCACAACATTGCTGGCAGTGCAAGTGACTTTTTTTTTTTTTTTCACTCTGAATGTCCTGTCATTCCCTCAGATGCTCCTGGTCTTCTGCAGACTTTCATTTCTTTGCCTTATTAGCTCTTTTTTGGTTATTTCCCTCCTGTGGAGTTCTCAGATGGATTATGGTATTGTCATCTGAGTTATGAAATTATTTTTCTTTTAACATTGGGATAGATACAGGTTCTTCTTTTAAAATAAGTATTTTTTTAAAAAAAATATTTTTCTGAAAGGCAGAGATGCATAGAGGAAGGGGAGGGAGAGAATGAAAGAGAGTACTTCTTCCATTGGTTGACTCCCCAAATCTCTACAATAACAGTCTTGGCCAGATGGTAGCCAGGAGCCAGGAACTCCATCCAGACCTCCCACATGGGTGGTAGGGGCCAGAGAACTTGGACCATCTTCCACTGCTTTCCCAGGTGCATTAACTGAGAACCACATGGGACGTGGAACAGCAGGGCCTTGACCCAGCACTCATATAGGATGCTGGTGTCACAGGTGGTAGCTTAAAACACCCTGTGCCACAATACTGGCCCCAGATAGAAGATTTAAGAAGTAATTACCAAAGTGTTTGCGCTGTGATAGGTGTTGTTTTTCTGGGAAGACATTTGTTTACATGTGATTTAAAGAAAGATGGTGGTACAGGGTAGAGTTTCTCACCCTGGGTGCTACTGACGTTGTGGGTCAGATAATTTGTTAATGGAGGCCATCATATACATTGTAGGATATCTGGCAGCTTCCCCAAGTGCCCACTAGATGCCAGTAGCACCCATCCCTCACTTGGGATGAATGTGATGTGTCTCTGAACATTGCTGATGTCCCTTAAGTGGCAATACTGGTTAAGCAGAATTTGTCATGCTGGGTCTGCAAGCATTCGATATTTGAAGGCTTTTTGAAATATATTCTCTTCTTTTCCTTTTTGAACTCATTTAAGGGTTCTATTTGCTTTTTAGAAAGTGTGCTAAGGGGCCGGCACCGTGGCTCACTTGGTTAATCCTCCTGCTGTGCTAGCATCCCATATGGGTGCCGGGTACTAGTCCCAGTTGCTCCTCTTCCAGTCCTGCTCTCTGCTGTGGCCCAGGAGGGCAGTGGAGGATGGCCCAAGTGCTTGGGCCCGTGCACCTGCATGGGAGACCACGAAGAAGCACCTGGCTCCTGTCTTTGGATCAGCGCAGTGCCGGCCATGGCAGCCATTTGAGGGGTGAACCAACGGAAGGAAGACCTTTCTCTGTCTCTCTCACTGTCTAACTCTATCTGTAAAAAAAAAAAAGTGTGCTCAACTCTCCCAGATTTCTGAAGTTATGTTCTTTTGGGTCAGAAGTGTTCTTGTCTAGCCTTGTAAAGAATTTCAGGAAAGGCAACTCAGGCAAAATAATTACCCCTTCAATCCTGAGTTGCAAATCTAAGAGAAATGTTATCAGCCCACTTACTCAGGCTGAATATCAGCAAGAAATCACAACTTCATTGTGAGGGAAGACAGAAGAACCAGGCTTAGAAAAATGGCACACTTTGTGGGAGAAAGGGCAGCAATATCCTCAAATTGTCTGCTAATTACACCTGCTGCCTTGAATCAGCTCTTACGGGGTGACAGTGCCAGCATCTAGTTGGCCAAACTTAGGTCACATACCCAGAATACCAGGGAGTGGAGAGGAACTACCTTGCTAATTTTTGATTGGATTGTAGAAATTGGGTCCTGCTTCCTTCAAAGATTCAAACAAGGAGATTTTCAACCCAATAATAGAGTTTTTGTTAGTATTTTAACATTTTAACTAAAATACCTGAGCGCAGCATCTTGGGAAAGTAAAGGTTTGTTTAAGCTTATAGTTAGGAGATTACAGTTCATGATGGGGCTGTCCCCCACACTGGCATCTGTGGAGGTTGGTCATTGCAGGTGCAGAGGACTGGTCACATGGATAAGCCAAGAAAGAAGGAGAGCAAGTAGGCAGAACTTGAATTCAAATAATTACCCTCTCACAAGAACTGACTGAGAACATGCCTTCAATGACCGAAGCACCTCCCACCAAATCCACCTCTCAGGCTCCATAGTTAGATTAAATCTTCACCGGTAATCAATCCACCATTAGGACATTAAATACCTGCATGAGTTTTGGGGCAAAAAGTCCTAACCAACTCCTAAGAGTGTTCAGTGTTGAACAGTAAGACAAAACAAAGCAAAACAAAATAATCCTGGGAATTTTTTATATGCTTTTTATTGTTCTTTGAGTACTGTGACAGGGACCTCGTTGGGACTGAATATGGAAGACTCGTTACCAAATGAGATTGCTGTTCATTTTGGGCTGTATCCCATTATAGAGATAATATAGATTCCCTGAAAAGCTATTATACTCCATGTTTCATATTAGCTATGCATTTTCAGCTTTTAGAAGAGGTTTAGTTTATGATTCAAAACTGCTGAACTAGGATCTTTTTACATTTTACTTGTTGATGTCTTTATTTAGTGGAGCATTAAGCCTCTGACTGTAATGTTAATTAAAAATATGTTAGTGCAAAAACTAAAAAAAGGGAAAGAAAAGAAAGGGAGGGAGGAAGAGAGTATTACTGTATTACTGTATTCTTAGAATTGTATCTATGAACTACTTTGATTCTGTTCTCTTTTATTAATATTACATTAGTGAAGACAAAGTATCATAGAAAAACCTATTTCTGTGATTTGGGCCTATTGCCATGGTCTCATTTTATGAATATGAAAGCCTTGTTTCTACTCTTATGTTAAAAGAAGAAAACTATTATAACTCATGTCAATATCAGGATTCACCTGTGAACCACTTAGATGGGAAAGAACTAAAAAGAGCACAGTAAGTCAGATTTTAATTGGTATATAGATTAGGAAGTTCATTTATATACTGTAAAAATATTACTTGCATCAATATGCTGGATTTGATACCTGCTTAAACACGAGTCTGAGAAAAGGCTTTGGGGAAATCTTCACTAGGAAGCATTGTCGCCATCTTTATTTTCTGTTTTTTTTTTTTTTTTTGTGAATTACATAAATGTATATGATAATTACACATGTATATTTTGCTGAGAAGCTTGTGTGGTAACTCATCCTGATTTTTAAATTTTGAATCTAGGCTCTTAAACTTTTTGATGTTTGTACTAGTGCACTGGTTTCAGTTTAGCTTGACATCAAAGTGCTTAAAAGAACTGTTTCTCTCATCTGCTGACAGCGTCTGATTCCCCAGGCTTTTCTTCTGGAAAGTACTAAAGGAAGAACTGTTAAGGAAGAGAGAGAGGCATTGTGTGCTACTTTGATTACCTGCTCCTGGTTCTCCTGTGGCCTTTGTTTTATTAAGTAGAGAAGACAGAGAAAGAGATTTAATAGGTGGTGCCATGGAGAGCAAACAAAGAGAAGTGCTTTTGTAACATTACTGACTTAATCTGCTCTGTTTGATTTCTACTGGGAGTTTCTTCTGCAAGGTGAAGCTTAATTAAGTTAGTTAATGTTTCTTTTTAAATTAGGGAACCCACTAATTTTAGGCTGAGTTGTCTTAGTGACTTGGAAGATGTAAAATGCTACAGAATGATTGAGAATGGGAGCTTTGCTAAATAAAATTGTTACCATTTATGTAGATCTGAGTATTCTGAAGAACCCTTCACTAAGGTTTTTATGTAGAGATTTCAGCTCCATTCAAGATCGTTTATATATTCAGCAAATTTTGTTTTGCATGCCAAACCTTGTTAGGAACAAATGATACTAGATAAATGAGCCTGTTTGCTATTGTCAAGGAGCTAAGAAAATATGTAAAATAGGCCATTTCAGTATAGCATAGGGGCTATGATAACGCTTGGGGTTCTGTTCTGTGGAAACATATGGAAAAGTACCGACTCAGCCAGGGATAAATAGAATCCTAGAAGGCTTTTACAGAGTTGGTGCCTGACATTGATCTAATTGCCTGCGTTCTGTTAGAAGTGTTTTTTTTTTTTTTTTTTCTCCAGATATCTTATGGTACAGGTTACCCAGATGTTATTTTCTCAGTGAAATCTTACAGGACTATACTAAATACAAATGTTCTTATCCACACTACTTCATGTATTCCTTTCTTGTTTCCTTTTTCAATTCAGAATTTATTCAATGCTATTCTTAATATTTTGCTAGTCGATCTTTTTTATTATTGTTTCCTCTTCTTGAATAAGTCCCATGAGGGTAGAGATTTTTGTTTCATGGAATGGTGCCTGGCACATGGTAAACATTTGTTGAATGATGTATGGATGAATGAATGAAATACCACTTGAATGTCTAAGTGATTCTAGCTATAAAAGAAGCACTTATGTTTAAATTACATCAGATGTGGGGAAAAAGGGACACTAACCCACTGTTGGTGGGAATGCAAACTGGTAAAGCCACTATTGAAGTCAATGTGGAGATTCCTCAGGAACTGAATATAACCTTACCATAAAACCCAGCCATCCCACTCCTTGGAATTTACCTGAAGGAATTTAAATTCGAAAATAAAAGAGCTGTCTGCACCTCAATGTTTATTGCGGCTCAACTCACAATAACTAAGACCTGGAATCAACCTAAATGCCCATCAACAGTAGACTGGATAAAGAAATTATGGGACATGTACTCCATAGAATACTATGCAGCAGTAAAAAAAAAAAAAAGAAAAAAAAGAAAGAAAGAAAGAAATCCAGTCATTTGCAACAAAATGGAGGAATCTGGAAAACATCATGAATTAAGCTAGTCCCAAAGGGACACATATAATATGTTCTCCCTGATCAGTGACAACTAACTGAGCACCAAAAAGGAAACCTGTTGAAGTGAAATGGACATTATGAGAAACAATGACTTGATCAGCCTTTGTCCTGACTGTCGAGGAACAACTTACTATTTTATTCCTTTTAGTATTTTTTGTTCTACTTAATACTATTGGTTGAACTCTGTAATTAACACACAATTATTCTTAGGTGTTTAAATTTAACTGATAAGTGATCCCTGTTAAATATGAGTGGGAATAAGAGAGGGAGGAGATGTACAGTTCGGCACATGCTCACTTGGACTTGCCCCTAATGGTAGAGTTAGAAACGTACCAGAGGATGCCAATTCAATCCCATCAAGGTTGCATGTACCAATGCCATCTAACTAGTCAAAGTGATCAGATTCAGTTCATAATTGATCATAATGATAGGATTGAGAGTCAAAGGGATCACATAAACAAGACTAGTGTCTGCTAATATTAACTGATAGAATGGCAGAGGTCCTAAACAGCACTCTGGCCTCAGAATCAGCCCTTAAGGCATTTGGATCTGGCTGAAGAGCCCATGAGAGTATTTCAGGGATGGAAAGCCAAGACACTCTGGCAAAAAAAACAAAAACAAACAAACAAAAAAAAACCTAAATGAAAGATCTCTGTGAGATCCCAGAGGAAAGAATGGACCATCAAAGGAGGAGGTACCTTTCTCTGAAGGGAGGAGAGAACTTTCACTTTGACTATGGCCTTGTCTAAATAAGATTGAAGTTAGCAAACTCAAGAGGTTTCCATAGCCTTGGCAGCTCATGACAAGAGCCTCGGGTGATTACTGATGCCATAAATAAGAGTGTCAGTTGTTAAATCAACAACAGGAGTCACTGTGTACCTACTCCCCATGTGGGATCTCTGTCCTTAATGTATTGTACTATGTGAATTAACGGTATAACCTGTACTCAAACAGTACTTTATACTTTGTGTTTCTGTGTGGATGCAAACTGTTGAAATCTTTACTTAGTATATACTAAGTTGATCTTCTGTATATAAAGATAATTGAAAATAAATTGATGTGAATGGGATGGGAGAGTGAGTGGGTAATGGAATGGTTGCAGGTGGGAGGGATGTTATGGGGGGAAAAGCCACTATAATCCAAAAGTTGTACTTTGTAAATTAATATTCATTAAATAAAAGTTAAAAAAAATAAATTGCATCAGAAATTAAACTGTATCATGTTTCCAAGTAAACTGCAATTTCTATCTGTGAAAAAATTTAATTACATTTATCTGGGAATCCAAATACGTATTTCCTTCTTGTATTCCCAACAGTTAAATAATAATATATGCATTCCTGGAGACATGAGTGTGTTTATTTTGTCTCTCTGCTTCTTAGCACTTTTTATGTTGGTAGTTACCATATTAATCCTTGGTGAAAAAAAGGTTCGAGTATGTGTTTGTAGGTGTATGCATATATTATTTGTGTAGTATTGGTTATTTTTAGCTGTAACTACATTGAATTCATTTTCTCCATCAATACTTAGTTTCAAATTTACTGTTGTGTGTGGCAAGCTTGTGTTTTAAAAATTTCATTTTTATGTGTTCATTCACTAAGAACGTGACCCCTGAAGGGCATTTGAGAATTTATAATGAATATATGTATATGAAGAAAATTGTTAAAGCTCACTGTGTACTCAATTTTTCATACTTAAACTGAAAGGAGCCTTTTGTTTTTACTAAAGGTAATTTTTGAAATAATTATGGTATTAGTTGTAATTATCAAAGTTGGATAATTTAGAGGAGAACATTAATCTGAAATCAAGGGCTATGTCCCATGAGAAGTCCCCCTTCCTACTTTTGCTCTTTAGGATGTTCTCTTCAGTGTACAAATGTCATCTTTTCAGAAATACCTCAAGCTAAAACAGTCTGATGTTCACTTGCCTATCACGTCAGTATCTCCATGAGCAAAAACGTAAAGTTCACCCAGAAGAACATGCAGAAAGTTCAGCCCTGTCAGTGGTGGTTTTGTTGAGGGATGAGAATACAGCCGTGCATATGGTACATTTTCTTCAATTTCCTAAATAATAAAAACTTAATTTATGTTATAGTCAGCTCTGCTCCGAAGTGTTTCTGTAATGTAAATGACCTTTTTCGTGCTTCATAAATTTATAATACTAGTATGAGACAGAAGTTACTGTCACCCTGGCAGTTTTCCCATAGGATGCAGTATTTCTGAAGTTTTATTGACATCTGCTTTAAAACAAGAAAAAGGTGTGTTGTGACTTTTGTTAGATTACTGCAAACAACATACAGCCATGGAATCTAATTAGGAGATAGAGCGTGTCAGGGACCCCAAGCCCCTTGATCTGTCTCTTAGTCATTTCTAACCCAGCCCCCACATGCTCACTATCCAGACGTCTAGACACCATCTGTGATGTTTACTTGCTCTTGAACTTTACATAAATTGAATAATACAAGACAGTCTAATGTGTGCGACTTTTTTCGTTCAACTTTGTTTATGAATTGCAATTATTTCCTAGCAAGAAGTGGTAATTTGGTCACTTGGGACAATGTTTAGCATTGGGCTTCTACAGATAATGCTGTTATAAATATGTTTGTGCACAAAGATGTGTTGGTGTTGTGCCCACGGAGTGAGATGACTGGTATGCACACATTAGGCCTGAGAAGATAGAGCTAAATAATTGGCCAGAGTGATTTTCCCAATTTATGTTCCTGCCTACTCTGATGAATGTATTTTGGTATTGCATTATGATTTTTAATTTGCTTTTCCTTGATGAATGGTGAAGTTGAGCTCCTTATCTTGTGTTTATTAGCCACTTGCCAGTCTTCTTTTCCAAAGTCCCATTCCCATCTTTTGCTCACTTATTCTTTTTTTTTTCTTTTTTCTTTAACTTTTATTTAGTAAATATAATTTCCAAAGTACAGCTTATGGATTACGATGGCTTTCCCCCCGCCCCCATAACTTCCCTCCCACTCTCACCCTTCCCATCTCCCGCTCCTTCTCCCATTCCATTCACATCAAGATTCATTTTCAATTATCTTTATATATAGAAGATCGATTTAGTATATATTAAGTAAAGATTTCATCAGTTTGCACCCACACAGAAACACAAAGTGTAAAATACTGATTCAGTACTAGTTTCTTTATCCAGTCCTCAGTTGATGGACATCTGGGTTGATTGCAGATCTTAGCTATTGTAAATTGAGCTGAGACGAACATGGGGGTCCAGATCTTGTATTAACAGTACCAACTGAGAGAAAGTATGGTTAACTGAGGTTACTAAAAAAGCAATTCAAATCAATTGGCAATCTACAAAAAGAGTTAAAGATTTTAAAAACTATTATTAAAAATGCTATATTGGTCTATTATGCTATGTTATATGTGTTACATATTGTATGTCCACATGGGGAAATTTTATTAAGAGTTTTATTTTAAATGGCTT
Organism: Lepus europaeus; assembly: GCF_033115175.1. Lineage (NCBI taxonomy): Eukaryota > Metazoa > Chordata > Mammalia > Lagomorpha > Leporidae > Lepus > Lepus europaeus. The sequence continues at coordinate 39,548,482 of NC_084836.1, read as the reverse complement.
ATAGATAAGATTGTCCATATATTTAAGCTGCTAAAATCAATCAAAGATACATTTTAATTTGTGTGACCTGAATCTGTGTATCATATGTTTTAAACTTGTTGGTAGAAAGAAACTAAAAACATTTTATATGGTTGTGCTTCAGTTTACTGGTTAAACAAACTACACCATGTTAGATATTTAAGAGGTGTTTTCAAATACATGATTCTTAAAATTTATAGAAGGCATCGGATCTTCTGGTAAATGTTTTCTTAAGTTGTTATCTAATGGTTGAAACTGTTTGCTAAGTATTCATGTAATATTGCTATTGTCAGCAAGCGATCTAGGACTTGCTCCCTCATTTCTCTATTCTAAGCCCAACTTGTTCTTTCATTTCTCTATTCTCTTCAAGGTAGGAAACTAATTCTATTATGAAGGAATCTGTAGGACGCACAATTTAATCTTTAGACCTTATAAAAGGGATGGCTAACATTTTTCTGTAATAGCATAGCCAAAATAAGAACTTAAATAATAATCTCATAGCTAGATTCACTTCGCCATCAGCAAAGTATACAGTAAGTAGAAAAAACCTCCCTTTCAGACCAAAGGGAAAGAAAGTTTTAAAGTGAGAATATAATTTTCCTCACTTATTCTTTTATTGGATTGCTATGCCGTGTTTTGAAGTTAGACTTTGTCACAGTTAAGGAGAAGACCTTATCAACATTTGCAAACACTAACAAAAGAATGCCCAAGATTCCTTAGTGTAAATGCTGGTATTTAAATGGTTTTAAAAATAATTAAGGAGGGGTGGGTGCTATGACGCAGCGGGCTAACGCCCTGGCCTGAAGCGCCCAAATCCCATATGGGCACCGGTTTGAGTTCCAGCTGCTACTCTTCCGATCCAGCTCTCTGCTATGGCCTGGGATAGCAGTAGAAGATGGCCCAAGTCCTTGGGCCCCTGCACCCATGTGGGAGACCTGGAGGAGGCTCCTGGCTCCTGACTTCAGATCGGTGCAGCTCCGACCACTGCGGCCAATTGGGTAGTGAACCGGAGGAAGGAAGACATATCTCTCTCTCTTTGCCTCTCCTCTCTCTGTGTAACTCAAATAAATAAATAAATCTTTAAAAAAAATTAAGGATAAAGTCTGCACCCTACTAGTCTATATTAGCCAGTTTTGAGAAGTAAATGTGGAAATTAATGCTGTAGTTGAGTATCTTTATTTTTTAAGTTATTTAAAAAGTTTTTATTTTAGAGTTACAGATAGTGACAGGGAGAGACAGAGAGGCCTTCCATCGCTGGTTCACTCCCCAGATGGCCCCAACTGCTGGAAATGTGCCAATCCAAAGCCAGGAGCCAGGAGCTTCTTCTGGGTCTCCCACGTTGGTGCAAGGGCCCAAAGACTTGGGTCATCTTGTACTGCTTTCCCAGGCCATAGCAGAGAGCTGGATCAGAAGAGGGAACAGCTAGGACTAGAACTGATATGGGGTTCGGGCACTGTGGGCAGAAGATTAACCTACTATGCCACTGCACAGGCCCCATGTAGTTGAATATCTTGAAAGAGGAGCCATGGGTCCCAGTGTTCAAGGCTGCAAAACATCTATGGAGGATGACACTGTGTTAAAACTTTCATTAATGATAAAGTGTACTAGTTAAATTGATTTAGGGTGGTCTGACATGACTGTATTTTTCCATGAGGTTTGTTATATTTTTAGCTATTTTGTATAATGAAAAGTTGTATCATGCATTTTTTTTTGTTTTTTAGTAATTTAAAAAGAACAGATTTCATTTCTTTTATAGGTGTAATTCTGAAAAGCTAACTATACTACTCTTAAGTCATCTCTTGATCCTTTCTCCTTTCTTTTTTTTTTCTTTAACTTTTGTAATAACATAATTTCAGTTTACTTCATAGTAACAGGGTTAATGCACCACTAGCCATAATGTTCAACAAGTAAAAAAGTAAAAAGACCGCTATTCCACAGGGGTACAGACAGGGCAAAAGCAGTAATCAAATCATAAGATGTCAGTTTCATTCTTACACTTTTCTTTGTATTCTATTCTAACTATCACATAACTGAAAAAATATGTGATATTTGTCTTTTTGGGATATTTCACTATGTATTATGCATTTTAACAGAAACAGTTGTATTTAATTTTATCTATATAAAATGAAGTGTACACTAAATACTGAATTAAATTTTTACAAGTAATACAACTGGACCTTTGTTTTGAATGGTTTTCCAGCTTGCAAAATTTAAGTTAGATTTATGACAGGACTCAATATAAAGAAAATACATACAAGGTCAATTTTAATAGATACTGTACAAAGAAGTTAAATAAGAATTTTTTGTCGTGTCTAGAACCTTTTATTAAAAAATAAATTTGGATATTATTTTACCTCAATCCAAAATAATATAACCAATCTCCTTCAGTTTCCTTAGATTTTTCCTGTTTTGTTTTATTTTTAAAAATTTTACTTGAGAGGCAGAGATACGAAGAGACAGAGCTCTACCTACTAGTTCAGTCACCAATACCCACAACGGCCAGAGCTGGGTCAGAGCTGAAGCTGAATGCCAGGAAGTGAATTCAGGCCTCCATGTGGTGGCAGGCACCCAACTATTTGAACCATCACCAGTGCCTTCCTGGGTCTGCACCAGCATTGAACCCAGGCAGTTCAATAGGGCATGGGTGCCTTAACTGGCATTGTAACCTTAGGCCAAATGCCTGTCCCTCAGCCAGATTTTTACAGATTATACTGCCCATGAAATCAAGATTACTGTTCAAAATATAAATTCATTTCTTTTTACTTTATACCATGCCAGAAGCAGTACAGCTCCCCACACTTTGAAGTCTAGAGTGCTTTATCATAAGTTTTCCCAATGTACTGAATTTTTTTTTATTCTACTTATTAATGTATTTATGTAATATGTTGATGAGAGAAAAAGCTCCTAAGGTCTATATTAGCACACCTCATGGTGTGTAGGATCACATGGACTGAATGACTTCATGAATAAAACTGAACAATATTCATAGAAAAATAAAGAAAAATCTAATCCTCACCTCAGAGAAATAAGTATTTCCAAAAATACCACTCATGTTCTTCACATTGTGATTTTTCTCTTTTTTTATGTTATAAACTTTCATTTTTACTAGGCTGAGAATTTTCCTTGTTTGAGTGTGTGTTCTGACTTGGAAGGTCTATATTCTGCCTTATTTACTGCCATGCTTAAAATATTTGACAAACTTTATTAGCTTGACAACCTAGAAATCTGACTTACGTTGTATTCTTAGATTTGCTAATTGGATTTTTTAAAAGATTTATCGATAGTCCTGTACTAGATGATTTGTTTTAACTTCAGGTTAACTGAACTCTGACTTTTTAGAAAATTTGCATTTAATTTACTTTTTTGAAGTGGATGATGATGGAGTCAAAGTTACTTATTTATTCAAAACATACCTGTATTAGCACTTCTGGGTATATTGTGGGTTCCAGAAGTAAATAATGGTCTTTTTCCACAGTAAAAATTGCGTTTTAGTTGAGGAAATATATAATAAATAAAAAGATAATACAATGTAAGTTTATATAGGTCAAGAAAAATAAAAGGCTTGCGCGAGGGCCTGGGGCTGCCACGTTAGATGTATTTGTCAGGGACAGCTCCTTTTTGCAGAGCAGAAGATGTTTCATAGTAGTCCCGAGTAGCGAGATAGAGCCATGTGAATAGTCATGAAGAGCCACTTGGGCCATTGGGGAAGAGCCAGGAGGTATGTGGTGAGAGAAGAGTTGGATCATGTCGAAACTTGCAGGCCATGGTCAAGACCATAATTCGTTCAAATTGCAAAATCTCATTTTAAGTATTACTTACTTTATTTGAAAGGCCGAGTTTATACAGAGAGAGGGAGGAACAGAAGAAACAGAAGAAACAGAAAGGAAGAGTTCTTCCATCCACTGGTTCATCCCACAAATGGCTGCAATGGCCAGGACTGGACCAGACCGAAGCCAGGAGCCAGGAGGTCTCCCATGTGGGAGCAGGGATGGCCCATCTTCAGCTGCTTTCCCAGGCATATTAGCAGGGAGGAGGATTGGAAGTGGAGCAGCCAGGACTCAAACTGGCGCCCGTATGGGATACTGGCATTGCAAGCAGTGGCTTTACTGACTGTACCACAATGCCAGCCCCAAGTGGCAAATTGTTGTATTTTATTTTAAGCATGATGGGAAGCACTATATATATATATATATATTTTTTTTTTTCCCCCAGGCAGAGTGGACAGTGAGAAAGAGAGAGACAGGGAGAAAGGTCTTCCTTTTTGCCATTGGTTCACCCTCCAATGGCCACCACGGCCAGCGCACTGCGGCCGGCGCACTGCGCTGATCCGATGGCAGGAGCCAGGTGCTTCTCCTGGTCTCCCATGGGGTGCAGGGCCCAAGCACTTGGGCCATCCTCCACTGCACTCCCTGGCCACAGCAGAGAGCTGGCCTGGAAGAGGGGCAACCGGGACAGAATGCGGCGCCCCGGCCAGAACTAGAACCAGGTGTGCTGGCGCCGCAAGGCGGAGGATTAGCCTGTTGAGCTACAGCGCCGGCCGAAGCACTATATTTTTAAAAGAATCACTTTGACTTCTCTGAAGAAGAGACCATAAAGAACTTTGTGGGAAAAAAAAAAAATGACAAAAGGTCTAGAAAGGAAAGGAATGCATGCCACTCCACTTAATCCCCCTTAGAATAGCAGCATTAACTTGCATGTAGGAAATAAAGGTATGGGATCTATAAGAATACATAGAAGATGGAACTAGAGAAACTAAATTGTCTTCTTTTCCTAGGCTTCTTCATGAAAATTGAGCAAAACAAGCCCTTAGCCTGGTACACAAATAGACTGTGAAAGAAGGGGAGCAAGCAGTGTTCACTGGCTGCTGTATAGTAGACTCAATCAGACTTCTCTCAAATTCAGGTAGCCAGAGATCCAGGTTAAGATACATGTGTGGAATAGCTGCCAGAATCTTATGGTACAGAATATATAGTTTATAGTAGTTATGTACATACAGATACAGATGTATAAATATATATATATATGTAGTTTTTAATGGCTATATACATATAGAAAGATGATTTTCCTTATTTAGAGTTTTCTGCATAATGCAATATTTTTCAAAAACCATTTCTTACTATTTTTAAATTTTATTTGAGGTATACAAATTTCCTGCATTTCATATTTACAGATTTAGGAACAAAGTGATACTTCCCACCCTACCCTCCCTCCTGCCCATGCTCACACCCTTCCTCCTCCTCCTCTCTTATGCCCTCTCCTAACTTTTATAATGATCCACTTTCAGTTTACTTTAAACTCATAAGGTTATCCCTAAATAGTATGAAGAAAAAAAAACACTGTTCCTCAACAGCAGAGACAAGCACTGTAAACACTGAATCTCAAAATGTCAGTTTCACTCATATACCTTAGATTTTGGGCACTCTACTAGTTATCACAGTTTGAGGAAAACGTGGTATTTGTCTTTTTGCAACTGGCTTATTTCACTAAGTATCATGTTTTACAGTTGCACCCATTTTATTGCAAAAGACAGGAGTTCGTTGTTTCTGATGGCTGAGTGGTATTCCATAGTGCATATATACCATCATTTCTTTATCCAGTCATCGGTTGATAAACATTTGGGTTGATTCCATATCTTAACTATTGTGAATTGAGCTGTATTACACATGGGGTACAGCTAATTCCTGTATATGCTGAGTTTGTTTTGTTTGGGTAAATTTCCCAGAGTGGGATTGCTGGGTCATAGGATTCATCTATTTTTAGCTTTCTGAGTTACCTCCATGCTGTCTTCCACAATGTCGGTACTAGCTACCACTCCCACCAACAGAGTATTAGGCAACATTTTCCACCATATCCTTACCAGTTTTGTTTGTTGGTTTCTGGATGAGAGCCATTCTAACTGGGGTGAGGTGAAACCTCATTGTGGTTTTGATTTGCATTTCCCTGATGGCTAGTGATCTTGAGCATTTTTCCATATGTCTGTTGGCCATTTGAATTTCCTCTTGAAAAATGCCTGTTCAAGTCCTTTGTCATTTCTTAACTGAATTTTTTTTTTAGTTTCTTGAGCTCTTTATGGGTATTACTCCTTTATCGGTTGCATAGTTTGCAGATACTTTCTCCCATTCTGTTGGTTGCCTCTTCACTTTTCTGTTTCCTTTGCAGTGCAGACGCTTCTCAGCTTGATGTAATCCCATTTGTCAATCTTGGCTTTGATTGCCTGTGAAGTCTTTGTGCCAATGTGTTGCAGAGTTTTCTTGATGTTTTCCTCCAGTAATTCGATGGTGTCAGGTTGTAGATTTAGATTTTTGATGCGTTTTGAGTTAATTTTTGTATAATATGTAAGGTAGGGGTCTTGTTTCATAATTCTATATGCAGAGATCCAATTTTCCCAGCCCCATTTTTTGAAGAGACTGTCCTTTCTCCATGGATTGATTTTAGCTCATTTGTGAAAGATTAGTTGGTTGTAGATGTATGGACTGATTTCTGGAGTTTCTTTTTTATTGGTCTTCATGTCTGTTTTTGTGTCAGTACCAGGCTGTTTTTTGGTTGTTACTGCTCTGCAGTATATCTTGAAATCTGATATTATGATGCCTTGTTTTTGTTGTACAAGATTGATTTAGGGACTGGTGATGTGTTGTAGCGAGTAGAACTGTTGCTTGTGATGCTGGCATCCCATATGGGTGCCAGTTTGAGTCCTGGCTTATCCAATTCTGATCCAGCTTCCTGCTAATGTGCCTGGGAAAGCAGTGGAAGATGGGCCAAATCTTTGGGTCCTTGCAGTTGTGTGGAAGACGCAGAAGAAACTCCTGGCTTTGGCCTGGCCCAGCCCTGACAATTTCAGCCATTTGGGGAGTGCACAAGTGGTTAGAAGATCCCTTTCTCTGTCTTTCCCTCTCTCTCTCTCTCTGTAAATTGCATTTCAAATGGATAAATATATATATTTTTAGATTGCTTTAGCTATTTGGAGCCTGTTGTGTTTCCATATGAACTTTTACATTTATTTCTAGATCTGAGAAGACGTCATTGGTATTTTGATTGAGATCACACTGAATCTTTAAATTGCTTTTGGTAGTATTGACATTGTGATGAAATGGAATGATTTTTTTCATTTTGTCTGTCTTTGTTTCTTTAATATTTTCTAATTCTTTTTTAACTTTATTTAATAAATATTAACTTACAAAGTACAACTTTTGGATTATAGTGGCTTTTTCCCCCCCATAATCTCCCTCCCACCTGCAACCATCCCATCTTCTCCCTCTCCCATCCCATTCACATCAAGAATCATTTTCAATTATCTTTATTTACACAAGATCAATTTAGTATATACTAAGTAAAGATTTCAACAGTTTGCACCCACACAGAAACACAAAGTATAAAGTACTCTTTGAGTACTAGTCATACAATTAATTTGCATAGTACAACACATTAAGGACAGAGATCCTATATGGGGGGTAAGGACACAGTGACTCCTGTTGTTGATTTAACAATTGACACTCTTATTTATGATGTCAGTAATCACCCGAGGCTCTTGTCATGAGCTGCCAAGGCTATGGAATTCTCTTGAGTTTGCCAACTCCGATCTTATTTAGACAAGGCCATAGTCAAAGTGGAAGTTCTCTCTTCCCTTCAGAGAAAGGTACCTCCTCATTTGATAGCCCCATTCTTTCCTCTGGGATCTCACTCACAGAGATGTTTCATTTAGGTCCTCTTTTTTTTTTTTTTTGGCCAGGAAACCTGTTGAAGTGAAATGGACACTATGAGAAACAGTGACTTGATCAGCGATTGTCCTGACTGTTAATGTACAATTTAATACTTTATCCCTTTTAGTATTTTATTTGTTCTAGTTAATACTATTGATTGAACTCTGTAATTAACACACAATTATTCTTAGGTGTTTAAATTTAACTGAAAAGTGATCCCTGTTAAATAAGAGGGGGAATAAGAGAGGGAAGAGATGTACAGTTTGGGACATGCTCAATCGGACTTGCCCCAAATGATGGAGTTAGAAACGTGCCAAGGGATTCCAATACAATCCCATCAAAGTTGCATGTACCAATGCCATCTCACTAGTCCAAGTGATCAGTTTCAGTTCACAATTGATCACACTGATAGGTCTAAGAGTCAAAGGGATCACACAAACAAGACTAGTGTCTGCAAATACTAAATGATAGAATAAAAAAGGGAGAGTACAATCCAACATGGGAAGCAGGATACACAGCAGACTCAGAATGGCACATGTCCTAAACAACACTCTGGCCTTAGAATTAGCACTTAAGGCATTCAGATCTGGCTGAAGAGCCCATGAGAGTATTTTAGGCATGGAAAGCCAAGACACTGTCCAGTCTACTGTTAATGGGCATTTAGGTTGATTCCATGTCTTAGCTATTGTGAATTGAGCTGCAATAAACATTGAGGTGCAGACAGCTCTTTTATTTTCTAATTTAAATTCCTTCGGGTAAATTCCAAGGAATGGGATGGCTGGGTTATATGGTAGGGTTATATTCAGGTTTCTGAGGAATCTCCACACTGACTTCCATAGTGGCTTTACCAGTTTGCATTCCCATCAACAGTGGCTTAGTGTCCCTTTTTCCCCACATCCTTGCCAGCATATGTTGTTGGTAGATTTCTGAATGTGAGCCATTCTAACTGGGGTGAGGTGAAACCTCATTGTGGTTTTGATTTGCATTTCCCTGATTGCTAGTGATCCTGAACATTTTTTCATGTGTCTGTATGCCATTTGAATTTCCTCTTTTGAAAAATGTCTATTGTAGGCCAGCGCCGTGGCTCAACAGGCTAATCCTCCGCCTGCGGCGCCGGTACACCGGGTTCTAGTCCCGGTAGGGGCGCTGGATTCTGTCCCGGCTGCCCCTCTTCCAGGCCAGCTTTCTGCTGTGCCCAGGGAGTGCAGTGGAGGATGGCCCAAGTGCTTGGGCCCTGCACCCGCATGGGAGACCAGGAGAAGCACCTGGCTCCTGCCATCGGATCAGCGCTATGCGCCGGCTGCAGCGCACTGGCCGCGGCGGCCATTGGAGGGTGAACCAAGGGCAAAAGAAGACCTTTCTCTCTGTCTCTCTCTCTCTCTCACTGTCCACTATGCCTGTCCAAAAAAAAAAAAAAAGTCTGTTGAGATGCTTGACCCATCTCTTAAGTGGGTTGTTTGTTTTGTGGTTGTGGAGTTTCTTGAGCTCTTTGTAGATCCTTTATCGGTTGCATAGTTTGCAAATATTTTTTCCCATTCTGTTGGTTGCCTCTTCACTTTCCTGGCTATTTCTTTTACAGTACAGAAACTTCTCAATTTGATATAATTTCATTTGTTAATTTTAGCTTTGATTGCCTGTGCCTCCGGGGTTTTTTCCAAGAAGTCTTTGCCTGTGCCTATATTTTGCAGGGTTTCCCCTATGTTCACTAATAATTTGATGGTGTCAGGTCATAGATTTAGGTCTTTAATCCATGTTGAGTGGATTTTTGTGTAAGGTTTTAGGTAGGGGTCTTGCTTCATGCTTCTGCACGTGGAAATCCTGTTTTCCCAGCACCACTTGTTGAATAGACTGTCCTTACTCCAGAGCTTGGTTTTAGATCCTTGATCAAATATAAGTTGGCTGTAGATGTTTGGATTGATTTCTGGTGTTTCTATTCTGTTCCATTGGTCTATCCATCTGTTTCTGTACCAGTACCATGCTGTTTTGATTACAACTGCCCTATAGTATGTCCTGAAATCTGGTATTGTGATGCCTCCGGCTTTGTTTTTGTTGTACAAGATTGTTTTAGCTCTTCGAAGTCTCCTGTGCCTCCATGTGAATTTCAGCATCACTTTTTCCAGATCTGAGAAGAATGTCTTTGGTATTTTGATTGGTATCACATAGAATCTATAAATTGCTTTTGGGAGAATGGACATTTTGATGATACTGATTCTTCCAATCCATGAGAATGGAGGATTTTTCCATTTTTTGGTATCCTCTTCTATTTCTTTCTTCAGGATTTTGTAATTCTCATCATAGAGATCTTTAACGTCCTTGGTTAAGTTTATTCCAAGGTATTTGATTGTTTTTTAGCTATTGTGAATGGGATTGATCTTAGAAGTTGTTTCTCAGCCGTGAGATTGCCTGTGTATACAAAGGCTGTTGATTTTTGTGCATTGATTTTATATCCTGCTACTTTGCCAAGCTCTTCTATGAGTTCCAATAGTCTCTCTCTCTTTCTCTCTCTCTCTCTTTTTTTTTTTTTTGACAGGCAGAGTGGACAGAGAGAGAGAGAGAAAGGTCTTCCTTTGCCCTTGGTTCACCCTCCAATGGCCGCCGTGGCCAGTGTGCTGTGGCTGGCACACCGCACTGATCCGAAGGCAGGATCCAGGTGCTTATCCTGGTCTCCCATGCAGGTGCAGGGCCCAAGCACCTGGGCCCAAGCACCTGGGCCACAGCAGAGAACTGGCCTGGAAGAGGGGCAACTGGGACAGAATCCGGCGCCCTGATGGGGACTAGAACCCAGTGTGCCAGTGCCGCAGGCAGAAGATTAGCCTATTGAGCCACAGCGCTGGCCCCAATAGTCTCTTAGTACAATTCTTTGGATCCCCTAAGTAAAGAATCATATCATCTGCAAAATATTTTCTAATTCTTATCATAGAATTCTTTCACCTCCTTGTTTAAATATATTCCAAGGTATTTCATTTTTCTGTAGAAACAGTAAAAAAAAATCTCTTAAACATTAGGTTGAAAGCCAAACTATTGAAACAGAGATACTCTATAATATACTTTAAATTTTAACAAGTATTTTTGTCTTATAGTTAGAATGATCAAGTTCAATTTGGTTGGCCTGAGTTCACTATATCTTACCAAGCCTTTTTTGGGTCCTGTTAGACCATCATCCTCTACTTCTTTGTACTTATCCATATCATTGAATGTGAGAAAAAGGCACAAGTTATCCCAACTTTTGGTAAGCTGGAGTAGGATATACCAAGAAATATAACGAATGGCCTGTCTGAACATCCCATCTGACCATCAGCTACAGGGAAGCCTGGGAAATGTGTTACAACTGTTGGAGTTTGATCTGCAAAAACGAGCTTCTTCTGCTAACATGTTCATTTTTTAGGCTAAAATAGCAGAATTTACATGTAAATAATAGCTAATGTCAATAAATAATGAGTCCAGGGGAACAAATAATAGCTGAAAATTAAATCTCATAGGTGACATGCTAGAGAGGAAGAAAGAAGACATAGCTAGTTATGTATTCCTCATACACATATTAAGTGCGTGTTGCTTGTAGCATTGATGATGTATGTTGAACAGTGGGGTCATAAAGATGAAGGGAACATAGGTTCTGCATGAACAGATTTTACAGTTTCCCTGATGAGAGAAACAGAAATGCAATAGCTGAATTTAGTGTGATAATAGCACATCTTTGTCCATTTGTAGCACAGAGAAGAAAGGCCTTGCCTGGCCCCAGCAGTTGAGAGAAGGCTTCATCTTGGAAGTGATGATAAGACTATGTGGCCCATAGATAGGTGGCCCTTTCCACAGGTGTTTCCCAGAGCCCACAGAAGGTATGTCTTCCGAAGAGCAGGATTTGACATAGCTAGTTGTTACAAAGATGTGCACCCTGAAGACGAAACTGACAGCCTTTGCTGGCCTATTTCTCAGTGAATCAGGGAAATTAAGTGGGAAACAAAATGAAAAGATTGTCAGAGAGTAAAAGAGCAAGACAGACATTAAAATTAAGAGCAAGCGGACTAGAAAAAGCAAAAAAAAATATTCCCATGAGGAGAATTGGCAACAAGTACTCTTATCTCTTTAGCTCCTGCACCTGTTACATAGTCAGCAGTGTTAGGACAGCTGAATGCATCAACAACTTTCAGTTTCTGACCTTTAATAATTAGCATATGAAGTTATAAAAATCACTTGACCTCGCATAATTTTCCTAACAAGTAGAGAACACAGGTGATTAACATAAATGAAGGGTACTGAGGGGCTACTGTGATACAAATAAAACTATAAGGATAGATTCATATTTTGAGTGTATGAAATATTTTTCATATAGGCCTTTTTGAAATAAATTATGGAGTTAAGAAAATTATTCCATTAAATTATTTTAGTTCATTTGGCAGTTTTATGCTCACATCTGTGTACTTTGTAGAAATATATGATAGGTAAGATAAATTTGAATATATCCATGGAAGATTACCTTTAATGGAGTTATTGTCAGGATTATAGATCTTGGGGATTGGTTGTTTATTTTATCATGCCATACTTAATTTAAAAACATTTCTGTTACAAAGCTGAATAATCAGCTTTATCAAATGTAGTCCTTATCCTTTTAACTTCAGCAAATGTAGTTCTTATGGGAAATCTATAATTTATGAGGGTTTATGATAAGTTGTTGGCATGTGTGAGGATTTAGGTTTGCTTTATTAGTTATTGGTGTTTATATTATACCTGTGAATTTTTCTTCAGTTCTGATGTGTATCATTGGTTTGAGTGATGATGATGGTTTTGAAATAGACCTAACTATGCAATCATTATCTCAATATCTTTGTGCCATTCCTGGGATTTTCAGAACCCACGAGGGTTAATGGGAACATAACCTAGTGCTGGGAAGTGTGGTTGGTGTACTCAGAGTAGTTGTACATGTGATGTGCTATCTGTATAAGTGTGGAAGTGTTTGTTTAATTAGGACTTTGGTTAAATACCAGTGTGCAGGGGTGCTGGGATTGTGGTTTAGCAGTTAAAGCCTGAGATGCCGGCATTCCATATGGGTGCTGGTTCGTGTTCCAGCTGCTCCACTTTCAGTCCACCTCCCTGCTAATGGCCTAGGAAAAACTGCAGAAGATGGCTCAAGTGGTTGCCTCCCTGACACCCACGTGGGAGACCTGTGGCTCAGGCCTGGCCGTTATGGCTATTTGGGGAGTGAACCAGAGGACAGAAGATCTCTTCCACACCCCCTCTAACCCATAACTCTGACCTTGAAATAAATAAATCAATGTATAGAAAAAAGTCAGTGCAGGATTTATGTGAATGATGCAGGTTCCTGTTGACTTCTTTCAGTTCTATGAAATTTGCCTTTAAGAGAAAAAAAAACAAAAACCTAAGTGCATTTACCATTTTTCTCCTCTCAAAGTTTTAATACATACAAATGCTGTATAAAGAAACATTTACTTTTGATACTTACTAACTTTTATGTATAATCAATGTATTTAAAATGCTGTGTTTTCATTTTATTTGAAGCATAGACAGAGCCAAAGAGAGAAGGCAGAGACAGAGATCTTTCATCCACTGGTTTACTCCTCAAATAACAACAATAGCTGGGCCATGGCCATGTGGAAACCAGAATCCAGTACTTAATCCAGATTTCTTGTGTGGGTATCAGAGACCCAGGGACTGGAGCCATCATGTTCTGGCCCCCTACCCCGTGTGTATGTAATCAGGAAATTGAATCAGCAGCTGAGGAGCCTGGGCTCCAATCAGACACTCCCAAGTGGGTGTCCCAGGTGGTGAATCACTAGGAGTGCCAGTCCCCTGTGAAACTTTGTGTTCCTTATCTTTGCTTTTCTGCTCAGCCCATGCACAAGGGGTCTCCAGAAAATGTATGGAAAAATGTGTATTTTGAAAAACTCTACATGTATTTCAAAAAGTTTTTTTTTTTTGCCCCAAAATGATATTTTAATTCCTTTATCCACAAATCTAAAGTACTCTCATATGAAGCCAAGTCTGGTTTACAAGTAGGATAAACACAGACAAAACCAATTAAGCTTAAAGTGCTATATTAATTTAGTAATTTAATGAATGGTGTTTTTGTTAAAGATTTATTTTTACTCTTTATTTGAAAGGCAGAATTAGAGATGGGTAGGCAGAGATAAATCTGCTATCTACTGGTTCACTCCCAAAATGGCTGCAATGGCCAGAACTGGGCTGACCTGAAGCCGGGAGCCAGGGGCTTCTTCTGGGTCTCCCATGTGGGTGCAGGGACCCAAACACTTGGGCCACCCTCCACTGCTTTCCTAGGGGCATTAGCAGGGAGCTGTATCAGAAGTTGAGAAGCTGGGGCTCGAATTAGCACCCATATCAGATGCTGGCATTTCAGGCAGCAACTTTACTCTCTAGGCAACATTGCTGGCCCCAAGAATAGTAATTTTTGCTGGAATGAAATGACTGCTTGCAAAATGCAGATGGTACTGTGACACTGGGGTTTTTGAGTTTGGCAACGTGTTCCTTGTGATATTCTTGTCACATGTTAATATCTGAACTTTCAAAAACCTTTGATAATACAGTGTACCACGCCATCATCTGGCCTTAATATTCCTGAGTTTATAAAAGCAAACACAGATAAACACAGCAGAATTACATGAGTACACAATAATCCAGATTATGCAATATAAATAATTGTAAACTGCCATCAAAATGAAAAGCGCAATTTAAGAATTCTCAGAGAACTCCTGGATCCTGTGTATCTTCACAGGCCCCAGTTTGTGAAACATCAACATCAAATAATTTGATAGATCAAAGGAAAAGGTATCCTGCTTTAATTAACAACATGAGTTTATGTTGCTTTTTAATATTCTCCATTGGCCATTTAATGCAGTGTATAAAGCAGCCACATATTGATCGTCTTAATAACTTTCACATTTTGCATGTTCAGTTTTGTATAACAAATATGTAGGGAAGTTACTACTTCCACAACCTTTATGTTCCTACAAGAAATATAGCCTTACCTAGATGAATTAGATCAATATATGTTTAATTGAATACTCCTTATTAATATAGAGGATTCTACATCTTTTATAACGTAAATTTGGAAAAATTTTTATAGTACCTGCAATATGCTAGATTTTTCAAAATAGCTGAATAAAAGTATATGAATGTAAAAATGTGAAAAGTGACTTCTCTAATAGCCAATCTGTTTTGTTTTAGTCTAGGCAGATTCTAGTTTTAAAATGTAATAAAACTTGCCTTAAGATCTGCAAAAAAGAAACCCCTAGGAAACATACAGGAGTAATCAACTTTGAATTGAATTATGTTTTAAAAAATTCATTAGAGAACCTTTTAATTGGATTTTGTACTCTATTTTCCCATTCTTCTGTGAATGGTACTCTTCTTAGTGGTGGTTGCGTTCAATCTATCCACCAAGCCGCTTAAATTCAGTGTATTAGCAGTGAAAAATCAGTATTCTTGTATCACTCATAATGGTGGAAGGAAGTAAAATGAATACAAATTAAAAATTATTGGAAATGTTGTCATCAGAAAAGCAGATTGAAAATTGAATTAGAGGTGACTTGAAGTGAGATGAATGGCAGAGGGGAGAGCGTGTCCTCGAGGTCATTTCCCAAGGCCAGCAGGGAACTGTCAGGATATGCTGGAAAGGGATGCCCGCGGGACACCTAGAGTTGGACTGTTTTCCTACGTGGGAGGTGGAGAAATGCAGAGAATATGTGTAAATCGGGGTTCTTGAACTTCTAAATTGTCTATTTTAAATCTCTGCTTGTTTGGTACAGTGTGACAAAGCTACATTTTCAGACAGTTTAGACACAATGCCACTTTAGACAGCCCAGTTTTTCTTTCATTTTTAGATTACTTTTTTTTTATTTGAAAGGTTGAGTTACAGAGAGGCAGAGGCAGGGAGAAGGAGGTCTTCCATCTGCTAATTCACTCCCCAAATGGCCGCAACTGCCAGAAGTGTGCTGATCTGAAGCTAGGAGCCTGGATCCTCTTTCAGGTCTCCCACTTGGCTGCAGGGTCCCAAGGATTTGGGCCATTTTCCACTGCTTTCCTGGGCCAGAGCAGAGAGCTGACTCGGAAGTGGAGCAGCTGGAACTCAAACAGGCACCCATATGGGATGCCGGCACGGCAGGTGGAGGCTTCATCTGCTAAGCCATAGTGCCGGCCTCTGCTCCTCTTCTGATCCAGCTTCCTGCTAATGCATCTTTGAAGCATTGGAAGATGGTCCTAGTACTTGGGTCCCTTCCACCCACGTGGGAGATCCCGATGAAGTTCCTGGCTTGTGGTTTCCATGGCCTGACCCAGCCCTGGCCATTGCAGCCATCTGGGGCATGAACTAGTGGTTGGAAGATGCTCTCTCTTTCTGTGTGTCTCCCTTTCTCTCTGTAACTCTTTCAGGTAAATAAATATTGAAAAAATTTTGAAATTTCTTTGTATTAGACATACACCATGATCTAGCAGCCCTAATACTAGGAAGATGAAAATCAAGTCTGAGATAGTTGCATTCTCATGTTTATTTCACAATAGTCAAGAAATAGAAGCCACCTAAGTGTACACCTCCTGAACAATGCATAAAGAAATTGTAATTGAGATACACAATGATTGGATTGTTTATATAGCTCCTCTCTTGCCATTACCTTCACCTCTCTTTGCACATTTTTACTGCATCTCAGCTCTGTATCAGTCCAATTCCTTACTATCTTTATTCCTGTATCAGATTATATTCAATATGTGGAATCCTGTTAGAGAAAAATTACATAACTACAAATGTGGGTTTACTATATTTGGGGACCTCAATGTTCCCTTTAAATTATTTTCTTTAGCATTTCTATAATAGGTTAATCTGCCCACCAAAGACCATTTGTTTAAAAAATTATTAATATAAAGAAAGCAGATTTTATGCATTCCATTGGTTACAGTTCCAGGAAGACAGCCACTTTCTTCACTCCCTTGCTCCTTCCCAGTCCCCCTCCCTCCCTCCCTCTCTCTTCATCAGTTTTTTTGAAAAGATATAATTTTAATCTGCTCTATATTCACAGGTCATAATACTCAACAGGTAGAAAGTAGGGAGACCACAGTTGCACAGGAGTATAAACTTGACCTCAGTATACGATGCATAGCACATAATACAAAAGTTGAATTAGTGACTGGATACTAATTTATTAAGATGGCTTTAGCTTAGTACCAAAGTAGTCATGAATGATGGATTCACATAATTTAGAGTGGGGAGGATCAAACAATGCTGTTTCTACATAAATAAACACACCTGTTTTGTTTCCCCAGGCTTCCCTGACAGATCAGTTATCCTTGGGCTAGCAACCATGATTGTTTGGGGTTGTATTGCCTATGATGTTAGATTGAAAATCAGTTGTTGTAGTCTGTGCCTGATATAAAACTTCCAAAATGTGTGTGTGTGTGTGTGTGTGTGTGAGAGAGAGAGATAGAGAGAGAGAGAGAATGAATCTCCTCCTTTTATTGGCGATCAAGGCAAATAACCATTTTGGGAGTCAATTCAGTAATTCGATGTCTGATATTTCCTTCCCCTCAGCCCCCCACAGTTTCTTCTTCATTCCCTTTCTTCTTCTGTTTTGTAATTGCAGAAGGGGGATCTTACTGTGCAGGGGCAATCAGGTTGTGGTGTGGTCATGTCAACTCAAGTCATTCTGTCACACCTTTTGTAACACAAAGTTCTTTTTAGACTTCTGCATTTCTTTTTTTAAAAAATAAGATTTTATTTATTTCTTTGAGAGGTAGAGCTACAGGCATGGGAGAGACAGAGAGAAAGAGATCTGCTGGTTCCATCTGCTGGTTCACTCCCCAAATAGCTACAATGGCTAGAGCTGGGCCCATCTAGGAGCCAGGAGTTTCTTCTGGGTCTCCTACGTGGTTGCAGAGGCCCAGCACCTGGGCCATCTTCTACTGCTTTCCCAGACCATAGCAAAGAGCTGAATCACAAGGGGAGCAGCTGGGACGCAAACCGACACCCACAAGGGATGCTGGTGCTGCAGGCAGAGGCTTAGTACCGGCCTCCTGCATGGTTGCTTAAGTTTTAGGATTGAGCTCTAATTGACTGAGTTTCATGACATATAATATTTTGTACAGTTTTACGTAAAATATATTAGGCCCAAGAAACCAAATCATAATGGAGTTACATGGCTACTGTTCCATGGCATCAGACTGAAACTAAACTACTTATCTGACCCGAGAAGTCAAAAGAGTGCGGGTTAATATCCAAATCACCAAATAGGCAAGTTTTGGTTAAAACTACCAAATTATTGATAAATTGAAAAATAAAAAGAAGGTACAAATATGAATGGTTTGGGTGAATGGCTTATGATTTAACATTTCATTTGGAAAATATTGATTATACATGATGTATTTTAAAATGCTTTCTCTTTGGATAATAGTAGAAATCATAAATCTGGGTACCAGTGTTGTGGAATAGCAGGTTAAGCTGCCACCTGCGATGCCAGAGCTGTATTGGAGTACTACACAGAGTCTTGGCTGTTGGCTTCCTATCTAGTTCCCTGCTATATGCCTGGGAAATCAGTGGAATATGACCTAAATACTTGAACCCCTGACACCTTTATGGAAGACCTGGATGGAGTCCTAGGCATGGCCCAGTACCCACCATTGTGGTCATTTGGTGAGTGAACCAGTGGATAGAGAATCTCTTTGTCTGTCACACTGCCTTTCAAATAGCATTCAGACATATAATGTAGGATCATAATATGTCATTGGATGGGAATAATACCTGTTCTTCTTCTCTTTGACCGTTTTCCACTTGTAGTTGATAAAAACAAGGTGAACCCTGGAATTTCAGTATCAAATGCCCTTTATGTTGAAGTATCGATAGCACTTTGAGTGATGATGAACTCTTAAATGCCTGGGTTTTTAGATTTTTCTCCTGATATCACTCACTGTTGTCTAGAAACTTACTTCAAAATTATTTTATTTACATTGGAGATAAGAACACTAAAAGTTCTATTCTGGGGGTTCTAGATTATATATTTCAACTATAGTATTAACAAGAAATATTTTTAATTTGTGTTATCAAGTACTTTCATACTAAATCCATGTGTATTGATTTCTTGCTGTGAGCTAATATTAACTCTACTTGTTACAAGTTTCATCAGAAACATAAATGTGTGTGTATTTAAATTTACAGATTATTTTGGAAATTCTTACCAAAGTGACATTTAATGGTGGAAACTACTGAAAAGGAAATCTGCACCACTATTCATGTAAAACTTGTGTCTTTAGACAACTCTAGTGTGATTACCATGGTATCAAAACATTGAATAGTAAACTTCAAAGAGCAAGGTCAGTTGGGCTCCATCTAGTGGTTCTACACACCTCGTGCAGCCTAATCTGACAAAGTTTTGGTTAACAATTCAAATGCCTGCACGAAGCCAAGCAAATAATATAAATGGGGGAACTAAGAGGGTGGGAGAAAAATCAATTGCTAATTTATTTCGTAATTTATATTATGGAGCTATAACTGCATTACATAAAATAATACAAAGAATGTAGAAGAATATATTTTAAACTGAGAATGGAAAGAAAAGGCAAACCTTATGCAGATATCCCCAGGAATGGTGAGTTCTATGGCAAATTAATCAACTGATCAAGTTCAATTGCTGTCATTCAAGACAACTGGTCTGGGGACAGAAGTTTGGCCTACAGGTTAAGATTCCCCTGTCCAGTCAGAGTAATGGTGTTTCATACCCAGCTCTGCTCCTGATTCTAGCTTCCTGCTAATTTGTACTTTGTGTGGCAGTAGTGAATTTAGGACCCTACCAGGAGAGACCTGGGTTGCATTCCTGGCTCCATCTTTGGCCCTGGCCTAGCCCTGGCTATGTGGGCATTTGAGAAGTGAACCAGCACATGGGACATCAGTCTCTATTTCTAATGAATACATATTTTAAAAGAATATGTTCTGATGTCTTAATTATTTAACTGTTGTGGTAAAAATACTTGAGTTTAGTTAATTTATAAAGCAAAGGAGTTATGTATCTCACAGTCTTGGAAGCAGGAAATACAAGTTCAGGCAACCACATTTGACAAAAGGCCTCCTGTGGGTTATAACATGGTAGAAGAACAAATGAGTAAATGGTGGTTTTAAAAAGATGACACATGGCCGGCGCCATGGCTCACTAGGCTTATCCTCTGCCTGTGGCGCTGGCACCCCGGGTTCTAGTCCCGGTTGGGGCGCCGGTTTTGTCCCAGTCACTCCTCTTCCAGTCCAGCTCTCTGCTGTTGCCCGGGAGTGCAGTGGAGGATGGCCCAAGTGCTTGGGCCCTGCACCCGCATGGGAAGCCAAGAGGAAGCATCTGGCTCCTGCCTTCGGATTGGCACAGTGTGCAGGCCGCAACGCGTGAGCTGTAGCGGCCACTTGGGGGTGAACCAATGGAAAAAGGAAGACCTTTCTCTCTGTCTCTCTCACTGTCCACTCTGCCTGTCCAAAAAAAAAAAAAAAAGACACACGAGGAACAGTTTTACTTTATAAACTGCTCTTGCAATAACTTACAGGTGTCTCTAGAGTGAGAGTTCACTCTTAGGAGAAAGGCATTAATCTCTCCTAAAACATAATCACTTCTTTCAGGTCCCACATCCTAATACTACCACAATAGGAGTCAGATTTCAGCATGAGTTTGTTTGTTTGTTTGTTTGTTTGTTTTGACAGGCAGAGTGGATAGTGAGAGAGAGAGACAGAGAAAGGTCTTCCTTTGCTGTTGGTTCACCCTCCAATGGCCGCTGTGGCCAGCGCACCGCGGCCAGCGCACCGCGCTGATCCGAAGGCAGGAGCCAGGTTCTTCTCCTGGTCTTCCATGGGGTGCAGGGCCCAAGCACTTGGGCCATCCTCCACTGCACTCCCTGGCCACAGCAGAGAGCTGGCCTGGAAGAGGGGCAACTGGGACAGAATCCGGCACCCCGACCGGGACTAGAACCAGGTGTGCCGGCGCTGCAAGGTGGAGGATTAGCCTAGTGAGCCACTGCGCCAGCTCAGCATGAGTTTTGAAGGAGAAAAACCATATACAAACAATAACTTTCAGTTTTGTAGACCTTACAATTTTTTTAAGAAAATCTGGAAACTTAGATTTACATATGAAACTTGCTAAATTTAATATGTTAGCTCATTTTTAATTTTTATTTTTAACAAATTATTAATGTAAACAGATCATGTATTTCATAGATAAAATTCTAAGATATCCATATGTGTTTCTCTCCCTCCCTCAGTTCCCCTTCCTTCCTTCATTTCTTTATTTTTCCTTCAATTTTACAATAATAATCTCACTTTATAATCCCAGGCTTAATGCACCAGTAATTGTAATGTTCAGCAAGTAAAGAATAGAAAGATCAATGTTCGACAGTAGTAGACAAGGGCTAAAAGCAATAATCAAATCATAAGATGTCAATTTCATTCCTCTACATTTATTGTATTCTTAACTATGACATATCAGAGAAAACACATGATATTTGAATGCTTCAGAACTGGCTTATTTCACCAAGCATAATGGTCTTGAATGTCATCCATTTTGTTGCAAAAGAAGGATTTCATTCTTTTTTTATGGCTGAGGCGCATTCCATTTTGTATATGTATCACATTTTCTTCATCCATTCATCATTGAATGGATATCTGGGTTGATTCCATATCTTAGCTATTGTGAATTGAGCTACAAAAGCATAGAGGGTACAAATAACTCTTTCATATGCTGATTTCAGTTCCTTTGGGTGAATTTCCAGCGATGGAATGGCTGGGTGATATGGTAGATCTGTTTACAGATTTCTGAGAAAGCCCCATACTGTCTTCCCCTTTAGTTGTACCAGTTTAAATTCCCAGCAACAGAGTATTAGGCAACCTTTTCCTCCACATCCTTTCCAGCATTTATTGTTTTTTTGATTTTTGGATGATAGCCATTATAACTGGGGTAAAGGGAAATATCGTTGTGGTTTTTACATTCATTTCCCTAATGGCTATTGATCCTGAGAATTTTTTCATATATTGGCCATTTGTGTTTTATCTTCTGAAAAATGCCTGTTCATGTCCTTTGCCCATTTCTTTATTGTTTGTTTTGGTGTTGTTGAATTTCTTGAGTTCTTTATAGATCATGGATAATTAATCCTTTATTAGATTGTGTCAGTAATTTGTGAATATTTGCACTTGTCAGTTGTCTGTTTGCCTTGTTGAATGTTTCCTGTACAGAAGCTTCATAGCTTGTTGTAATCCATTTGTCTATTTTTTATTTTATTGCCTGTGCTTCTGGAATATTTTCTAAGAAGTCTTTGCCTGTGCCAGCATCTTGCAGAATTTCCTTTATGTTTTCTTCCAGTAATTTGGTGGTATCAGGTTGTAGATTTAGATTCTTGATTCATTATGATTTATTTTTGTATAAGGTGTAAGGTAGAGGTTTTGTTTCATACTTGTACATGCAAAGATCAAGTTCCCCCAAAACCATTTGTTAGAGACTGTCCTTTCTCCAGAGAGTGCTTTTAGCTTGTTTGTCAAAGATAGTTGATTGTAGCTGTGAAGATTAATTTCTGGGATTTCTTTTCTGTTCGGTTGATCTATATGTTTACTTTTGTGCCAGTACCAGGTTATTTTGATTAAAACTGCTCTGTAGTATTTCTTCAAATCTGCTATTGGGATGCCTCTGGCTTTTTTTTTTTGTTGTTTAAGATTGCTTTACCTATTTGGAATTTCTGTTTCAATATGAATTTCAGCATCAATTTTTCTAGATTTTAGGAGTGTCATTTTAAAACATTAAGGCCAGAACTTAAATACATCGTGGAACAACATTTGGTCTATGAATTACCATTTTTGGATCTTTGCTTTTTTAAAAAATATAATTTATCGTTGTTTCATTCAAAAGGGCACAAAGGGAGAATGTGAGGGAGAGAAAGAGTGAGAGGAAACTCCCTATTGCAAGTAACCAGGGGCCCAGAACTCCATCTGGGTCTCTCACATGGGTGCAGGAACCCTGGTTCTTGGGCCATTTCCTTGCTGCCTCCCAGGATATGCATAGGAATGCTGGTTTGGAAGTAGAGTAGCTGAGACTGGCACTCCAGTATGACATGGGGCTCCCAAGTGACAGCTTAACCCACTGTCACAACACCAACCCTAGGAAGAACTGCTTGCTTGGTCGCACTCAGAGCTGTACGTTAAGTGGGACAGCCATCAGTGATCACAGAATACGGTCACTTTTTTTAGCTACCAAACATTGAGATGGTTGGCTGTAACTTCCCAGTGTTTATCTTTGTTCTTGAACTCTAAGTTTATGATTGATACTACTCTGGTGTATTTTTCTTGTAACTTTTTGTTGGAAATCTCTAGAGCTCTTAAAACACAGAATCCAATTGTAGAGTTTGCAACATAAGGAAGACTAAAACACTGATTTTTTTTTGTATACTTTCTTTCAGCAGATCCCTTTAAGCTTGCCACATTTTCCTCCATCAGCACAGAGGAAGTGAATAAAGAGAGGAAAGCAAAATGGTCAGGATATAGCATTCTTTGAACTTGTTCAGGAAGTAGCAGAGGGGGAGAGAAATGAAAGGGACCACAAATAGCCATGTGGCCCAGTTCTTTCTCTCAGTTCTGTTCTGTTCATCCTGAACAGTCACATTCAAAGTCAAGCTGTAGTCTTTCCTGTTGCCCCTTGGCACCCTACAGGCTCTTGAGTTCTCTGACCTGATGTGAAGCTGCCTTTTTGCTTGTTCCTGCTCTAGTCCCCTTGTATCTTTTCTGGTCCTTGATCACATCACTTGTGGTCCTTCTTAACCCTTTACACCTTGCATTGTTGTTCCTGCTGCAACAATGGTGTATTTGCAGGTAGCCACTTAATATCTACCTTTTTCATGCCCACCCTGATATTTCCATTAATAATTACGTCCACCCTTTCCCTTGCACTACTAATCTTTTTTCATTTTGTTCGACTTTGCTCTCCCAGTTGCATTGATATTCTTTTGATTTAATATATAATTTAACTTATTATGTTTATTGTTTATAATATCTCTTGTATTAAAATATAAGTACCTGGAGGATAGAGATAGTTATCTTGTTTTGTCTGCGGACCTGATACAACAGATAAGAGTGCCTGGCATATATAATGGACTCAAAATATTTTGTTTTTAAATGAAAAGATGTTGCAGTATTTATTCATCATGGTCTGAGTGTACTTCTCTTAGGCTGCTGTAGTTGCCCATGGAAAGCTTGGAAAGGTATCTCAGATCAAATTATATCATGTGCAGGCTTATGATCTATTTTCCCTTTATTACTAGACATTACAAAAGCATGTTAAGGGGCGGACATCTAGCCTAGTGGTTAAGATGCTGTTTAAGTTTCCTGCATCCCACGTGGAGTACCTGAGTTTGCTACCTGTCTCTAGTTTCTGACTCCAGCGCCTGCTAATGCAGACTGTGGTAGGCAGAGTGATGGCTCAGGTAATTGAATTCCTGATACCCATGTGAGTCATCTAGATTAACTTCTCAGCTCTCCTCTTTAGCCTTGGCTGTTGCAAATATTTGAGGGGAAAACCAGTGGATGGAAGCTCTTTTTCTCTGTTTGCCTGACTCTCTATAATCTCAAATACCTAATCAATAAAAAAGATTTTGAGGAAAGAGACATTTGTATGTTTGTTCTTAGAAACACACATTAAAATTAAAAAAAAAATGTGTGTTTGGATTAAATAAAGAGGGAAGTCGCTTTCCATAAATGATGAGTATTCAAAGCACCAAAAAAAAAAAAAGATAATAATTGTCTTGAAACAGTAGAAAGAACAAAGAATATAAAGACATAGGGCCGGTGCCGTGGCTCACTTGGTTAATCCTCTGCCTGCAGCACCGGCATCCCATATGGGCACCGGGTTCTAGTCCCAGTTGCTCCTCTTCCAGTCCAGCTCTCTGCTGTGGCCCGGGAAGGCAGTGCAGGATGGCCCAACTGCTTGGAAGACCAGGAGGAAGCACCGGCTCCTGGCTTTGGATTGGCATAGCTCCGGCTGTAGCAGCCATTTTGGGGGGTGAATCAATGGAAGGAAGACCTTTCTCTGTCTCTCTGTCTCTCTGTCTCTCTCTCTCTCACTGTCTAACTCTGTCAAATAAAAAAAAAAATTAAAAAAAAATATAAATACAGAAGGCTTATTAGAGTACCTGGGTATAACATTTAGTATTTCTGTGATTCTGGGTTAGCTGTTTGTTAGCCCTGAGCTTCAGATACTTTATCTTAAAAATGAGAACGCAGAGGATCTTCAAAAATTTAATGGAAATGTATAATGAAAAAACTGCACAGATTTAAAATATTTTTGCACTAAAATTCCATTTTCTGTGATCTGTTTTAAAAAGATAGAGTTGTTTGTTTGAAAGATATAGTGACAGAATGGGGGAGAGAGAATGAATGGGGATGAGAAAGAAATCTTACCATCTGCTCTTTGAATCCCCAAATGCCCACAATAGCCAGGGCTGGGCCAGGGAGAAGCCAGGAGCCAGGAACTCCATCCATATCTCCCATGTGGGTGGCAGGAGGGACTCAGGTACTTGAGCCCTTGTCTGCTGCTTTAACAGGTACACTAGCAGGAAGCTGGGTTGGAACTGGAGTAGCTCGCTTGAACAACAGTCTGATTCAGGATCAGATATCCCACGAGGTGGCTTAACTTGTTCTATGATGCTGTCCTCTCCATGAATCTTTTGAAGTTCCATCATAAAATAGTAGTAATTGTTTTATTTTCCTTATACGTGTTATGACAGTATGCTTTCTTTCTTAATATGTGCTTGTTTTCCTTTAACATATATGTAATGATATTACTTTTATTTTCATTTGACATTTACCATTTAGAATATCAGCTCCATAGGAGCAAGTCTGCATCTTTTCAATACTGTGTTCCCTACCTGGAACACAAAGTCTGACACATCATAGTAATCTAGCATATATGTTGTGAAATGAAGATTAAGCAAATTTAAGCCAATACAGACCTATTATTATTGTCATCTTCTAAACCATAATCACTGTCAGATATGTGTTTTCCTGGCCTCTTTTGACTACTATCAAGTGGACAATCATCTTGTAGAGCTAGTACCTTAACTTAGTTTAGTGAAATGAAACAGAAAGCACTTAGCTGATCTATTTTTTTTTTTACAGGTCTCTAAGCTGGCTGGTGTTTTGGTCAAGCATGGCATTAGCAAAGGTGACACTGTGGTCATTTACATGCCTATGATCCCACAGGCCATGTATGCCATGCTGGCCTGTGCAAGGATAGGAGCCATTCACAGTCTCATATTTGGGGGATTTGCATCCAAAGAACTAAGTAGTCGCATTGATCATGCAAAGGTAAGTGCTTTATTTGGGGGAAGATCAAGTGGTACTTTTCTCTAATATTTTAGTCATATTTAACTGTGCATGAATCAACCATATATTATCTTGTTAGATCTGTGTTTCAAATGAAATACTTAAAATTTGCTTTTTGTTGGTGCATATTTATTAATTAAACATTTATTTTTGAATTGGTCCTATTTGAAATGGACCTTGCTCTATGATTTGAGGAATGTAAAATATAAGATAAGATGCATACTTTTAAGTTAGCTTGTAATATATTTGGGCATATAAAATATACAAGAGAAATAAAAACTATTGGATTTATTCTAGATAATTATTATATTCCCTCTGTGTGCCTGTCACTGTCTTTGGAACTGGGTTGTAAGTAATGCTTATCTAATAGACTAATAACTAGTTTTATCATCTATATATTTTCAATAATGGAGCTATAATCCAATGATTGATAGAGGGTGCCCAGGAGGGGTAGGATCACATGTTTGAGTGGGGTACTAATATACACATTTTAAGTTTGTTGTGCAATATCATTGAGATAATACTGAATTTAATACACTTAGCATGGCATCTGGCGTATAGCTCATTTAAAAGATATTAGCAATCATTATTATCTTTTTTAAAAAGATTTGTTTATTTACTTAAAAGGCAAAGGTACAAAGAGGCAGAGAGAGAGAGATCTTCCATCTTCAGGTTCACTCCCCAAATGGCTGCAATGGCTGGAGCTGGGCCAATCCGAAGCCAGGAGCTTCTTCTGGATCTCACGTGGGATGCAGGGTCCCAAGGACTTGGACCATTTTCTACTGTTTTCCCCTGCATATTAACAGGGAGCTGGATTGTAAGTGGAACAGCTGGGAATTGAACATCCCCATAAGGGATGCTGGCATTGCAGGTCGCGGCTTAACACTCTATGCACAGCACTTGCCCCCACTATTATCTTTAATATATTAATTAGCGGGGTCAGCAACAATTTTCCTATAAATGAGCAGTTTGTAAATATTTTAGGCCTTGTGAATTACATGGTATCAGTTGCAAGTACAACACTACAGAATGAAAGTGGTCTCAGAAAATACATTAATGGGAATGGCTGTGTCCTAACCACATTTTACTGACATAGGGTGTTGGCTGGGTTTGGCTCACAACCATAATTTGCAGTCCCCTGATTTATAGAAAGGAGCACTTTCTTTTAGTTGAGGTAAATGAAGAGGGCTTTCAGAAGGGGATGAGATTTGAATTGGATTTTTTTGTTACTATTGAGCTAGCTGAGAATTATGTAGTGGGAACTTAAAAAGGAAAAAGTGTATGAGTCAAGCATCATAGAAGGAAAGGGTAATGTTCATTTGAGAAGACAATGAGTGGTTTGTCATATATTTGAGTGTATAAATATATTTAAGAGTCTACTAGGCTGCCGCTGTGGCACAGCAGGCACTTTAGTACTGACATCCCACATAGACATTGGTTTGTGTCCTGGCTGCTCTGTTTATGATCCAACTCCCTGATAATGGCACCTGGGAAAGAAACAGAAGACAGTGCAGTTTCTTGGGTCCCTGCCACACGGGAGACCCAGAAGAAGCTCCTGGCTCCTGATTTTGACTTGGCCCAGCCCTGGACGTTGTAGCCATTTGGGAAGTGATCCAGCAGATGGAAGGTATTTCTTTATCGCCCCTTCTCTTTTCATCTCTCTCTCTCTCTCTCTCTCTCTCTCTCTCTGACTCTGCCTTTCAAATAAATAATCTTTAAAATGTATGTGTGTGTATGTGTGTGTGCATGTTTGAGAGTCTAATCATATTTGAGTGTCTAAGTATATTAGGTGTGAAGATGTGTTGAGTGTCATGTATTTGAGTGATGTGAAGGAGGAGGGAGCGAAGGCGAGCTGACAGGGACAGGCTTTTTTGTGCACTGAATTCTGTAGAACTTACACAGTGAGGATTTTGACAGGTGAGCATCCTATCATCCATACTGTGAAGGAGAGGCAAGTTTGAAGCATGACATGAATGGGGAAGAAACTCGAGGCTTGAACAAGAACCTTTGTTAGCTCATCTGAGAAGCAAAGCATTTTAGGAAGGAGAAGCTCGTAGCAGGAGGATAAAGGAAAGATGGTTGATATGGGTATAACATACAGCTGACTTTTAGACTTGGACAATCCCATGAGGAGACATCCTTAACAGAGAAGGAAGCTAACACTGAGAGTCCCTGAGTGCTTGGCATAGAGTCAGGCTTTGCTTACCTTACTTCACCTGGTGAAAGGTTAGTTATTGGAACCAGGATGTTGATTTCTGGACAAACCACCTGGGATTCCCCCCCCCCCCTTTTTTTTTTTAAATTTATTTACTTGAGAAACAGAAAGGTCTTCCATCAGCTGGTTCATTCCCCAAATGGCCTCAACAGCCAGAGCTGAGCTGATCAGACGCCAGGAGCTTCCTCTGGGTCTCTCTCATGGGTGCAGGGGCCCAAGCACTTAGCTCATCCCCTGCTGCTTTCCCAGGTGCAATAGCAGGGAGATGGATAGGAAGTGGGATAGCTGGGACTTTAACTTTACGACACAGTGCTGTGCCTCCCATTTCTTCTTCTTCTAATTCTTTTTTTTTTTTTTTTTGGACAGGCAGAGTTAGACAGTGAGAGAGAGAGACAGAGAAAAAGATCTTCCTTCCATTGGTTCACTCCCCAAATGGCCATTACGGCCAGTGCGCTGCGCCAATCCGAAGCCAGGAGCCAGGTGCTTCCTCCTGGTCTCCCATGCGGGTGCAGGGCCCAAGCACTTAGGCCATCCTGCACTGCCTTCCTGGGCCGCAGCAGAGAGCTGGACTGGAAGAGGAGCAACCGGGACAGAACTGGTGCCCCAACCAGGACTAGAACCCGGGTGCTGGCGCCGCAGGCGGAGGATTAGCCAAGTGAGCTGCGGCGCCGGCCCATTTCTTTTTTAAACACATTAAGTTAGTGCCTACAAAGGAAATCTAGGGGAATGTCTGTCAGTCACTAACTTCTCAGTCAGTGAGAAGTTGAGGACTTCTCTGAGGAAGCTATAGATCCCAGTTTTGTAGGTATGGGAATACTAAACATCATTCAGATGAAAGTATTGGATGTATTGCCAAAAATATTTTCCAAGTATGAGAAATTGAAATATCTAAAAAAGGTTTATGAAAGTTAAGCTCTACACTTAGGAGGAGTTTTCATTCATAACACACATAGAAACAGGTAAGCTTGTCAGGAAATTTAGGAAATAAGTGCATATTCTTGAGGGCAAGGTCATCTGGCAGGTCCGATTTCAGGAGAGAACATACATATAGAGATGCACATCTCATGTATTTAGATAAAACTAAGAATTGAAATCTATGGTTTTTATGTCATTTTTCCCAAATATGTCATTTGGCCCTTCTGTCCGTGAGAGGAGGAATATCCCAGGGTGGGTGTTGGGAGCATTGCGTCCTGGTGGTGCTGTAGCTGTCTTAGATTGCAGAAGTATAGTCCGTGGTGCTTCTGCAATGGTGAAGTCACATAAGGATACATATCTCTGAGCATATCTCCACCAGTAAGTAAGGAATGACTTAGTAGGCCAAAGGAAAAAATTGTTTTAACAAATAAAGATAAAAAGACTGTATTCTAAGAAATCAGTCTAGATCCAATAAAATGTCCCAGTAAGAGGCTGTTAATATAAATGTGAAAGGAATTTTTTTTCCAGAGGAAGGCTCTACTTTTGATAGTATGAAATATTCAAATTTTTACAAATACCATGTATGTTCTTAATTTGTTACCTAGCTCACTTTCATTCATTTAGTATTCTAATCTTGGGGAATGTTATCTAGAATTATTTGTGAAATTATTACAGATATTAAAATATGAATTATACTAAAAAAAAACATTTAAAGTCTATAATAAGAGGAAACAAGATTTGTTTTTCTCCTTTCTTCTCTTTCTTTTAAAAGCCAGTTAACATAGTGGAGAGGGAAAGGCTTCGTAATCAGATGGAATGAGCCCTGTTTCTGCCTCTATCACTTGTAACCTGGGGCAAGCTATGTAACTGCACCGAGTCTCAGCTCCATGAATATTAAATGATATTCAAAAGCAGAAACTATTATATATGCATATAGTTAGCACAGTAAAAAGTTTCTCAGAAACCAGAATTCAGAAATAGATGAAATACCTTGGGTTGATTTTCTGTCTCCTGAATTATTTATTATCCATCTCCTTTACTATGGGTTTTTTAGTGAAGAAATAATGTACATAAAGAAAATAAAGGTATGTTTGTTTCTGCAAATTAATTCAAATTTTGGTTCAGTTCCACAAATATTTATTCAAGGCTGTGTTACGGCACAGACTGTACCAGGCATAGGGGACATAAAGATAAGTGACATCCTCACCTGGCTTTGGAGAACTTACTGTGCCGTAGGGGAGATGAATGAAAACTCTGGCTGTAGTTGAACATGTGAGGCCTTCCCAGAATGTACTGAAGAATGGAGATCAGCCCGGACCAAGTCTTCCCTAGGGACTTCTTTTGGCTACTCCTGAGTATGTCTTGAAGAATGATATAAAGAGTGTTAAATGTATCTTTTTGTTTTTTTAAAGATTTATTTATTTATTTGAAAGTGGGGGGAGGGAGGGGCAAGGGAGAGGGAGGGAGAGAGAGATCTTCATCTGATGGTTCACTCCTCGATTGTTCGCAATGGCTGGAGTTGAGCCAATCTGAAGCCAGGAGCCGGGAGCTTCTTCCGGGTCTCTCACGTGGGTGCAGGGGCCCAAGGACTTGGGCCATCTTGTACTGCTTTTCCAGGCAATAGCAGAGAGCTGGATTGGAAGTGGATCAACCAGGTCTTGAACTGGTGCCCATATAGAATGCCGGTGCTTCAGGCCATGGCTTTAACCAGCTGTGGCACAGCGCCGGCCCTGTTAAATGTGTCTTAACAGCAAAAGCAGGTCTAGGCTTTGTGGGAATTGAAATTTAAAACATTTAAGGATCCTCCATGACAAATATGCTAAAGTTAGTATGGTATTTGGCAAGCATGAATATATATTTAGAATTAATAAAATCATTAAAAATTGATCTCAGATTCAGGTTCTTTCCTTCTGAGGTCTCTTTAGACATTTAGAAGAGATACATAGAAAATGTTAGACATTCTTAGTGACTGTAACAGACTGGCTCTCTAAGACAGGCTCCAACCTAAGCAGTAACCAGTTCTAGGGGGGAGCAGGGAGCTCTACAACTGAGGTTTTCATTTCAAATATGTGGCAAATCCACCTGTCTTAATGAACTCTTTGAGATATATTTTGCACAGCTCATGCTTATAAGCCAAAATCATCATTGTAATTGTGAACGAGTTGGTGAGATTCATGTGGAACTGTTTAGGTTTATAACATCTAAAAAAAGTGTATTGGGTTTTCAAGCCATTTATTCAATAGAGCACAGAGCCATTCAGACATTCTCTGGAAATGGTAAGCTGCTAGTCTGCTTCTGAAATTTTGTGATTGCCTTAATTGGACTTATTAAAGAATTCTCAATTTTTTTCATTGTAGCCCAAAGTGCTTGTTACAGCATCATTTGGTATTGAACCTGGCCGGAGGGTAGAATATAAACCACTTATAGAAGAAGCTCTACGACTGGGACACCACAAGCCAGACAAAGTCCTCATTTATAATCGTCCAAATATGGTAAACTGAATATTGAATTTGGTTCTTGCTTGCGGTAATGTGTTAAAGAGGATTGAATTTTGTCTGTTTGAAAGAGATAATTATTGTTACTTTAAAAAAACACCACTGATTTTTCTAGGAAAAATTCAAATGATATTACGGTCTTTGAAAAATTAGCTTAGAATAAAGACATTTGAAACACAGACCTATCATAATAAAGAGTTGGGTTCTGTCTTTAATGCTGATGTAATTTCACATATTACTTTCAGTTTTACCACAACACTAACAAACGGTAATTTGATTGCTTAACATTTGGTTTTTAAGACACTCTACTAATGGATTTTTAAATGTACCCAGTAATTCTATGAGCTAGGGAGATATCATTATCACATTTTAAAAAAGTAGAATTAATGAACATAGAAATAATTTGCCTAGTTAGTAAGTGCATGGACTCATGATTTGAATACATGTGCTCTGACTGTATACATAATCCTTCTCCTATCTTGCATCTTGGGAAGATGGATTAAATTGTATGCAAAATGTTTTTTTTTTTTTCCAGTTTAGGAGAGCATTTAGGTCAGAAGTAAAACTGTAGGCAGAAAAAATAAAGCATGAATATAGTAAACAGAAAAATTAGTCTGTGATACACTAATATAATATATTAATGGATATACTTTACAATACATTTCCTATTAACTTTGACCTGATAATCACCAGTTATTTACAGTGGGATCAACTTGGATTTCTGGCAGATAAAAATTTTTTGCAGAAGAGAAATTACATGAGTGCTGAATCATGTTCAGTTTTGTAGAACTCTTGAGAGGTATGTTCAGGAAGCCCTCAAATGACAAGATGTGAAAACAGAGAATGTTAAAATAATGTCGTTTTGATTACCACCTAACAATTCCCATCACTACATTAAATTCCTGGATAAAGTTTTAGTAGGCTGTGTTTTATGAACTGCTGCACTCAATGATTTTAATGTTCTTAATTGTTTCAGCTTTTAGATCTTAAGAATAATATATATATATACACACACACATATATATATATCTTTAGATTTATTTATTTATTTGAAAGGCAGAAGTGCAGCAAGGCAGAGGCAGAGAGAGAGAGAGAGAGGTCTTCCGTCTGCTGTTCACTCCCCAGATGGCCACAACGGCTGGAGCTGCACTGATTGAAAGCCAGGCAACAAAGGGAAAGAAAGTTGTTTTTTTTTTTTTTTTTTGACAGGCAGAGTGGATAGTGAGAGAGAGAGACAGAGAGAAAGGTCTTCCTTTTTGCCATTGGTTCACCCTCCAATGGCCACTGCGGCCAGCGCATCTCGCTGATCCGAAGCCAGGAGCCAGGTGCTTCTCCTGGTCTCCCATGCAGGTGCAGGGCCCAAGGACTTGGGCCATCCTCCACTGCCTTCCTGGGCCATAGCAGAGAGCTGGCCTGGAAGAGGGGCAACCGGGATAGAATCCGGCGCCCCGACCGGGACTAGAACCCGGTATGCCGGCGCCGCAAGGTGGAGGATTAGCCTGTTAAGACATAGCGCCGGCCAGAAAGAAAGTTTTTTTAAGTGAGGACATGGCTTTCCTCCTGGGCATTATCTACCTCAGAGAAACCACTATCAGAACATGCCTGTGACTATAGATTTCTAGTTAAGGCCACAAAAATTAGAGATGGGAGTTGAGCACCCCCTTAACTTGCATCCTCTGGTCTGCTTTAACAAAAACCAGGAGGAAGAGAAAGCTAGGTATCAGAAGCAATGTAAAGATAGGTGGCAGGCCTATTAAAGGCTGCTCTGTACAGTGATCTCCCCTCAAGGAGACTGTACAGGCCGGTGCACTGCAGTGGCTTTCAGTGTGGTAAGCCTGGGCTTCAGAAGAAGTCAGCTTATGAAGAGCCATGGCAGCTCTGCCAGCCAAGAGTTGGATCACTGGAAATGGACCTGCCCTGGAGTCAAAGGATGCCCAAGTTAGAGCCACAGATCTTATTGGCTGTAAGCTGAAAAGCCCTTCACTCAGCCCAGCTTCCAAAGTGACCACCACAGCTGAGGGGACGGCCAAGTAGGGTCAGCAACATTGCAGGCAGAACTGTAAATTTCCTCTTAGAGATGTCACCTGCCTTTACCTGGCCAGCTCTCCTCCCAGGCCAGGTAGGTAATGGAAGTCAACAGGGTGCCTTCCCCTAGGAGGTTCACACCTCTCAGAATGTACCCTATGTGAAGAGATAGATAGGTCTGGGCCTCTTAACTTACAAGGCCTAAAGCCCACCAGATTATTATCAAGCCCCTTCTGTCAGGTTCTATTTGTCTCTCAATCGGAGAACTTATTTGTGGCTTAGACAGCACCTTTCTTGGGTCCTCTAATAATGACTCTGTCCTTTGTTCTAGACCCTGTCTAGCGCACTTGGGTCTCATTCCTTTGTAATCATAACCTCTACTCTACCTCCAATGCCTCTACTCTCAACCTGTGTGTACTGATGGTCCTCTCCTCCACTTAATGTTGTATGATTATTCAGAATTTCTCTACAGACAAACCCCACTACCTGCAAAAGTTGAGTGGCCTTTCTCCCGGTCCTGGCTGGGATCAGCTTTCAGCCATGTCCATCAAACAGTCTTCACAAGGGTCCAGAGACCCCCCCACCACCACCTCATTTCTTCTCCTCTATGAAATCCTATCATTACCTGGTTAATGCCACTCTTAGGATCACTGGTTGCTATTCTCACCCTGACTTATATACTACAGTGTCTGTGTTTACAGCAGGTGATAATGGAACGAACCAAGGCCTTAAGCAACCAGGTGGTCTACCAAATGCTGCTACAGGGATATATTTGGCTCCCCACCCAGGAGACAGTGGCTTGAGACATCGCCCCATGCCAGTGAAGAGTACCTCATTGTCCCCAGTCAGCAGGAAGTAGCTAGAGAGACTTATCATCGCCCCCTTTCCTATCATCAAAAGGTTGGGATGGTAGCTTTGGGATCTGCAAGGAGAGAAGGCCTATACTTCCGTGAATGGAGAGTCCCTACCCGCACTTCCGGGGAAGAAAAGTCCTTGTCAGGGTCCCCATGGGTGCCTAAAGGTCAACCAATGAGGATCAGACCTGCCTCAACCTTTAACCCCCGCATCCTGTATCTATAAAAGGAGCCCTCCCAAGCCCTGACGTGCGACTTCCCCGGCCCCTGCTCTGTTGGGAGGGAACCTTGCCCGGGAGCGGAATCCCAATAAAAGCTTGTGAATTAAAAAAACAAAACAAAACAAAACAAAACAAAAAGCCAGGAGCCAGGAGCTTCTTCTGGGTCTCCCAAGCAAGTGCAGGGGCTCAAGTACTTGGGCCATCTTCTGCTTCCCCAGGCCATAGCAGAGAGCGGGATTGGAAGTGGAGCAGCTGGGATTTGAACTGGTGCCAATATGGGGTACAGGCACTGCAGGTGGCTGCTTTACCTGCTATGCCACAGTGCAGGCTACAAGAATATTTTTTAAAAAGGTTTTGTTGCTGTTTAAGTCAGGGAAGCAAAAATATAGCTTTGGGTAAGAGGTAAGAGGTTAGAGAATGGTAGATCTGTAAAAATGTGTTTATGTGAATAAACGAGCACATTTGTTATTCATTCTCAGTGTGAATTAATAGAATGTACTAGGCCCAATTCTAAGTGCTTTCAAATACTTTTTCTTAGTTAAGTCTCACAAACCAGTGAGCATGGAGACAGGATTTGAACTCTGGTTTGGTTTTTTTAGCCAACAGTATATGTACTATTTCTTTTACCCGGTAAGCACATTAGGTATGGTATTTATGTTACTATTCATATTTTTCTAGTGCAGTTCTCTTTGTTTCTTCTTCATAGACAGAGCTACACTGCCCACTTCCTCCATGACCAGCCGTGTTCTCTCCCATTCCCTTTTTCACCAGACCCTTTCCTCGGTTTTCATATCGATGAGGGCTTTGAGGGAGTCTGGCCTTTATAGGAGACCTACTGTTGAGGCAGTAATTAAGCCCAGTGGACTGCATTTGTTTTGAGTTTAGAGAGACTCATGTTATGAAACTGGATGATGAGTCTCATTAACCAGGATTGCATTTTTGCCAGGGGAAGTGAAAACTTGGCTGCCACTCCTCAGCTGCAGGCAGGCAATGAATGACAGAATCAAAGGAGCATCACATCAGGCATCCTTGGTGCTCTCCCACTACTGCCTTTTAAGAATCAAAATACCCAGAAAAGATATATCTATAAATTTAGAAGTAAATGCATAAATGTAAAAGCTGAATGTTGATTTTTCCCCCTGTTTTATAAAATCTTGCTTATACTCACCCTTATTTCTTAGCTTGAAAAATAACTAGTCAAGTCTTTAATTAGAGACCTACAAAAGTCATAGATCTATAATTATTTTTGTGATCACTCAATTCACATTTTTCATCTTGGAACATGATTTTTATAAGTTTCCAGTCATAATGTCAAATGTTTAATATTTTGAAATTGTTTTTGTCTAACATAAAACAAAAATGCATGATTTGATAATAGTTATCTTTGTTTATCTAAATGGCACACCTTGTGTCTTTCAGTCAGTTGGGTCTGACAATTGGACTTTGAAGGGCCTTAATTCAAATTGTTTTCTATAAGTGGGTTTATTCATTTAGACATTATATTTGTAGTGCTGTATTGAAGGAATCAGTTTGTAAGCATATGTATTTAAATACATGACCAGTTTTTGTAACCCTGAGTAACATATTAAGGAGTCTAGAAGAAAAGAAGTAGCTTGTATTAGGTAAATCTGAGTCTTTGGCCTTAGCTCAGGGATTGCCTTGGAGAAATGAATGGCTACATAATCTCTAGGTGGCGAATCTTTTTTCACTGAGGCATGCACAAACCTTGCTTGTGTCTGGGATAACATGTTCATCAGTGATAAAGTTTTCAAGCTGTGATTTTGTGTTTAGTCTGTGTTAAGGAAAAACAACCAGAGGTTTGAAGGGTAATAACTACTTAAACAGCTCTAATTCCAATAAGAGTAGCTTTCCCATAAGCCACTTCCCTCCTCTTCACTTGTCTTGCCATTTCATTGCCACATACTAAAATGGATCTGCTTTCTTTCTATAAAATGATATCTGTTTATTTATGACCATATTATCACAAAGTTTACACTGGAGTGACCAGTTCTCAGGGAAAACCTAAACACTTCTACCACATTAATTAGTAACCAAGATAGAAGAATAGTTGGATAGCATGATACAGACTTTGATTAATTTCAAAAGCTAGTTTTTATCTTGAGAAATCAAAAGTGCAATTTTCCATCACTGGTGAACACAATTCAACATTCTCCTATTCAGAAAGGTGATTTAAATGCCTCCTGTATAAAGAGAAGTTTTAGTAGGTTAGCTGACATTTCACTACAACAGCACTTCAAAAGTAAAAGAAATAGATGATGGAAAAGAGAAATTACTTGATACTTACATTTTGGAAACATGGTTCTCTGGGTTGGTCTCTGAGTGTCAGTGCAAACATAACTGCATCACATTGAATTTGTTGGGTATTTGTAGATTTAAATAGAATATGTTCTTTTTGTCAGTTCAGCTAAAGCCAACATCAAGGTGTTGAACTTTTATAGACATTTACCTTAACTCACAACCTTGAGATTTTTAGCTGTAAGTCTTAGGTTTAGTGATGTGTAGGCTTAGATTTTTTCAGTACGTACTCAGACTTACAGAGATTTAGCTCATTTGTTCCCTTGCCTTCATCTCCTTTTTTACAATGCATCTTTCTGTGTTTCTGCTGTGTAGGAGACGGTTCCGTTGACACCAGGTCGTGATCTTGATTGGGATGAAGAGATGGCAAAAGCCCAGTCACACGATTGTGTTCCTGTTCTTTCGGAGCATCCACTATACATTCTTTACACATCTGGAACAACAGGGTTGCCTAAGGTATTCACTCCCTTTGGGATAACTGGGATTGCCTTTGTACCAAGAATATTTGGTAACTGAAAGTGCTTACAAATTGTATATTGAAGTTTGTATGTAGTGTATGTCTTAAAGAAATTGAGTGCTTAATTCCAAATAGAGAAAAATGTCCACTACCTTTAAGGTCAAATGCTATGCCTCTATTTATTATGAAATCTTCTCAAAAGCCAGCAATATATATCTGTTTTAGTTGGCTATTGATTTTAATACCTATTGGATTGAATATTAGTTGGTTTAATAATTTTGTATAAAATATATTGGAAATGAAATATATTTTTTTCAGTTGAGGTACAGTTTCCATACAGCATGGAATTGATTTTTGATTTAGGGTAATTCAATTCCTTATTATAAATGTGAGTTTGAGAAGTGGCCTAGACGTTTTGAACAAGAGGCAGTTTATCCACAGTATTGAACTGTTTGATTTACAGCACAGAAGATACTCAAGGAGCTTTAAATCTGTTTACCACGAAAGGTGTTTTCACAAAGCAAAGCTAAAAGCATCAACATTCACGGGTGTGTCAGCTCTCAACAAATACCACTTTTGCCTGGTATCTCTAACTAATACTGTTTTTTTCATCCAACTTCGTAAAAGCTTATAGTATCGTCTTCCTTGCTCATCTTTATTGGAAGGTTCGATATTCATAAAATCATGAAATTTTAGTGGAGGAAGGGACTTTCATGATCACTCTCATCCTGAATGGCCTCTCTCTTACTGTAATTCTCAGTGGCACTGGAGTTCTGAAAATACACTCTCTTATTCCTAAAATGATGTGGTTTTTTTTATTAGACTTTGAAAAGGAAATTTAAGACATATCATATGAAACTTGCCTGTGAAATGGAAAATGTTTGGTAGTGGAATATACTCTTTCATGGTTTGTGACATTTTGGTCTACTACTGTGTTTTATATATTATTAGCACCAAATAATTTTTTATTGAATACAAAAGTAAATAACGGCATATAAGTGAATTGAAGGTTTATGGTTTTTTTTTTTTTTCTTTTTGATAGGCAGAGTGGACAGTGAGAGAGAGAGAGAAAGGTCTTCCTTTTGCCGTTGGTTCACCCTCCAATGGCCGCCGCGGTAGGCGCACTGCGGCCGGCGCACCGCGCTGATCCGATGGCAGGAGCCAGGTGCTTCTCCTGGTCTCCCATGCGGGTGCAGGGCCCAAGGACTTGGGCCATCCTCCACTGCACTCCCGGGCCACAGCAGAGAGCTGGCCCGGAAGAGGGGCAACCGGGACAGGATCGGTGCCCTGACTGGGACTAGAACCCGGTGTGCCGGCGCCACAAGGCGGAGGATTAGCCTAGTGAGCTGCGGCGCCGGCCAGTTTATGGTTTTTTTAAATGACTCCAGTTACTTGAAAAATAAATATTCCTTCAGACTTCAGAAGATTTGTGTTTGAAGAGGTCAGATGATTGGCTGTTCATAAGCATAGCCCCTTACTTTTTGCAATTCTGTATTATATATCAGTCATATGGAGTCCAGCTGAATATTTGCCTGTCAAACACAAGGAGAGTCCGCAGAGTTATAGTCTAATGTTAAAAAATCAGCTGGAGACAATATGAACTAATCAAATAAAAAAACCTGAAAATCCAAACAACCATTTTAACTCCTTAAAAGCTTGAAGGAATCTTACCAAAAGAAAAAAAAAAAAAAAGACAAAGCAAAACAAAACACTTGTACCATCTCAAGACTTCAAATCACTCTACACTTTACTGTTACCTAGATTAAGATGTGTATAGGAGGAGAAAAAAGCTGGATGGAAATTCAAAGCTGATTCAGTCAGAGTAGCAGAAATAAAGTCAAAGTAATATGTAGAGCATTAAGCTGAGAAGTGATAACTTCAAATGAGGAGGAATCCCAGCTATTCCAGTTTTTCTCTGGGTCAAGAAATGATTTTTCTGGATTCCTTTCAGCATCCAAACTGAAGATCCCCTGATGTTCCTGTTATCCTCACTTTCTTCCTGAGGTACCACCCAGGATATACTTTATCTAATTTATCTCAATAAATAGGAGAAGGCTTTAGTTGGATATTTCTGTGTTCACATTGAATGTGACTCGTTTAATGTATGTGTATTGGATGTGTTCATTCTGTATTAGAATAGATTAAGATTAACCACAGTGCCTCTAGGTTGAGGAGGTCAGTTATATGTGAACTCAGGTGAGGTCAGATGGACTGTGATCCATTTATTGGCAAGACTTTTTCAGACTATTCAGTTCAGGAATTTATTTAGGATAGCACAGTTGACAGGGAGGAATCAGATTTGGTTCAAAACTCGAACTGAGGCGGAGGAAGAGACCAAGACTTTAAAATTGGGAGCACAGGAAGGTGGTTTTTGTTTCTCCCAGAAGCCTTTTATTTTTAAAATGTGCAAACTACAAGCATTTCATAAATAAAATTTAGGAACATAGTGATTCTTCCCTCTGTACCCGCCCTCCCACCTGCATTCTTACCCTTTTTCCTCTTCTCTCCTGTTCTCATTCTTATTTCCTTTTTTTGCGAAGATCTATTTTCAATTAATTTTATACAGGTAAGGTTAACCCTACACTAAGTTCAGAGTTCAACAAATAGCTTGGGGAAAAATAAAAAAACAAACTCTTCCTCAGCAGTCGAGACAAGGGCTGTTCAAAGTCATCGCATCTTAAAGCGTCAATTTCAGTTCTATAGATGACCTTTTAGGTACTGTGTTGGTTACCACAGTTTTGAATATATATTGAAATATGAATGATTAGAGACTGAGGAGCTGGTAGATCTTAAACATGTATGGGTATTTCAAACTATTCATGAGAAATGAAATTAAAAATAAGTTTGGGTACAAAAAGGCTTTGAAATTCACACATATTTTTCCGTGAACTTTTTGAAGATCCTTTGTATTATAGATGATGCGTCTTTTGCCGGGGAGGGGAAGCCACTGTTATGGAGATGCTCAGTCAGTAGTTGAAGGTGAAAGACTGGCAGGCGCCACCGCTCACTTGGCTAATCCTCCACCTGTGGCGCCGGTACTTGGGGTTCTAGTCCTGGTTGGGCCATCAGTTCTGTCCTGGTTGCCCCTCTTTCAGTCCAGCTTTCTGCTGTGGCCCGGGAGTGCAGTGGAGGATGGCCCAAGTTCTTGGGCCCACCTGGTGCCTGGCTTCGGATTGGCACAGCGTGCCGGCCGTAGTGGCCGTTTGGAGGGTGAACCAACGGAAGGAAGACCTTTC